>NW_020209251.1:1915608-2227298 GCF_003025095.1 Trichoderma harzianum CBS 226.95 | reverse complement strand
CCCGTCACCTACACCAAGGAGCACGAGTACCCCGTCACCTACACCAAGGAGTACACCAAGGAGCACGAGTTCACCTATACCAAGGAGCAGCCCGTTACCTACACCAAGGAGCAGCCCGTTACCTACACCAAGGAGCACGAGCAGACCTACACCAAGGAGCACGAAGTCACCTACACCCAGGAGCAGCCCGTCACCTACACCAAGGAGCATGAGCAGACCTACACCACCACGGTCATCACCACTGATATTTACACTACCTTCTGTCCTGTAAGTATCATCTCATATAAACTACACAGAACTTCTATGAGCTTGAACAAATAGCTAACTCTCTCATCACAGTCTCCTACCACCATCACTGCTGGCAGCACCACTTATACTGTCACCGAGCCGACTACTCTGACCATTACCAGTGAGTATCCCCTGATAAACCTCCAGCTTCCTCAGCTTCCACTAACTCCCAATAGACTGCCCTTGCACTATTACCCAGTCTCCGCCGCCTCCTCCTCCTCCGGTTACCACTGTTATTCCCCCACCGCCGCCTCCGGTCACCACCGTGGTTCCTCCTCCCAACAGCTCGGTCGCGCCTCCGCCTCCTCCTCCTCCTCCTCCCCCTCCTCCTCCTCTGGTCACCTCCGTGCCACCACCTCCTCCTCCCCACACCGTTGTTCCTCCTCCCAACACTTCGGTTGTGCCTCCTCCTCCCCCTCCTCCCCACACTGTGGTTCCCCCTCCTCACTCTGTTGTTCCTCCTTCTCCTCCTCCGCCACCACCTGCCACTGGCACAGTTCCCGCGGTCATCCCCACCGGTGCTGCCGCCAACAACAAGGCTGGTCTCGGAGCTCTCGTCGTCGCTGGTATTGCCGCTCTGGCTCTCTAAGCGACCGACTTCGCTACCACATGGGCCCCTGGTGGTCCATTACAAAAGTGCCATTTTCCCATTATACGGGACAGTTCTCAACTTTTAATACCTTGCTTTTGATTTAATCTTCTTCACACTCCTTGATTATTTAGGGAATACACGATTAATGTTACATGAGAACTGAAGGCGAATTTAAAAAGGCTTTGTTGGATCGGGTTATTTACCTAGACAAGTATTGATTTTAATAAAAAAACAAAATACGCTCCTTACATCTGAAGTATTGGCAAAGCAACGTGAAATCAAATTGCCCCTTTTTCATTGATTCATTTATGCTATTCATCTAACTTTGTAAATGACAAAAGGGGAACCAACTCCATACCATCAAGTCATTCCGCTTCATTCAATTAATTACATGAATCATGATCGAAATCGAGGCAGCGCCTGCACCCGCCGCTAGCCAGCAGGCCCCAACATCCCAGATGCCTCGAGCCTCGATCTGACCTCCCGAGCCAAAGCCTTTGCTTCCTCAACTTCGACTCCATCCTGACACAGCTCCGCTGCCAGTCGATTCGCCGTCGCATAATCTGCCGTGCGCATAGCGAATTTGGCCAACCACATCCGAGCCTTGCTGGTCGCAGCCGTGACGCCAGTGCCCTCTGCATTCCCTTCCGCATTTCTATCTTCTCGGTCGGGATAGCCATCAGAGCCTCCCGGTGAGTCATTATGGATCCTCACAGACTCACCAAGATTTCCAGCCGCAGCTGGGCCGCCATCTTCCTGAGCCATACACAACTCCATGTAAGCCTTAGCTTCTTCCTCTTCACCCAATTGATCATACATTGTAGCAATCTGTAGCAAGATCTCCGGGTCCATTTGGCCGGTGGCGCCACGGGCACCTAGCAGATCACCGCCGCTACCAAAGCTGCTGCCAACGTCATAGTACGCATCGGCCAGCAGAGCGCGTTTGAGTGCTTTTATGCCATCACGCTCTCGGCCCATCTTCTGGAGGCATGAACCAACTGCCATCCACATTTTACCATCCCAGGGGCGAAGGCCCGCCGCCTTTTTATAGTACCATAGCGAATAAGTATGCATTTCCAGCATTTCGTACGTTTGTCCGAGACCATACCAAGCACGATAGTCGCGCCGATTGACATCCACAGCCCGGCGATATGATTCTATAGCAGCATGAGTATTCTTGAGCTCCACGTATTCATGGCCCATCAAAGTCCAAGCTGAGAGACACGATCTGTCAAGCGTAAGTGCCCGCCGGAAGTATCCCACCGCTTTCTCGTGCATTGATAGGAGCGAGTAGTAGTTTCCTATGACGACGCAGGATTCTGGTCGAAACCTGTCCACACTCGAACACAGATGAGCTAAGAACGCGAGCTTCGGCCGCAGATTTAGAACGTAGAGAATATTTGAATAGTGGTCCAAGGAGTCCAATCTGTGTGGATGAAGTGATAGTAGCCGGCTGAAATGTTGCTCGGCAGCCATTAAATCCTTTGCATGGTAGGCCAGCAGTGCGTTGCATGTGAGGAGAAATGATGAGGTAGGGAAGATGGACAGGAGCTGATCGAGAGAGTTGGCAAGCCCTGCCGATTGCTGGTATAGCTCTAGCGATGTGTGGAGATGAAACATGTAAGAAACAATATTTTGGGGGCAGTGTCGACTTATCCGGTTTAGCTGCGAATGTTGCATCAGTTACTGTGTGGTATACGGGGGAAAGACTGGCATTTGATGCTTACATCTTCGACTCTTGATATTAGAGAGGTCATCTCTAACCAGCAGCCCCAGTTCATGGGGTACTTGTGAACACTTCGTATGAAAAACTCCAAAGCCTTCTCATCATTCTTTTCTTTGGCAAGCACCATGCCATATCTGTTTAAATCATCTAGAGTTAGCAAATGCCAAATCACGGAAGCCCTTTTCAACGTACAAGTATTCCAGCCAGCCCTGACTTCCAAGGACCTCGTCATCATCTGTCGTCCTCTCTTCAAACCAAGCGGCCAAGAACCTCCCAACAATGAGAAGCTGCTTGTTGACGACAGTGCCGAGGTCCTGGGGGCCCATGACCATTTCCGACTCTTCATTCTTGCGCTTCTCCCCCGACATAAACTTGGCATACAGCGCTAAGAATAAGCTCTTCTGGCTGAGCTTGGGCAGCGGAACCGCACTCAGCTTCGTCTCATCCGTCGCCTTGGACTTGCCCTTGCCCTTGGCAGCAACAGCGGGCTTCTCGAGGCGCGAGTCGAGAACAGTGGACAGCAGCGAGTCCGGTAAGAAGACGGCGGCGCAACGATCGTACTCCTTGCAGTCAAACAGGGACTTGGCGAGGAGGTACTTGCTGAGCTCCTTTGCCTCCAGAGCGGCCTCGTCAGCATCTTGATTTGGTGAAAAGATTGACGAGGTGTGCTTGGGCTCGGCACCGCTCGTCTCATCCTCGCCATCATCCGACTCATGCACCGCATTGAGTAGCTCGGCTGCCCTTGATTAGATGGATGAGATGATCAGTATGGCCATTGATGACGCGCAAATTCAACAGAATTAGACAAGGAGACTCAGCAACTCACCATTTTGCCGATTGGTAGAGACACCTCTCGGAACATTTGACGACCGCATCCTGCAGCGCAACCCGCAGCGTGGCAACCTCGTGAGAGCTCAAGGCCATGATGACGTCCAAGTAAACAAAACAAACCAGAGCCAGGCAGGTGATGAAAACGCGGCGCAGAGGCCCAACCGCAGCCCTTCCTGTAGCTCCCCAAACCCTTGCTTGTCTATGTCATGAATCCAACTCAGCTTTCATGCAGGGCGTCAGCGGTGCAGAAGTGTGAATGCAGATGCATCAGGCTGATTACATCAACGTTGGTTTGAACTTGTCTCGGGTGGTTGTCGCGATAAGCAACTGCAGACAAATCCGAGTACGTGCCTTGGTCCGTACTCGTATCAGTCGGCGAGGTGGTGCCAAGTACCCAGTGATAGTGGACAGAAATTAGCGCTGCTGCCTCCCAAAAAATACAGTGCGTCTTGGGCTCTACAGCAGATGCGGCGGATGTTTTGCACGGAGTACCAAAGCCTTCAATTCTTTCTCATCGAAGTGTCACAAACCCCACCACACTCAAGATACAGGCGTGCTCCCACCCCAATTTTCAGGTACCGGCACACCATTACAGCGCATCGAATGCCACCATCCAAAGCCGTCGCCAAACATCTAAGTACACTCTACTTCGAGCCATCTGATAAGTTAGCTAGGCTTAGCTTCACTTATCAGGTACCGAATACACATAGCCGCCCTTGTCGAGGCCGCTCACCGCCCCCCTAAAAGGAAAGGCAATGAGGGCCCCCCCCCCCGGTCAAGTCTGGCAATTTTCCCGGAATTGAATAGAGGGGTCCAGTCTGGTTCTAGTAACCGAACTCGACCCAACACTCACCCAACACGTATATCATTGTCTCTCCCCAACTCGTGGCAGTTTCTCTCTCATTCTTCTTGTTTTCTTGGAATTCAAGCTGAATTATACCCGCCGCTCTTCTCTTGTATTTTTCTCCCTGTTTGCTCAATTGACTCCGTCGCCATGGCTCAAAAGACTACCCTCAAGGAGTTTGAAGCTGTCTACCCCAAGCTGGAAGAAGCTCTCCTCGACCATGCCAAGTCCTACAAGCTGCCCGAGAAGGAGCTTGAGTGGCTCAAGAAGGTGAGTGACAATGTCCTTGTATTCAATCCACTGCGCACTGTTATATCATATCCCTACATAATCAGAAGAAGAAAGGAGAGTAGAGGAGGAGGGGCACACACGGAACGAAATTCAACCTAAAGAAATAGGAGCATGAAAAACTAACTCGCCATCTTGTCTTGACAGAACCTCGAGGTCAACCCTCTCGGCGGAAAATGCAACCGCGGCATGTCCGTCCCCGACTCCGCCTCCGTCATCCTGGGCCGCCCTCTGACCGAGGACGAATACTTCAAGACGGCCACCCTCGGCTGGATGACGGAGCTCCTCCAGGCCTTCTTCCTCGTCTCCGACGACATCATGGACAGCAGCATCACCCGCCGCGGCCAGCCCTGCTGGTACCGCCAGGAGGGCGTCGGCATGATTGCCATCAACGACGCCTTCATCCTCGAGTCCGGCATCTACGTGATCCTCAAGAAGTTCTTCCGCGACCACCCCCGCTACATCGAGCTCGTCGAGCTCTTCCACGAGACGTCCTTCCAGACCGAGCTCGGCCAGCTCTGCGACCTCCTCACCGCCCCTGAGGACAGCGTCAACCTCGACAACTTCTCCCTCGAAAAGTACTCCTTCATCGTCATCTACAAGACCGCCTTCTACTCCTTCTACCTCCCCGTCGCCCTCGCCCTCTACTACCTCGATATCGCCACCCCCAAGAACCTCCAGACCGCAAAGGACATCCTCATCCCCCTCGGCGAGTACTTCCAGATCCAGGACGACTACCTCGACAACTTTGGCCTGCCCGAGCACATTGGCAAGATCGGCACCGACATCAAGGACAACAAGTGCTCTTGGCTCGTCAACCAGGCCCTCAAGATTGTCACCCCCGAGCAGCGCAAGATCCTCGAGGACAACTACGGCCAAAAGGACGACGCCAAGGAAAAGGTCATCAAGCAGCTCTACGACGACCTCAAGCTCAAGGAGCTCTACGAGGAGTTTGAGGAGAAGCGTGCCGGCGAGCTCAAGGACATGATCAACAAGATTGACGAGAGCGAAGGCCTCAAGAAGCAGGTGTTTGAGGTGTTCCTGAGCAAGATCTACAAGCGAAGCAAATAAATTTCATCTTTCCGAGATATAGAGAAGGAAAAAAGGGCTAGGACGAGACGATTTCACAGCGTTGTGGCGACATGGTAGAATCGACACAGATTCAGATTAATATATATATATACATTTACGACAAGATATAGACTCAAAAAAAGGACGAATGGATTAGTGTTATGTATTACTATAGCCTTCCCATGATATCTCTCTCCCCGAGTGCGCGTGCGCATATTTTATAATACCAAAACATCCTAATTGCTGAAATACACGGCTCTCCTCTAATATGAAAATACAAGCTCAACCCAAGTGCTTCCCATTTTCCCCATAATGTTTGCTACGTATAGCCTGAAAACCACCCCGGTGCCACTCGCCTTGGCTGACTGATGAACAAAGGGAACAAGAAAACCATTGCTATGACCAAGATGGGTTATTCAAGAAGAATGAACAAAGGGAATACCAAAAAAAAAAACCCCCCGAATATCAAAAACTCTTTGCCTCTGGTCAGGGTCTCATAACAAGGAAACGCATATCGCTATCATGCATCACCGATATGTATGTACAGTGCATATTCACTATCGGGCTGAGTTGACTAGAGGCCCTGGCCGTCGCTCTTGAGGACGTTCCCTGGGCCGTTCTTTGGGACGCTCTTGGCGTTCCTGCAACAAAGGACCCGGACGGCGATGATCACGGTGCTGCAGCGCGGGGCCGTGAGGAGAAGGGGGGGGGGGCATCCGGCTCGATCGTGGGCCGGGGGCCCGGTTTTGTGAAGATGCCGAAGGGAGGTCTTCGGCGCCAGGCATGCGTCGAGAGCCACCTCCGCCATTGGAACTGGCAATAGAGCGGCTGCGGTTTCGCGGGCCCGGCTGCGGTAGAGGAGCGCCGGCAAGAGGTGGGCCGGGTCTTCCTCCTGGTGATCCTGGTGGTCCTTGTTGTCCCCCAGTTGCAAAGTTGACGAGGGGCGAGCCTGGTGGAGGGCGCAACCCTTGGCCGCGTCTCGATCCGGGGCCCTGCCGAGGGCCTTCTCGGGGCCGTGGAGGCTCTGGGAAATTGGAAGCAAAGTTTAGAAGCGGCGCCGGCCCCTTTCCATGATCAGACTGAGTTGAGGGGTCAGCTGTCACAGGCCGTCGAAGAGAAATCGAAGCAGTTCGGTTGCGCGCGCTGTGTTCGGCAGCGGATGGGAACCAAGACTTCACCGGGGGCTGTTCGGGAGATTTGGGGGATTTGGGGGATGATAATCCGATGCTATTCAGCAATGACGGGCCTTCGGTGAATGGGCCCTCAAGCTTCTTGACAGTAGGGCTTTTGATGTCGGTTGTAGTCTCGCTTGCCGCCGCTGCCTCCTCCTTGCGCTTTTCATACCCCTCTCCTAGTAAGCCAGTAGGCGAAAACGTTTCTTTCACGCTGTGGGCGACGGATGCACTAGAGGCCTTCCTTCCTCTAGGCTTGTTTTTATTGAGCTGGGCCTCCAGAGCCAGCTTCCTGGTAGACTCCTCAATGGCCCTGGTAAAGTCGCTCTCGTCTATGAAGGATCCAGTAGAAAGGGTCAAGCCGCTAGAGACTCGTGGAGACTTCTCAGGGATGATTGGCATCTTGATGCTTTCAATGCTCAGATCAAGAGGCGGAGACCTCTCTATCGGGCGTGAGTGCGTTATCTTGTTGACGATGTACCAGCTTCGCCAAGCATGCACTTGGTCGAAGAATCTCCGGGCTACGGCAGCATCGTCCGTACAGAAAAAGTGGACAAAATTCTCTCCATTGGGAAAGACGACTGTCTTCTGCTGGCTCTTGATGGCATAGCAGATCTTTTTGGGAGGCTTGAGATGCCGCTTCAGCTCACTCTCCTTCGGCTTATAAATGTCAAAGTCCGTTAGGTGGCACAACGATGTGCTATCTTTGTCCGCAGGCTGCGCATCAGCGCGCTTAGAAGCATATATTTGGCCGGTGCTTAGCAAGGTGATGAACCTTTTGCTCCACTTGCCAGGGCGAGGGGAATGATAGAGCTGAATAGTGAAGCCAGGCGCAGGCTCATCCGTCTGCGGGACAGAGGAGAGTTCGAGGTTGTCGTCATCTCCCGGCGTGTCACAAGGCATAACCAAGAGTGAATTGTCCTGGTCACGATCCCAAGAATTCAAGGTGTCTCGTACATGCTCATAGCGTCGCATGCGCCTTTCTAGCCCAAGAGTGTCATAGCACTCAATGACGACACTGGTTTCGACATCAATGTCATGCCGTGTCTGAGCAGCCGTTGCGATGAGGATATCCTCCGGCGTAGTATCAGCAGTCACTTCCAGGTTAATGGTTGACGATAGACATCGAACAGTGATGCGCTGCAAGAGGGGGTGAGAAGAGGGGTTAGCAAATATGCGGCAATGGTAGCACAAGTAGATCCAACAGCACTCACTCGTTCACCGCCATTAATGGCAGAGATTGGCGCATCGCCATCCGGGTGTGGTCGAATGAAGCTCATCCTTTGCGAGGGGTGCAGCGGAGGAGAGTCGTCGAGGCTGCTTCTTCGGCTGATGCTAGGTGTGGGTGTAAAAACAGAGGGTGCGATGCTATTTGGGGTAGCCGGTGGTAGAGGGGTCAGTGGCGGCTGAATGAAGTTGGTGCTCGGTTTCCTGCTTCTCGAGAAGAGGTTCAGCTTCTCAAGGACCTTCTTCGGCTTTGCGGATGGAGTCGAAGGCGGCTTCGCCTGAAGTCGAGCCAAGTCGAATTTCCTCTGCTCGTCAATAACAAGGTCCCTTTCGGCTTCGAGTCGCGCGACGTCGTCTTCGCAGCGAGCAGCGTCGTCCTCCTTGCAGCTCTGTAGGGCCTCTGCCTTTTTGCGATGCGCCTCCTCGATTTCAAAATCCAGCTGTGCGGCGAGTTCGTCAATCTCCCTCTCGGTCCTGCTGGCAGTCCTGCTCAATGGTGTGCCAAAGTGCGAGCCAAAGGGCGATCCGGGCTCAGAAATGAAGGACCTGGCCGAGGGCGAGGGCGGCGGCTTCAGCTCACCACCAAAGAATCGGCGTTGCGAGGGGCTCGAGTCGTTTTTGGGGTTTGCGCTGAGCACAAAGTTGGGGATTGGCGGCGCGTCTGGCAACGGAGGAGCTTGCGAGAGCGAAATAGACGCAGGCAGGTTGCGGATGCTCTTGGAGCCGGGCGAACTCTGCGCATCTGAATCGCGGAACAGGTTGAAGCGAGAAACGCTCTTCCCTCGAAAGGTGCGGTTGCGAGGCGTCTTGGGCGGCTCCCCTGCAGGTACATCGTCTGCAGCAGCCATGATTGCTGTGGCCTTGCTGTAGCCTTGCTATAGCCGCGCTGGGGCCGCTGTCAGATTAGGTTTTGCAGCGGTCGATCAGCCACCGAAATGCGCCACAGCACAGCTGACAGCACACGACTGATTGCCTGATTGCTGTTTTGAGTTGAGTACTTCGTACCCCGGCCAATATAACTGCCACACAGCAGAGATTAAAGGCCGTATTATGTATGCTGTGCACAGGGGATCGAGTGTCACAGGCTTGAAAAAAAAAAAAAAAAAAAAAAGAAACGAAAGGAAGAAGAAGGAATTTCTCCTTATTCTTCTCTTTTTTTTCCGTATATTTTCCTTTCTTTGGCTCCTCTGCTCTCTTCGTTCTGTTTCCGATGCTTTATGCTTCGCGTCAACCTTGTGACACAAGGTACACACAGCTAAGCAAGGGCTCGTATAATCGACAGTAAGTGTGAGGCAACAAATAGCTTTGAAACTATAAAAAGATTAGACAAAAGCTCCAACTGTCATCATGCTATTCTTGCGGTAACCAGGGTCCGCAGCTTACCTATCAGGTGCTCTCAAAGTCAAACTTGCAGAAAGAATCAACGGTGGTGTTGTCGCCCACAGAATGAGCAACCCAAAGAGCCGCTCTGAAAAGATCAGCTGTCTAGGAGCAGGTTCGGAGCAAGGGCGATGGGAAGAGGAAATAGGCTGGAGAAAAGGGAAGAATCGAGGAGAGAATCGAGGAGAGAAGGTCCAATTCACGCAATCTCTCGTGGCAAGCGACAGACTTCGCATGGGCGCCAGGGAGTCGCCCTGCCAAGTGAAGATGCCCATGATGCAGGTCATATCGCCAAAATATCAACCTCCTCGCCCCGTCCACTGTCGGCCGCGCAGTCAATTGGATCAATGTCTTAAAATATCTGCTCGCTTGCAGCAGACCTTGTCGTGGAAAGTAGCGATACTACCACTGGCCGTTGCATCCAAGCACATGCAAAGGGGGCTTGTGTGAATGCCGTATTTGCTTTTTCCTGAGGCGGGTCCAATTTGACCAGCTTGTTGGATAATTGCGCTCAGACACACAGGTTCGGCATCCTGAACACAAGCAACTGGCACCTTGTGGCTTCATTCTAGCAAGAGAATTCATGCAAGGGAGGCGCTTGGGTGCACACAAGAATGATTAGGATGTTGCGCTACACCATAGAGCAAAGGTTAGTTAGCACACCAAACATCTCCAATTTGCCCCTTCGCCTGCTGTACTCACTGTGCGACGCTGCAATTCCCCGTCAGGTCCAAAGTTGAACATCTGCCCCAAACGCTTCTCGCGCTGCTTCGTGCCTCTTTGGAATTTTACTCCTCGTGGATTTGGGTTAATCGAGACAACTCCCTTAGCGGGTCATGGAAGCGGTTGAAATATTCTCATGTCGCCTTCCAAGCGGATCCCCCACGAACCACCGTTCGGTGAGTCTAGGCTACTCTGAAAGGCCGGGGTCTGATATATCATTCGCCTCCCTACTTCGTACTCCGCATAATGACACAGACACTGCTGCGGTACAGCGCGGCGAATGACATGGACCAGTATTCACAAATACAAGCGGCCAACTGGACGGCAACACGGAGCGTGCGCAGCAACTAATGCATTGAATCTCCGTCCATGGTACGAGCACTCTATTAGTATATCGGCGCGAGGTGTCTTGAACGGCAGATTACACACCCCCGTGCTCGCAACTGCGTGTTCATATCATCTGCACACGTCACCCTGATAGGAAGGAGGAAGGCTCTGGAGAGATCAAAGTCGCCAATACGGAATCGTATTTCGGTCAATCAGCTTGGAAAGAGGAGTGGGTTATTAATAACTACTTGCGGAACGCTCGAACCTCGCGGCGCCACCAGCTGACGAAATCGACCGTTGAGACATCGATCTCGAGATTCTTGAGCTCTCGCGTGCTCAGGTGGCAATCATACGGCCGTTGCACGCTGGCGTTTGGATCGTTGCCCTCCGTGTTGGGTTCAATGTTGGCAATGGACAAGCCCATGATGTCTCCAAAGTGTTGGCAGATCTCGTACTTTGTCATTTTGTCTTCGCTCGAGAACTGGAGCGTCCGGGGAAGAGACTTGCGATCCCCCGAGTCGAGGTACTTGGTCGCCACATCTAGGGAGCAGTATTAGCGTGGGCACAGCTTTCCGAGTCGGCATTGGCAGTCAAAAGTGTGATGAGATATCAAGAAGCTCCAGATAGGGGAAATTGGTGGGATAGTGAGACACGGGGAACCTGGAGACGGAGCTTCCATGAGACAGCAACTTACCATGGCAGACTCGTCCTACGTCTCCCGTGTTGGTCGGGTAGCGAATGGCCCAATGATCCATCTTGATCTTGGTGCCCTCTGTCTGGGCCTTCCAAACACTATCCATGAGCACGTTGACGGCGCTTTCGGAGGGTGTTTCCGCGTGGCCGTAGAGCACTGGGACTCGAAGAGTGACCCCAAGGCCCTCCTTTCCAGCCACTCTGTACTCTTCCAGCACGGCCTTTTCGCCATCCAGCTTCGTTTGGCCGTAGAGATTAGTAGGGGCTGGGGTAGCATCGGCTTCGTAAGGGGCGTCGCCTGGCCGTCCAGGAAAGACATAATCAGTGGAGATGTAAATCATCAAAATGTCCCGAGCCGCAGTAGCACTGGCAAGCGTCTTGCTAGCAGCGATATTGAGAGCTCTGGCCGCTTCTGGGTCCTTATCCACCTTGTCTGGGAAGCGCTGCGCCGCACCTGTAGAAAAGAGGAAATCAGCAACCCGTTCCAAGTCCTATTGCTTAGACATTCTACTCATACAATGAACTACCACCTGAGGTCTACCACCCGCTCAGAGCTCCGTTAGCATAAACGTTGATATATCGGCAATGAAAAGCCGCCAAATAAAGGGCTGATGAAGAGAAACGCACCGTATCTCGTCCAGTGTTTTGGCAATATCAGCTCCGCTCTCCAGGTCGAGCTTGATGATATCAGCGCCATCCGCTCGTGAGTAGCCCGAGCCCTTGACGGTCCATCCGTTACGAATCTTAAAGGCGGCAACGACTTCTCTACCCAATAATCCGGTGGCACCAGTGACGAGGACTGTTCGCTGCGCCATTGTCTGTGAGGGGATCAAGGCTCCGAGCTATAGAAGCCACGAGATGTCACTGCGGCGGTAGCAGCTGTTGAAATTTCCAATGTCGTTCAGATAGACGATTGACTTTCTGCCTCTGTCTCTGTGAATGAGTACAATAGGTAGCTTCGGTATTCTCGAGGTGAAAAAAGTGAGAGAAAACTGGGAAACATACGAGCTTGCGTACCTCCAAACTTAAAAGAAGCTGTGCCTGAGCTATTGCTTGGTGGCTGGTGGAGCTGTGACGTGAAGACGAGGGGCCAACTCCGCATTTCCTAGGCCTCTTACCCTATAACCGACGTTTTCAGCTTGTAAATAAGAGCACACAGCGCAGTAAATTCGAGATAAGGCGGAATTGTATGCTACTGGTTACCTCGGTTAAGGTCTGTGTGATTTCTAGAAAGCATGGCAGTTGGCGATATAAGAATACAATTCATGATCAGAGTGCGGCATTGGTGATGGATAGTCTGAGTACAAGGCAGGATATTTAGGCGTATATGTCACTTTACACTGAGGCAGTAGATGGTAAAGAGAGGTAGCCATTGAACGCAGATGATTGGAGAAAATACCTTCAAGAATATCCATCATAACTCAACTCCCATAATTCAATCTAATTTTTCATATTAAATCTTGATTAACAACTTCACAGGAATGTTTTCACAGATCCCGGTGAGCTCATGGATTCAATAACAGCGCTGTGACGTGCGTTTTAGTGGGCTAGCTCTATGGAGTACCAGCCCGATAGCTTACCGCGTCGGCTTATCGCAGGCGGATTTTCTACCTGTAAACGATACATACCACTTCTCGAACTTCAAAACTTCCTCTCCCCTATCAACTCTGCTCTCCTCACCCTCCACAATCACAATGCCTCCAAAACGCATGACGGCAAACCCCGTCAAGCCGTCTCGCCACAGAGCCGGCAAGCCCTCCGGCGCCGACTCCTCCTCCTCAGACTCAGACGCCAGCGACGCCGACGAGCCCGTCGAGCCCGTCGCCGTCCCACCTCCCCCAAAGGCCACCAGCGCCGGCAAAATCATTAGCAACCTAAACAAAGTCGACCTCAATTCCCGGCGTAAAGACGCAGAAGCCGCCGAAGCGCGTCGAATCGCCGCGGAAAAGGCCGAGAGGCTAGCGGCGGAAGAAGGCTTCGTCACCGAAGAAGAGGAAGAAGATGACGAGGAGGAAGAAGAAGAGGATGAAAGCGAGTCAGAAGAGGAGGAGAGCAGTAGTGAAGAGGAAGCGCCGAGGAGGTTAATGATGCGGCCGAAATTCATACCGAAAAACCAACGAGGCGCCGCCGCAAAGGACTCGGAAAAAGACCAAGAAGCCGCCAGACAAGCTGAGGAGGAAGCCCGGAAACAAGCCGCCGATGCGCTCGTCGAGGAGCAAATCAAGAAAGACCTCGCCGCGCGCGCCGCGGGGAAGAAGCACTGGGACGACGAAGACAACGAGGAATCCGACGTCGACACCACAGACGGGCTGGACCCCGCGGCGGAAGAAGCTGCCTGGAGAGTCCGCGAGCTGAAGCGCCTCAAACGCGCCCGCCAAGCCATTGAGGAGCGCGAGAAGGAGCTCGCGGAGGTAGAGCGCCGCCGCAATCTCACCGAGGAAGAGCGCGCCGCCGAGGACGAAGCCTACATCGCGAAACAGCAGGAGGAAAAGGATAGCAAGGGGAAAATGGCGTACAAGCAGAAATACTACCACAAGGGCGCCTTCTTCCAGGAGGAGACGGCCGCCGCGGGCTTGCTCCAGCGAGATATTATGGGCGGCCGCATACAGGACGACGTGCGCAACCGCGAGGCCCTGCCCGAGTACCTGCAGCTGCGGGACATGACGAAGCTGGGCAAGAAGGGCGCGACAAAGTACAAGGACATGCGGAGCGAGGATACCGGCCGTTGGGGATCGTTTGATGGGGACAGGAGGAGAGATGACCGGCGTCGGTATGACGGCGAGGACGATCGGTTTCGGCCGGATGACGACTGGAATCGCAGAAAGAGGAGTACGTCTCGTGAAAGATATCGTGACGACGGCGACAAGAGACGCAGGGTTGATAATCGAGATTGAAGGAAAGCCCTTCCCAAAGGGATGTAATGTTTTTTTAATGGGGATGCAAAGATGCATCCATACCTTGGATTTTATAACCATACAAATATATACCCCATCTATTTGGCATGAAAAAATGGCCAAAAGAACATGATCAAAATTAAGAAACAAAAAAACAGATATAAAAATGTGCCAATGTCTTGTCATCAGTTGCTGTAACCCCTTTCCCCGAAATAGTGTCTTTTTTTCTTCTATATCCTCACAATCTCTACCCTCGCTCTATCGAATACCTTGTGACTTATCAGGCCATTTATTACTTCTCCGTCTGAAGTTGGAGGGTAGAGAGTCATGCGCGCATATGTCCCTGCTCCACGTCTCTTTGACAAAGGACCTGGGTTGATTGCCAAAACACTTTCAACAACCTATATATCATGGTTAGCCAGTGATTACGAAGGAGGTGACAAGACTAGTAAAAGGGGGGATATATGTGATATCATACCTTTGCAAAAGGAGGTAATGAGCTGGGAATCAGCAACACATCAGGCCGAACGCTAACCATCTCGCCCAACTTGAGATAGCTCACATCAAGCATAGCACCCGTCGCAAGCCCATCTTCCGTCCCCGTCTTCGGCAGCCTTGACCTGTCCGTTGGCGGAAACACAGGGAAATAATGCCGCTGCTCAACCAGGTGACGACACAACCGTCGCATGAGCTCTCCGGGAGGTGCCCCCCTGGAGACCTCCTCGCTGCGTAGCTCGTACAGCACATCTTGGCTGGATAGGCCGAGAACAACTTCATTCATGGATAGGGTCATGGGGTTAGAGACGATGCGCACCGATTTCGGCAGGCCGAGCTCTCGTCGGGGAATGGTATCCTGAGGCCAGGAGACGTGTTTGTCGAGGACGTCTCGCACGGAAGGGACGAGGATGACTGTGAGATGAGGGTTTGCGGAGGCGAGGCGGTTTAACGCGGGAGCGACAAGATATTTGAAGACGGTGTTCATGTTGGCAGTGTCAGGGTCATATGTGGCTTCTTCGGGAAGATCAAAGTCTCCCGTAGCAATAAGCGGATGGTCGATATCCAGGAACGGTCCCGTGAGAACGAGGGCATCGGCGTATGTATCAGCTGCCTGATTGCAGAGCGCCTGCAGCGGCTCATAGTCGAGGTTATCGTCAGCCGTGTACGGCCCAGCTGCATAGATGATGCTCAGCGGCGCAGGTTCCGAGTCTGAGTCCATGGCATGGGGGTCACCCCTAAGCTTCTCCCGATGAGCCTCAAGAGCCGCAGCGCTGGACGCAGCGCTTGGCAAAAGCGGCATGTCTAGAATCTCCTTGACGATGAATTCATCCCCCGTGATGTTGCTGCCCCTGAGCGCAACAATTTGACCCGGAAAGAAGCTCCAGCTCTGGACACCGTCCAGCTTGAGCGGCACTCTTAGACCCCTCCCCATCCGCCTTGACGTCTCCAGCACTATTGAGGCAGCATTGAGCTTGCCCTCTAGAGAATCTGATGCAATACGACCCACAGCTACAACTTCGGTTGTGCTTGCAGTTGCAGCGTTGCCAAAAGCAGAGTCCTCCAGATTATGGTGCTCACGGACAAGGTCAAGAAAGTCGTCGATTCGGTCGTCGAGGATCTCGCTAGCCTCGGATAGCTTCATCGCCAGCGGCTTATAGCCCGTCTTCTTCTGATCAGAGGCGGCAGTGAGTTTGATTCTCGGTTCGGGAAAGGGCGCAATGGGCGCTTCGGCCGGCGGGAGCTCGTCGTTGAGGATTTCAACCACCTCTCCCGCATTCTGTCGTTCCGCAAAGGTCGCCGACCTAAAAGACCACCTGATTAGCAACTGCAAAGTAATACAGCCCGACTGCCAAATACTAACGGGAGATTCATCGACCTGAGCTGCTCGTTGAGTCCTGCTGCTGGCGAGCTCGGTATGTCCCTCTGCATCTCCATCCTCTTCCTCAACCCCCCACTGCCAGGCATCTTTTGCTTCCCCGACGCAGGCGTACTCGGCACCAAACCATCCAACATGCCAAACACATCCCCCTTGCCCGCCTTGGGCCTCGGTGTCGGCGCCATCTTCCTCTCGCTCTTGACCTGCAGCCGCCGCTGCGACTTCTCCAGCTCGTCCTGGATGCTCTGCTTCAGGCCGCGCACGTTCGACATCGTCACGGCCTGCGCGTCCACGTCCATCTTGATGCAGTACGACTCCCATTTGAAGTAGAGGTCCTCGGCCGAGATGTTGTGTAGCCGGCCCATGGACTGGAGCTCGCTGACAACGTCTGGCTCCAGCGTCCCGTTGGGAGCGAACCGAGACTGGATTTCTTCGTCGGCCATTGTGGGCGACAGTACTTTTGTCAATTGGCCAATTTCGTAGCTTCTGATATTTTTTTGACTCTTGCCGGTATTAAAACGAATACGAACAAAGCTTGTACCGGCAGCTACAGCAATTTGAATTTTGTCTGTGGCTGCAAAAGAAAGATCGAGCTCTCTGGCTGTAGTGGGGGTTGCAAGTGAAGACGTGGAGACGCGACGCGTTAAGTGGCAGAGCTTAACAGCTGGAGGCTCGAGGTACATGTGCGCATGTACTCTTTCAGCGGTAACCCAAGACAATGGAACTCCTCTGTTCCTCAATTCCCAGCACCATTATAACACAAACTCCAGTTTATACGTATAACTAAGCACACATTCATTGATTAAGCTTCTTGTTACTTCAATAATAGTTAATTCATTTTTATTAATTGTCGTTGCTCGTATGAATTGCGTTGCATCATTCCTTCATGTCTCTATAACCTGAAAACTCCACATACATCCCATACAATTCTTCACTTCTTGAAGAAAATAAAGAGTACCTAGGTATTTGAGACAAGGAAGAAAAATAAACTACACAGGCATAACATCGTAACAACATTGAGTCTTGCTCTGGTATCCACTATGCTAACCCTGTATAAGGTAGATAACTGATCTAATAAATGAGAATAAAGGAGCGCAAAATAGGAGAAAAGCTCTCTCTTTTTGCTGTAAAGGAGTAACAGCTCTGTGCTTCTCCTGCTTATCGTCAAGAAAGCCTGTTTGTAATACCTATCCGAAACTCCACGCGCTATAAAAAACCCAATGTCAATCATCAATACCATATCCCTTTTCTCTAATCGCGTTGCTTATAAATGCATCATTTAAGCTTCTTTATGACACTGTCCATCCAATCGGCAATGTTATTAGCAGCGCCGTCGTAATCGAAACTTAGTCCCATAGATCCATTCTTAGGGGATGAACTGGGCATCATGTCATCTGTGCTCAAGAGGTTGCCAAAGTCAATCAACTCGTCATTGTGTCCCCCCAGCCCAGGTAGGCTGCTGAGGTCCATCTCGGTTTCCCCCAAAGTGTGGCCCTCTGAAAGCAGTTGCACAATGCTTCGACTAATAGGGGAATCAAAGACGTCAAAGCTTCCCTGATGGGCCCGCGGGCTGCGTCTCCTAGCGCTGCTGCTGGGAATTCTCAGTAAAGATCTCGGCGTCTTCGTGGGAGTCTGCTCGACTGCATGCTGGCTTGGCGAAAGTATTGACTTGGCTGATCGCAAGGACTTGGATACACTTCTAGTGATGGGTCTATGACTTGGAGTAGGCCGTGTAGGGGTCTTGAAAGGCTCAGCCGTTGTAGGTGCTGCATCAGGTGGCGGGGTGGATGGTCGTCCTTTAAAGGGGCTGTTAAATAGAGCATCCAGGTCGTCTAATTTGCTAATACTTTCGCGTGATCCTGGCACGGCAGCATTTTCTTGGCCGCCTTTGAGATGTTCTCCTGGTCGGCACTCTGCAGTCTGAACGACATTAACGTCAACGTCGCAAAGCACCTTTGGTACTCCGTCTTTTCTAGGGGATGGGAATAGCAATCTCCTCGTGCTGCCAGCCATTTCGTCAAATTCGATATCGATAGGGCTCTGAGCCGTTCCGCTGCCCTGAGAATGGGTTGATCCTGGCTGTGATATCACGTCTAGTCCATCATTCACAATAAACTGTTCAGCTTGCTGACTTTCGTTCATCTCTGGCACCGATAATGAGTTAAAGTCCACAGGAACCGCTTCGCTCATTTTTGGCGACAAGGGTGCTACTGGCTCAAACGCATCCGTGGGGAGATAGGCTTCCGAAGTGAGATTGAGGGGACCGTCATCCTTTGGACGATTCTTCTTCGCCCGAGATGTGCTTCGGCCGGTGCCTCTCTTCCGTCGCTCTTGGCCTAGCCGAGAGGCATCTTTATCCCACCTGTCAGGGGGCCGGTGAGTTTTGCACTTGGTAAGCCAAATGCCACAAGGGTTGCAAAGCAGAGCCTCCTGCCACTTGGTCCTCTCGTCGGTAATGGCCAGACTCTTTTTGACGACACGATGAAGTGTCGGTTTGCCGTCGTCATCGCGCCGTAAAACCTCCACAGCCGTTATTTTCCCCGGCTTTTCAGAATACTCGCAACGCTCCGGAACGCCGTCGCGCTCTTGAATCCAAATCTTCCTCCATGTAGGGGTTTCAATGGCACCGCAGTTGCTGCAAAACGGAGGCATTTCTCCATTCATTATGGCCTCTTCAAGGCGCTGCTTGATGGCATGCTTTTTCACAATGTTCTTATTTGATCGTTGCGCAGGGGGTGAGGATGGCGCCGGAAAATCGCTTGTAGGGCATGTCTCCTCAGGAGCTGCTGAGTTTACCAAAGGGGCGGGGTCTATCGGAGACTCAGACGTGGATTCCGCGCGAGGCTCAGGCATTGGCAAAGCCAACGTCCCCATGGAACTCGGTCGACGGACGTCAACACCTCCTACCGAAGATGGACGGTCCGAAGCGTTAGCTGGGGGCTGAGACAAGCTCGAGGGGCCAGCAGGGTCGCTAGATGGCAGGATAAGCGGGCCTGCGGATTGAGATCGACTTAGCTGGCGAGGGTACTTGGGTTTGGAGGTTTGTGGTCTTGATTGAGGCGGCTGTGAAGATCGTGATGGAGGTCGAACGAATGGAGGAGCGACTTCTTTCGATGAAAATGTAGAGGCGAGTTGTACTATGGGGTCGTTGAAGATGTCATCCGTCGCGGGGGTGGATTGTGAGAGTTCGGGAGGAGATGTAGAAGCCGGTCCAGGCTCGCGAGGATTCGCAGAAGTCAGGGCCGGGGCATCAACGGCGGTGATGGGGGATGTAGCCGTAGTAAGATGCGCCAAGGTATGCGCTTGAGTAGGTGCGGGAAGAGGAATGGGAGTGGGAGCCTGAATTGGAGCAGGGGTAGAGGTCAGGGCCGGGCTCATAGGCCTTTCAATGGCATCTGTCGTAGGTGGTGGAGTTGGGCCCAACATTGGCGATGTCGGTTGCGGCCTCTTCCTTTTCGTAGATTGGCCATTCATCTGTGGCCGGCTTGGGCCCCCTTTCGGCGGAGGTGGTAATGAGCCTTCTGTAGGGCCAGGGTTATTCGACGTCGGATAGGGAGTATTGTATGTGAGAAGATGCACTAGATCCTGGCCACTGGGGCCGTCCTGGAGCTGGAAAACCTGAACGGGCACGCTCTGCTTTGGAGCCTTGTGTGCGCGCTGTGGCGGTGGCAGCTCTTCCAAAGCGGCCTGGTCTCCTTCTCCGAAAAGCTCACTCATATCATTTCCCGGAATGCTGTGCTCATGCTCGCCAGGAGCCATTGTCGGCATTGGGGGCAGCACTGGGCTTGAAGGAGGCGGGCTGGATCGCATATAGGGCGTCGCCTGCTGAACTGGTGGCGAGGATCCAATATCAGCAGGGCTGTCGTCGGGGTAGTTTGGGGTTGGTGCCGTAGACTCTGGAGATCTATCGTCGTCCATGCCGGGAGATGCAAAGCGGCTAGCCTCGCTCGTGGCAAAGCTTGCTACGGGCGGCTGGCTCAGTGCGGATTCACGTCGCTTGAGGGAGCTGGGCTCTCGTCCTGGTACCGCCCTGAGACGACCGTTAGGAACGGGTGTGGGAGCTCGAGGGACCTCCTGCAGATGGCTACCTGTCACACTGTCGCTATTGATGGCAATGGGTCGAAAGTTTCGCAGGGAGCTGGAATTGCTCGCAGCAACCCTGAGAGATTCGGGCTCGGCAGCGAAGGGATTCGCGTCCGACTTGTCCACCTTGGTCACCTTCGCCCTCTTCTTGACAGGCTCATCCTCCTTGGCGGGCGCGGCCTCTTCTCCTTCCGTTCCGTCCTCATAGCCGGATGTGTTGCCTTCAGCGGGTTTCTTTCGTGGCCTGCCTCGCGGCCTACCCGTGGGTGGCTTCCTCCGGGACGGCCTATTTGACGCTCTACTAGATGGTCGTGATGAGGGTGCCGGGACGCCAGGCATAGACTGAGACTGAGGTTCGATGGGAATGGGAGCCAACCTCGGCAGCTCTTGTGTAGACGTTTGGCTATAGCTCGGGCCAAAGGAGCCCTGCCTAACCAACGGTGGTGGGGGTCCTTGAGGCAGAGCGGGAGCCATGCTGGGCGAATGGTGGACCGGCATAGGGCTACCATGGTTCTGGCTGGCCTGTTGGGCCATCTGAGGGTTCGACTGGACCAGAGAGTTCCATTCTGACGCAGCACCAGGTGTCAAGACCTGCTCCATAGGTCTGACCGGCTGCTGGTCCACGGAAGAGGCATATGTGATGGAACGCTGGATTCTGGCTGTCTCAGACAGCTTCAATCTGACCTCGAGTGTCTCCCTGTTGCCACCACCAAACACACCCAATACATTTCTCGTCACACGGCCCGTCACCATCTTGGGCTGATGGTTCCCAAAGTCGGGCCGCATCGACTGGAAGACCCATGATAGCAGACCCTGGCCGACCAGAGGTAGATCGGGCTCGGAATAATCAATTGCGTAGATGGTGTAGTCGCACTCGTGGTTCGTCAGCTCCGGGCTGCACTCGGCAATAACATGTACGCAAGCCCGCAGGTCGACGACGCCAATGGAGTTGGTGTCATCAATCGGGACCGTCTGGACTTGCAAGGGCTGGGAGCCTCTGGCGAGGCAATTAACCTTGGCCTCTTTGTCGAACGTGTAGTGCACTTTCACTGTTCGGTCTGAATTAGTCGCTGCAGCAAACTAAAGTAAAGCCAAGGCACGCTGAAGCTGAATCTGAGGGAGATTTTCGTACAGTTCATAAACTTGGTCTGCACGCCATAGTCGTCAGCGTCGCCGGCGACAGACGTGTTGTTCCAGCCACTGGAGTGAGCGGGCATTGGTGAAGCCATGGCGATTGTGCCTCGCCCTCGCGGCCGGTCGTCGTGGTCCCCCTTCGCCTGCTGGGTTTGCCGATGCAGGAGTTGAGAATTGTCTGCCGAGATGGGTACTGTAAGTATTGAAAAAAGGGAAGTGGAGAGTTTGCTGGGTTGTTGGACTTGGTTTGTGGTGCCGGGTCAAATTGGGGAGGCGGGTTTCATGCTCGTGACGCGCCAAATGTCTCCAGGTCGCGTCTGCGTGGTGGATCTGAGATATGGAGGCGCGCAGGGGATTTTTTAAGACAAAAAGGCGAATGGGGCAACACCAGAAAAAAAAAAAAAGTGAAATGAGGTCAGATCCACGTTGCTACAGAGACAAGAGATGGCCGTTGCACAGAAGAAAGGGAGGACAAATTCTTTGTTCTGTCGTGCGTGGGTTGAAGAGCAAATAGAGGTGCAGGGCCTTTGTGATGGTGATGATGGCCTCTGTTTCGTCACGCCCCAAAAGCGTGTGTGCCTGCGCTGTAACCACGCCTGACGTGCCACCCAATTGCCAACTCTGCAACTTCGCTAGCCGCGCCACGGCAGCTTGCTTCGGTGTGTGCTGGAACTAGCAGCAGGTGAGCTTTTAGTGAGAAAGTGCCTGCAGAAAAGCCAGTTGGAGCCCGGCACTCAATTGAATCATGGGCGTTAATAGGCTGCAGGGGGGACTCCAGCCTGCCGCGCTTCTTCGGGGCTACCCCACCTACCCAATGGAGCAGTTGATCTTATCGCTGGTTGGCGCCGGCTGAACCCCGGACTAGCGGACCGGCTCCGATACAAGCCTCGCGTTGCTTTGGAGCTTTCTGAAAATGCCCAGCGAATTCGTCTCACACAAACGACGGTCTGGCGGCAGGGCAAAGATGCTCCGGTTGAGCGGGCAATTCGACGGAGCAAACAAGAGGAGCAATGGCCAGACTTTTTTTTCTTCTCCCTCCCTCCTCCTTGGTTGCGGCGGGCGGGGGCTTGCTGGCCCTTTTATAGTTGCCCCAACCAGGTTGACGCCATCTTGAGAGCTCGTCTGCCATCACATCAGCACCCCCTCCAACTCATCCGTCTCGTGACTTGGCTTCTCCCTGCATTTTCTTAGGCTGCACAAGTCTCTGCCCCTCCATAGCCAGACTCGCCCTACCGTTTTAGCCCGATAAATGAAGCCGTCTGCTATCGGCCCTTGCACCTTAATTCCATGACGCCCGATGGTTTGCAGCGCCACCGCCGTTGTGCAAAAAAGGCACGGGCGCACTTCACGCCATCTCCGCAAGATAACACCATGACGACTCCATCATCATTCATCACTCTGTGCTTTATCTTCATCTTATTAAATGCATTTGCATATCGTCTTTTTAGATTTAACTATTGTACATGTACATGCGTCCTCTATTTTCTCTCTTGTTTCTTTGCTCTCCCCTTTTTTATAGTCGACTTGAAGCCGCAGAATCACCGGCCACCCACTTGGCTTTGCCTTGCTCGTCAACTGTTGTTTTTCTGCTGATAATCTCGTCTACAACCTCTGCTACACCCTGTCGGTTCTTTCTTGACGCCTTGACCTGCTTCGCGAGTTCTGCTGGTGTAAGAGAGTTGCCAGACACAATGGCTTGAATCTCCTTCTCCGTAGGCACGCCGAGGGCGGCGAAAGGGTATTCGGAGTAGGTGCGGTCCGTAAACAGCTTAAATCCGGCGTCCTTGTTGAAGTCGAAGAAGGGCTTGGCAGTGTTCTCGCTAGCTGGGATGGCCTCGAGAGACTCGGGTTGCCACTTGGCAGCCTCCTTACGCACCAGCAGGGCCGTCACACCCTCCGTGAAGTCGTGGTGTTGCATGAACTTGCTGGCAATCTGGTGTTCCTTCTCAAAGGTCTCCGAGATGCTCCATTTACCGCCAACCCGCATCTGCCTAAGGGCAACATGCACGGCAGTGGGCGACCGCTTCCCAAGCGTGGCCAGCTGCTTCTGCGCCCACTCTTCAGTCTCACCCCGCTCTTCCTTCAAGGCAGCAATGATGTCATTCACGTTGTTCTTGCTGAAGCATCGGTCGATGGCCCGTCGAGTTTCACCGCTCAGAGCAAAGGCCTGGTCGTAGGGCAGGCCGGTGCAGAACTCCTCCAACGTATCGTTGATGAGCTCGAGCCTCCGAGGGAGAGGGTCCTCATCGCGGAAGCGCAACTCTGCCAGACGTGCCTCGAGATCCGGCAAGCTTGACGAGTGTAGGTAGTGAGTCGCAATGCCGCTGTAGAAGACGTTGGGTCCAGTGAGCCGGTCGCTGGTCAGCGCGAGGTAGGTTCCGATAGAGCCGTTCATCCGAGGCAGGAAGAAAGATGCACCGACATCGGGAAAGAATCCAATCGTCGTCTCGGGCATGGCAAACATTGTTCTCTCCGTCGCAATTCGGAAGGGTGCGTGGATACTCAGTCCAACGCCGCCTCCCATGGTAATGCCGTCCATGAAGGCAATGTAGGGCTTCTGATATGTCGCAATGTAGTGATCCAGCTGGTATTCGAGAGCAAAGTAGTCGGCTGACTTCTTCCATCCATCGGCACCCTCCTGATTGTACTGAGCCAGTGCGGCAACATCACCGCCGGCGCAAAGAGCCTTCTCGCCAGCACCCTTCATGACAATGACGTTTGCCATGTCAGACTTCTCCCACTCGATCAGCCGGGGAACGATCTTGCGAATCATGGATCCATTGAGAGAGTTGAGCTTCTTTGGGCGGTTCAGCAGCACGGTCCTGAGTCCGTACTTGCTCTCGAAGACGACATCGTTGGGCTCGTCGCCAGGCAATTCCTTGACGTTGTAGGCCTCGGCAGACAGCTTTTGTAAATCAAATTAGCACTACATTATATACAAAACAACATCTCCTTGTTGCTAACCGGTCGTGCGCCCAGTGACGAGCTCATGGCTCTGCTGGGATGCGCCATGCTCATGGTGGTGCGATAGCTCCGGCCCGCAGCATTCGCGGCCGTGCCAGCTCGAGCCGCAATTGTTCGGAAGGACATCAGACGTCGACTGTACAGATGCTCTCACACGGTCAATTCTAAGACATCTAAAGAAGGAGAGGGGAGGAGGAGAAGGATGACAACCGCAGGGCCTTGGACTTTGATCTCCGGCTATTTCGAAGAATAGAAGAAGCTCCACCTGAAAATTGGCCCGCCGATTGCCGATAAGGATGGCGGAGAAACATCCCATCCCAGTACGTACCGTTTTACAGCTGTCAGTCAGGTGATCGCAGCTGTTCACTTCCTGGGTACAAAAGTACAAAGTACAGGCCAATTGTTCCCCACAACAAGCCGCGACAAGGGCCAATCAGCAGCAGTGCCTGAGATACGCCTACAACTTTTCGAGCTTCCAGCTTGTCCAGCCTTGCGCACGCAACCTCATCCATCACTCCCAAAACCAAAGCAGCAAAAGATGGCCGACCCCAAGATTCAGTATGTCGCCCGCCATACCGCCAATTGTGCTTATGCTGACCGCTTCTACAGGGAACTCCTCACCAAGTCTCGCTCCGAACTCACGTACGTCGCGGATAACGCTTCTGCCCCTCCCACCGCTCTCCTGCATTCATACCAGAATATGTATATAATGTATATATCTAACATCCGACCTAGCGAGTACGAGATTGCGCAGCTTGAAGAGTATGAGTTCTCTTCAGGTCCCCTTTCCATCCTCCAGACGGCCGTGAGGTCGCACACGCAGGTGCTCATCTCCATTCGCTCGAACCGCAAGCTGCTGGCACGTGTCAAGGCCTTTGACAGGCATTGCAACATGGTGCTCGAGAACGTCAAGGAGATGTGGACGGAAACGCCCAGGCTAGCGGACGGAAAGAAGGGCCGGCCGGTCAACAAGGACAGATTCATCAGCAAGATGTACGCTATACCCCTCTCCCCTTTCCAGAATGTCGACGAGGTCTTGGGCTTCAAGAGACAGGGCTGCCGAACCTGATCGCGTCGAAATACGAAAATCTTGTTGCATAAATGCTGGGTACTAACGTGGTGCAGGTTCCTGAGAGGTGATAGCGTCATCCTGGTTCTTCTATCCTAGAGTTTATACGAGCTGCTTTGGGTTGTTTTGGGGTTTAATTGACATTGAGCTATTGGATGACGGATTTACATCGCGAGAAGTCTCAAAGGCGAATTTAGGCGTTGAAAACAATTTATTTGGTTGCTTTAAGCACACATCAAGTCTTTGGACATTCTTACTAGATCGTGGCCTCCACCATTGCGTCCTCTCTCTCTATGTCACATGTCGTATTTCAGATAGATTCCCAGCCCTCCTCTGTCGGCTTGACACCTCCCAATCCCAAGAAGAAGCATGCCAATCCCCAAGCACCGGGATCAGGCACCTCCTCATATCCACTGCCGCCTATGTATACCGACCGCCCAAGGCTTGCCTGCATGCCCTTGGTTTCATCGGCGGCCTTCCTTGCCGCATCGGCAGCCTGTTTCACATCGCCAGTTTTACCCAGAACCTCGACAAAGGGATAAAGCGCGTCCACAAGCGTGCGATCGCCGGGCTGAGCAGGAGTGTATTTGGACAAAGCCTCACAACTAAGCTTAAGAGCGGCGGACCATACTGAAGGACCAGCTTCGCCAGATCCCAGGGTACGAAGAGCGTGGACGAGAGCATTGAGGAATATGGCGTAAAGAGCACCAGAAGTGCCATCCATGGCGGTTTCTACCACCTGTACAATGGAAGCCACGTCGACAACCACATCTCCTGTCAGGGGCTTTTGTTGGATATGCTTTAGTATGGCTATAATTTACAAGTCAGTGTCTAGATGTCGGAAGGCATTGAAAGCCAAATTTGAAATGGGGGGAGTTTTTTGTGAGCTTACCTTCGGCTCCTCTCTTGAGACCAATGCCACAGTCTCCATCTCCAACAATGGTGTCGTACTTGGTAACTTCAGGCTCGGCCGCAATCACGCGTTCCAGCGCATTGGTGAGAACAGAAGTAGCATGTTTAGCATCCATTTGTAGTCCACTCGGTTGAGTCTCTTTGTTTGTCCCGGCGGTGTCTGTCCTTGTTGCAGTATTCTTTGCCTCCCATGACGTCTTTTGCACTGGAGCAGACCAGCCAGTGACCTCGCTGGGGGCATCCAGCAACTCAATCATGCTCGGCCCACCAATATCGGTATTGACGACGTTGAGAAGGGTGATGCTGAAACCCTGGCCATTCAGACTCGTCATAAATGTGCCGCTGATGGTGCGAACTGGTCGAATATTATACTTGTCGCTGAGCTGGTTCACCACTTCGGTAGTGATACCGCCCAGCTCCAGAACACTAACACCTCCCAGGTTGTTGATAAGCAGAACAACCTCGTTTGAGTTGACATTAAGGAAAGCCCTGTCCTTGTCGCTTTGGTCAAGCAGTTGGGTAAGCATTCTCTCCACCAACTGAGGCAGTTCCAGCTTCTCCCTACTTGATCCGGGCTCATTGTGAATACCCATTCCGACCTCGACTTGCTCAGGCGCCAAGGCTTCACTGGAATCGATAACTCGTCCCGGAACGTGAACATGCTCCAAGCTGGCACCAACACTGACAATGTTGGCCGCAGTCAGCCGAGCCACCTTTGCCACCTCTTCCAACGACCGTCCTTGCGCGGCTAGAGCGCCGGCAATCTTCAGCACGAGCACAGTACCGGCGATTCCTCGCCTTCCAACCTTGCCCGTCTTCTTCCTCCCAACGCCCACATCGTCACCCACGACGACCATCTCGACGGCCTGCCCAGCCGCTATGGCCTTTTCCACAGCCATTCCAAAGTTGAGAATGTCGCCCGTGTAGTTCATCACGACGACTAACACGCCCTTCTCGGTGTCTACCCTTGACATGATGCCGTTCCTGACCTGCTCAGCAGAGGGACTGGCAAAGATTGTGCCCGCAACGGCAGCTGAAAGCATGCCCGGGCCAACCATGGCGGCGAACGAGGGCTCATGGCCAGACCCTCCGCCCGAGATGATCGAGACTTGCTGAGGAGCATCGGATGGCCGGCGATAGATGATTTTGTTATCTGAGTCGAGAGCAACGTTGGGATTGGTGAGAGTCAGGCTGTGAAGCGCAGTGTTGACCAGATGAGTCGGGTCATTGATGAAGTGCTTTGTAGACATTATGGGCAATGTAGAGGGGACTGCAGCTGTAATTCAAAGACAAAATGGCGTTGATCACTCCGAGATGAGACGGATCATGAATGAGAAAAATTGTTGAAAGAAAGAGATGCTCTATGCAATATATTGAATCCAGGAGAAACAGATACCTAACAGAATGCTATATAAGAGTGGCCTGATTATCAGTGACGTAGAGTGATGACACCGGCGGGCTGATAAAGAAAAAAAGGGCGGGGAAGCTCGATATTGGCATTTCAGCGGGGTTGACAATTCCCGGCGAGCTCAACAAATCGAGTACAAGTCTCTACCTGTCTTCACGGTGTGAATGCAGCCGTGAGCGTTGGTAGCAGTACGAGCACCGTGTCTCTGTGTAATGCACGGTCATCAGCGGGGAATTGGGCGAATTTCGATGGAGAATCAGAAATCCATTGATTGGCATTGATTGGCATTGACGGCTGCGGGCCGTCCCAACAGGGCTTGTGCACTTAAAAGACGACCTCAGTTCCATTGAAGTTTTGTCGCCGCCTTCGAAATAGCAGCTTCACAGTTGCAGCTACCATTGAATTTGTCTGTCTGTAGAGTTGCATTGGCGTCTTTGTCTCGGCAGCCAATCACCCAGGCCATAACATCTTGTGGCCAAAAGACAAGGAATTGGCCCTCCAGCATCTCATGTCCTATCATGCATCATACACTGGGAGTTGGGTAACAGCATGGTCAATCAGGGTCCTTTAGTCATAATGTCGTGTGCAATTCTGATATCAGGCTTCCGCCCATCTAGGTAGTACTTCCAAACTGCTACAAATGAATACTAGGTAATGATGACGACGATAAGTGATGATACCCGCATTCCAAAGTGTCGTGAAATGTACCTCTTCGCACGACAAAAAAAGGGGATCAAGAAATATATATATCCAAGGCCACTCCCAAACGCCAGCCACAAAGAGCATCCATCCTACGCTCTAAATTCTCGGACTTGTATAAACAAAAAAGAGCATGCGTTGTGTAACACATGTGTATGTAGAGAAACAAATCCAAAATCCCATTCCCTTCTTGGGGCATATTTGCGTATTCTAAATCTTCATCACAACAGAAGCACCGCGCTGCCGCCCAGGACGCTAAGAAGCAGCAGGAGAGTGAGGATTGCTGCTCCAACCTTTCCACCGGTAGTAGGCTTCGTAACCTTGTCAATGTCGCCTGCAGGATCAATGTTACCCATACCAGCGCCTGGGTCACCCTTCGAAGTACCGCCCTTCTTAGCCGTGGCTGGCGCAGGGGCCTTAAGAACTTGAGTATACATGATGGCATCCAGAGCGTTCATTTGTGATCCAACACCATTTTTGCCATCGTATGTACCCTTGGGAAGCCACGCGAAACCACATCCCGTGCCGTCGATTCCCTTGAATGCGGCTGAGGCCGGCCCTGTGCAAATGGACGCTGCGGCTGAAGCAGAGTTGGTGATCAGGGGCATAAGAGTCTGAATAGTATGCGGGGCGAGCTGCATAGTAGAGGCCATATAGCGGACCAAATAGCCCTTGAAGGTACTCTGATCGACAGAGCAGAAGCCTCGAGGCTCGCAAAACTGCTCGTAAATGATGCCGTTTTGGACAAACTTGCCAACTGTCTGGGTGATGATGCCGTCCAGATTGGCCTTCCAGGTGGCGTTGTTGGTAAAGTTGTACATGGCGGCGGCGCCGTGCATGTAGATACCCGCGTTATAGGACCACTGGTTCTGGTCCATCTGGCCGCATGTGTTGTTGCTGTCGATACTCAGACCGTCATAAATCTGGTACTGGGGACCAATGAGACCAATCGTCTTCTCCCACTGCCAGACCTTGAGGGCCCAGTCAGCATACGTCTGGTTACCGGTGTATCGGGCCAATCGAGCGGCAACGTTGAAGAAACAGCCGTTGGCAACGGAGTTTTTGTAATCGTAACCCTTGTTCCATGAGAAAATCTGCCAACGGAGACCACCACCACAGTGCTCATCCCATCGACCGACATACTGGTTGAAGACGGCCTGCGCCATGGCCAGCCATTGTGGTTGATCGGATGGCGGGTTGGGGAAGACATCTTCGGCGGCGGACATGGCGGCCATGGCCCAGAAGCCTTGATCGTCGTTTCCTTCAGTCAGCGACTGGTTCGTGGGCAGAAAGGCGCCATCGGTTCCGGCCTGCCAAAGCATAGCTTGCATAGTGGCAGTGTTGTACGACGAATCTTTTGTCATGCGCCAGTAATCAATCATGGTTCCGAACATCGCACCGGCCTCCCACCCTATGGTTCAAAGTTAGTATCCATGTTTGAACAGTGGGCGACTGGCCGTAAAGAGTAAGAAAGGGTTCCTGACAATAGTATGGGTCTGGCAAGTTTCCGGGGTTATCGCCAGTGTTGTTTCCCGTGTAATATTTCATTAATCCATATGCAACGGTACCCGCGGCGTTTAAGACCGAAGCTGAAGAAAATTGGTGAGCAATGTCTGTCTCGTTGGATTTACGGAGCCTTGATTATCTTACTGCTGTCGGTCACGGTCAAAGAAATGGCATCAGCTCCCTGACCCAGCAGGCACAGGGCCGCTGTCGCAGCCGCCCAAGGAGACCTCATGGCTTCTAGCAGTCTAAAGGTCGAAATAGTCTAGTTGTGTCGAAGAGGTATCTATATGTTGTTTTGATGAAACGGAAATAGTCGTCCAGATCCAGTCTGTCCAACGAGGAAGCAAGGCGGCGCAATTCGAGAGTTCGCAAGAGGATGTCGAGATGCGATTCGCTTCCACCGGGGGTATCGCAAAGCGGAATGCTCGGTACGTCGAAGGGGTCAAAGAACGAGAGCAAGAGAGATGCGACTGTAGAAACGAGCGGCTGTTGCTGAGGGCAATGTTACATGCAATGGCAAAAGATGGGATAAGAGAACAGGAAAAGAAGTGAGTGGTCAAGGAGATCTCCGCCGCGCGTCAAACGAGAGTAGTCGCTCCACTGCTTACATACGGGCCTCTTGAGGCTCGATGATTAGAGATTGAAAATGAAGAGAGAAGAGAGTGTGCGGCGAGAGAGCATGCAAATCGGTACGCGAAAAAATAGTGGTAGGGGGGAAAATGACAATACGGATGGACACAAGAGTTAAGGCGCGTCATTTTCATTTTAGCAAGGTAGGCCTTGGAAAGGGTGTAAGTGTATCAGCAGTATACGGGTGCATGGGGAGACATGGTTGGCCGCAAGTGCAATTTCACGGAACCTGCTAGTTGCCAGTATGCCGCGCCCCCCGGCACTCCAGGTTTCGACCCCCATGAGACTGAGCTGCTTGGGACAAACGGCCTGAAACGCCTCACGGAGGTGGTGCGTCTCCATCCTAGTGTGGAGGATGGATGATCTCTGGCCTTGACCATTGGCACGGAATCCTCTGCCTGTATGCACAGTACTTCGTATATGCCACAGCCCCTCTGGCGGTATGAAGCATCATAATGAGAGGGCGAAGAACAAAAAGAAGACCGGCTACATGAAGCCTTCGTACATGAACTCGGCCGCAGCGGCAGTGCTGCGTAATTGCTACGGAGCCGAAATTCCGGCAGTGGACGTGGCCGGCAATGCGCATATTTTCCAAGGGGGGATTCGCCAGTGCAATACCACCAAGGTAGCAATACTCCGTATCAAGTATACTCGGTGATGAGCAATCGCCAAGCCAAGTCAAATAGTGTCGTGCTTCGCCTCAAGGGTGATTGCAGCTCGTGTGCCAGTAGTAGTACCATGATTCCCTTTGTCAACATCTTCGCCTAGCCATTCGTGCGAGCGAATGTCTAGCTGCAGGAACGTCGAGCTGAGGTACTTTGAGCATCGAAAAGACAAACAACACGGCCGTTTCCAAAGGGCCCACGGAGCGTGTACAAGCGCACCGGTGCTGTCGACGGTGCCAAAGTTTTGCTGGTTTCAAGCCAAGAGCGCAGCCCCTGGGCCCGCTGGTTTTCGCAGCGGATTGGCGTCCGCGTCTCTCTCAAACCACTGGACGACCGACATAGATGAGGTGGATACAGCCCGGGGTGAGGCTGTGCATCAGCGGCTAGTGCCAGTTTCGGGAACATTCAACGTCTCTGAATCAAGAGCCCTAAGGGTCTGGCGTTGCAAATTGCTACGGCGATGCGCTAACGGGCGAGGCCTCAGTTCAATGCTTGAATACGAAGCGCCGCCCCTAAAATTGGCTGCAGAGCTGAGGTGGCGATCAGAGACACATCAACGGTCGAGGTGGGTGCTTCAGACGTGGTGCGCATGTGCCTGTGTCTGTGCATCTGCATCTGCATCTGCTTCGTGTTTCTTTCGGGATCAGGCTGGCGCCAAATTCAGGCTGGTGGCTGTGGAACGGTGTCAGGCTGTGGTTCAGGCGGGATGAGGCTATGCAGATCATGGCTGGCGATCATCTGAACGTTATTTTGTAAAGAAGATGAAGATGGGCAAAAGACGGGAGTTGAGATAGACATCAAGAGACGTATCGTACAGGTACGAACCTGAAGTACCGCTCTTTCCTTGTCAAGGGGGTTGAAGGAGCGACGCGACCCGTATACGGAGTAGAGCGAGGGGGAAAGAGCCGTTTATTGGCTGCTTGATTTGGACTTGCCTGTTCGATCGGCTTGGCTTTTATGCATTTGTAGAAGGCACGATCTGCCGTTGTTTCATAGCAGGAGGGTGTTTGCAAAGCCTCATTCGAAGAACCACGTATTATTATTAATCTTTCCAAGTTGCTTATAGGAATGAATTATGCCAGCATTTCCTTGAAAAATTGCATCCTGTAATCTTACCAGAAGTACAAGTAGAGATACTACTGCGTACTTAACATTGGACAGTGAGAAGTACCCTAATAAGCAATGCGTACGTGTAAGTGGTTTTTGGCCGTCAGATGGCATAAGAAAGCCTGCAGAAATGCAGCCCCGTTTCGCCAAAACAGAACACTGCTCCATACTCCATACACGCATGGGCACTTCAACACCCCGTCTGTGCGTTGATCCGAGTCTGAACACAAAGACTGCCGAAAGCATTTGCATATTGGCATAAGACGAACCTCTTCGTCCCTTAGCTTTAGAGGTTGGTGCCTTCTCTCTGATGGTGTCTGCAACACTTGTACTTTATGATGCTATAGACCCCCTTTCCTCTATATCGCCTTGAAGTAGTAAAGAAGGGTCAGGATTGTTACTCGGGAAGGCTGACGGCTTTTATCTTTATTGGCGAAGAAACGTTATGGCAGCCTCGCATCATGAAAGACTCTGGCATCATCTAAGACCATGCTAAAAGAGGAAGCGATACACGACATCCAATCATAAAAACCATGGAAGTTCTACACCACGCTGAGGCGTCTAATCAGCCAGTTGTTTTGACGTATCGTGTAAATTCAGTATTGTTCACACCCCATAAACAGCTGCTCCGTACCTGTGACAACTTGAAAATGCAACTTTTTCATCTTCATCAAGATTTGGCCAATGGGCAGGTTTCTTCTTCATCATATGTATCTACAACGGGAATCTTATACATCCCTCTTCTTCGAAATGCGTCTCTTCATTTCTCCACTCCCACGACATATCGGCACAGCAGATGGCTGATATCATCATAGCTATTACAACGAGTCGAACAGTACAATGCCATAGGGTCTGCTCTGGCTGTGAGAAAATATCTCAATGGACGTCCAAGGTAAGATGATTGTTCCGCTGTGTTTCGCTTCGTTTGCTATCTCAATGATGACGAGAATTGATACACTTTTATCTTGATACGGGACTCTGCTTCGCTCGCATGCTGGCACTCAATTGCATCGTGATTCTTCTATCTTTGCGCTCTGGTATTCGAATTTGTAAACACGTAAAAAAAACGAAACAAAATAAAACAAAACAAAGTCGTCTCATACTATTAACCTTCCACGAACAATATCACAAGGCCACACCCCGCTTCCAACAATGTCGCGACAAAAATGTCATCGTTATTCAAGCAAAAAAGAAACATCATTATACACAGCGAATCAGACAATAAACAAAAAAGGGGGGATGTCGTAGCAGTCTAAGTTTTCGGATCTGCAACACACTCTCAGTCAGCATAGCTTCTTCATTCAGTACTACAATCTCATCCCAAGAAAAAAACTCACCTATGCAGATGGCATTTGCCTTCTCATGCTTCTGATGACACCACACATACACCCGTTTAAACGGATCCGACGACTTGGGCTGCTTCCGCTGACTGCACAACCACCCAACCATGCCCTTGCTAGTAGCATTCGTGCAGAACGTGATGCAGCAGTCCGTCACCGACGGGAGCCAGACGTAGCTGTGGGCTTCGAAGCCGAGATCCGTGCCGCCCTCGTCGTCGATGATGGTGCTGGCCTTGCCGAGGAAAGTGTCGTTGGAAAAGCCCTGGAAGGCGAACGTGTTGCCGGAGGTTGTCTGGTTGTTGAGGAAAGACGGGGTTGGTGATGAGGATGAGGTTGTGCTTGCTCTTGTGGATGTAGTTGAGCTTGTTGAAGTCGACGATGGTGTGCTGTTGAAAAGGTCAGTCAATTCTTCTTATTTCCATCCTATCCTTTTCTCGTCTTCTCTCTCGTCTTCTTACCTAGATGATGTTGTCGAGGCAGCATCTGAAGGAGGAGCATCACTCTTAGAGTTCTTCGCCGCCAATCCCCCTCCAACTCCACCTCCTATTGCCGCAGCGAGCACAACCAAAGCAACAATCACAAGAATCCACAGCGTCCTCCGTGGCAGTCCACAGATTCTCTTCCCCCCTTTTCTCCCCGTATGTGCCCCCTCAACATCCCCCGACATCCCGTCTGGCGTCACCGAAGACTGCTCCTCTCCCCCCATAATGGCAATCTTGTTCGTGTCCACGTCCTTTGGAATCACTGTCTGCGGCGCATCGCCCTCGAGATACTTGCGCTTGTACTCGGCTTCGAGGCGCGACATTGCCTGGGGGCTCGAATCAGGAACAACCTCAGGCAATCCCTCGTCGTGAGCCGGATACATGCCAAGGGTTGGCCCGTAACCTGAGCTGATGGTGGACGATGGGCTGGTAGCTCGGTTGATATGAGGATGGAGCAGGTGGTTTTCGTCTTCTGCTGGCGGCTGCTTCGGTGGCTCTTGTTTATGTACGACCTCCTGGTCTTGCTGCTCCTGGGCCGGGTCTTCATGCTGGCGCCCATTCGGGTCATCTTTTGTTGTCGGCTCCATAGTAATAAACTGCGTGTCGAGATGGGAAACAAAAAAGACCAACAAAACTCAACAGCCAAGAAGCGAAACGACACGAACGGACAGGCTAATTGTTTCCCCCTTTGAACTCTGAAAATCCACAAGACTAGTCTGGGACCTCGCCCGTAGTTTATAGTACAAGGCAAATCAAATCACAAGAGCCTCATTGCTGGCCTCGGCTAGAGTCCGCAAGGCTCGAACCGATCCATCCACGACTAGCTCTGCACATCATTTCCCCCAACCCGCAAGGCCTCGAGATGAAGATTGAACCCAATAGGCCCGAGTGTGTTCAGCTAGCATCAACCACCAACGACTCCCCCTTGTTCATGTAGATGCATGGATCCTGTCAAAGACTCAGACTCATCCTCCGACTTTGCCTAAAGAAGGGGTCTTGCACCTCGCACAAGCTGGTGCGCTCTCCCCTTTCGCAGACGTTTCCCTCCTTGGTCGTGGTTGAGGGCGTAAGACGGAGGAAATATCGCCCGCACAAGACGAGAGACGGGACGAGACGCAGGATGCAGATCATCTATATTTATTGTCTCTGGCTGACTCATTTTGTTTCTTTAATTGAACGTGCTTGTTTGTAGTCGCATGCTCCTTTGCCGATTACATTCAGATGCATCTTCTCGTGCCCCTGGCTTTAGCGAAGAGTGGCTTTTTTAAGTCTAAATTTAAAATCTCAGCCCATCATCATTGTACTACAACACCACTCGATTATTTTACAACCACAGCTATTATAGAATATTCGCGACTAAAAAAGCACAAATCTCAACGGTGAATCACAAAATCACATGGCAGGTAAGAAAGGGAGAAAGGGGGAATGGGAAAGTAAGAATTATCCGTCTCCCGATAGACTCAGAGATTCGAAGGATTCCCACCTAACCCAGAATTGAGATTATCGCGGGATACTGACCCTGTTTTCTCTTCACACTTTTCTTCAGCCGCAATGTAACCTCAATATAAAACCGTGAATTTAACCTCCAATGGCTCCATTTATTAAGGCTCGCGTGACAGTGGGCCCCCAGCTTGAATCTGCGCTACCCGCGCTATTACACACAAAAGTCCAGGGCTTGGAAGCTTGGCTTCAAGATGCCGCTTTGAGCAAGGCCAATTGTCAAGTGATAAATATCGTATATATGTCTGTACGTCGTTGAAATACTATATTAAGATAGGTAGCTTGGCAGACGAGCATGGCTGGAGCATAGCTGGAGCACAGCATGGCATGGGATTCTCAACATCTCCACGCAACACCAGTTTGGATCAACAGGCACATCGTTGCTACACCTTGGTATGCAACACTTGAAACAAATGAACCCCAAAGGGATGCGCAATCGAAATGTTCATGGCCATTCGCTTTCACCGCCCTCTCCGATCGATCCTACAACTAAATCCCCCATCGCCAAACCCAGCCCTTGACTCTTTTTTGCTCTAGCCAAAGCCTCAGTGATTCATCATATAAATTTCAAAAAGAAAAAGACGAGGTTGATAATATGGGTAACATGAAGCATCAAGTCATCAGCTCCTTGACATTGGAGCTCGCATTGCCAGTCCGTATCCCAAAATTTTCTAAAGCCTATTGTCGCTGCAAAAGTTTGCTGAAATCCCCAATACTTTCATGATCGGCTCTTGCGGTCCCTAAGCATTCGATTTTGTTAGTTCCAATTCACACAAAAAACACCGCTTGCTCTTAAAATGATGCTACTTACGTGCTGAGTCTCCGGGACAGCTGGTGCAGCTTCTTGTCATTGTCCGCCTCTTCTGCCGCCTTTTGCAAGGCAATCGCTCTCTCCTCCTCTTGGTGCTTCACCACTTCGTCATGAGTCGGGGGCAGATGCTCGTTCTGCAAGTCGACCTTTCTGGCATCTTCGAATGAGCTAATCGCATTCTTGATACCTTCGGCACCGAGCATCAGAGTACCAGCGGGCAACCTTCCGCCGGAGACAGTCTTCAGCTCCGTCACGCGCTCAGACTCTTCACGCAGAACCTGGAAGACACGCGACATGCGGCCAATGGCCAGAATCTTGTTCTTGATCGCCCTGCGCTTGAACTCAATTGAGTTGGGGTCTTCCAGGCTACCAGGAAGAGATGGCGAACTGGGGCCGGGGGAATGTGAGGACGGCGTCTCCTCCTTGAGTTCCTCCTCCGAGCACGTGCTCAGAATGGCAATGAGCATGTCCGTAATCTTTTCGCCCACAAATGGTAGCGACCAGGTGAAGACGTCCATGAAGTTGGGCAGCCAGTATGGATGAGGCGTGCAGTTGAACTGTCGAATATTCATAACATTGTTTTCGTACTTGAGCACGGCGGCCTTGTTATTGTAGACATCGAGGTAGTTTGGTGCCGAGAAGATGGTCATCACACTGGGGAAGCCGGTCGTCCGCGTCTTGCGGTACATTCTGTAACCGGCATCCTGAGCTTCGTGGGCACGGATGACAGAGAGCAAGTTGTTCTTCTCCAGGAATGCACAGGCTGCGTGATATGAGAAGAAGTACGAACATCCTCGTACGTGGTTATGCAAAAAGAAATCGCTGGACTTTTCCTGTCCAAAGTCCTCGAGCGGGTCGGCCCATAGAATGTCGCACATAAGACCCTGAGTCGGGGGCTCTCTGAATCGATCAATCTACATTGTTATATGTTAGCGTCGTGGTCGGGTACATTGATTCCAAGCGTTGGAATGTCTTACACTTCTCAGGTCGTCGAGCGTGTGCAGCTCGGGGCTCAAGCCACCGTGGATACACAGGAACTGCTTGTTCATGACGGCGGCCAGGGGAAGGCAGCAGAACGATTCCATGCAGGCTTCGTAGATGGCCTCTGAGTACTTGTGCTTGCACTCGAGCTTGAAGGTGAAGTAGTCAGTCAGATGGCGACACTCGTGGTTGCCTCGCAGAAGCCACAATGTCTTGGGGTAGTGGATCTTGAGGGACCACAGATAGAGAACACATTCGATACTAAAGTATCCTCGGTCAACGTAGTCGCCGAGGAAGAGGTATCGCGTCTCAGCAGGGTCGCCTCCGACCTCAAACAGCTTCATTAAATCGTAGTACTGGCCGTGGACATCACCGCAGACGGTGATGGGGGCGTCCATCTCGAGAAGATTGGGCTCGGCACGCAGCAGCTCGGTACCCTTTCTGATGATCCACAGCGCCTGCTCCTCGGTGAGTCGGCCCTCGCGATAGAAGTGCTGCTTGAGGAAGTTGATGTCGGGCTTTTCATGGGTGTCGTCTTCGAAAAACTGCTCATCCGTGGGCTTGAACATGGCCGGCGCCTGAACATCTGTAGACGGGCGGTGCCACGAGCGTTAGCGATGCCATGTTTGAGACATTGTGCGTGATGCGGTGCTGAATCCCGACGGCAGCCTCCCCTTATCAACAACAATGGCGGGGTAGTTGAGAGAGAGGCGGCGACGATAGAACATGGGCTGCAGGACAGACGTACCTTTGCACACTCGCTCGAGCGTGCTCACCTGAGTGCCATCCTCCATCATATGGATGGTGAAGTCGATCTCGGGCAGCGGCTTCTTCTCCTGGATTGCGCGAATGGCATTGTCGACCTGGGCGGTCCGTCGAGGCGCCTGATCGGCGTGGTCGCCTTCGGTGTCCATGGCGGGCGACTAGAGGGTTGAAGAGCTGAATAAAAACCAAGAGGCTCGAGAAAGTACAGAAGATGCTGTTCTTGGGGATATTTGAGAAAAGAAGAGGCTTCTGAGGCTCTGCTCGGCGAGGGTCCAAGAGGTCGCAAAGGCCCTGGAGCGGCGGGAGCGTGGCGGGTAGCGGTGAGGGGGACAAGCAACAGGCCTGCAGCTGCTGGTTCAAAAGCTCAAGCTGGGGGCGAGACAAGGCTCGTGGCAGAAGGACAGACGACAGACGTTTGGCGTGGTCACGGAGTCCCGTATAGCTATGCCCAAGACCAAAACCGTGCGCTGGCGAGGCAAAGGCGAGATAGGCTGACAGGAGAAGAAGTTGGGGAGCTGGCCATGGGGCAAAAAGGCTGGAGCCGGCTGCTAGGGACTAGAGGCTGCCTGTAGGCGTCTGGCAGCGCTAAAACTGCCTGCTGTGTCCTGTCTCCTTGGACCGCGACCAAGAGACAAGTAGCCTTGGGTACCTTACCTTGGGCAAAGCGGGACAGGAGGTTATGCCCAATCACGATGGATTTTTAAGCATATTGCAACGGAGCACCGCCAAAGGAGCTGATACAGCTGATGCAGATATCTGTTGGTTTACATTTTGCTACATTTCTATGAGACATCTGTCTGTTAGGCACATGCACTTGAGACTTCGATTAGTATCCAAGATACTACTAATTCCAGTCGCAGCATTGGTCTGGATGTTTTTTTCTGGCGGCGCCACCAGTAAAATAAAGGGGCGGGGGGGCCTCCGAGAGTCATTGACATCACCCCGATCCCCCATACCACATCCGAGTCTGGTGGTATTTTGTCAGTGGTCTTCTAGCTAGTAACTATTCCATAAGAATTGATCAGTTTAGTCAAGTATGGCAAAAAGCAGCATCTCCCCGACGGCGAGCAGCTCCGAGATGAGACAAAGCTGTTCATTAGCCAGACTGGCTGCCCCTCCTTTGTTATGCGCTGTCCGAGCCTCCTCACGGTAGGACCAAGTACCAGCGTGTACTCACTCGTACCTCGCTGGAGACCGGACAACGGAGCACAGCGCTTGGTCCCTGTTCCCGCTGGAGCCCCGCCCCAATTCTGCCGCCAGACCCTGAAGACGGTTTGCCGTTTGGGGTAGTAGGATGATGTAAGCTTCTTTGTTCCCAAAAGAGGACATGAAGATTGCTTGGAGCATGGCTGTAGAAGTACAGAAGGTCCATGAGATTGATGTACACACGAGGTATCAAAGCACTCTATGGTGCGTTTGATGTCAAACAAGCATGTAAAGATCACCTTTTGATCAGAATAATTGAGAGTTTCACAGCCATATTGGGATTTATAAATTATATTCATACCCTACTCCTTTTGCTTTTCGAGACGCTATTCTAAGCAGCAAATACATATACATGCATCTTCTATTGTATGTTCTGTCATTCCGTTCGTGTCCTTTTTTTTTATGTGTGTATTTTATTCGTCTTTGGCCACCCTACAGCTCTTCATGGCAGGCTGTAACCGCCATCCACAATCATATCCAAGCCCGTGGTGTAAGAGCTCGCATCGCTCGCTAGGTACAAGTATGCGCCCTTGAGCTCGCCGGTCTGACCCTCGCGACTGTATAGATGCACGTATTAGCAATTGGTCATTTACCCACAAGGGACCACTCTCAACTTACCCCATGACAATTTTGCCCTTCCAGATATTCTTCGTCTCGGGCGAACAGAAGGTGGAGATTTCGGTAAGAATGTATCCGGGGGATACGGTGTTGACTCGAGCAAATCCGGTCCACTCAACCGCCAGACTTTTGCCTATATGAAGTACTCGTGTCAGTCTTCGCCATCATCAAACCCAGGCCTGGCCACTTACAAAAGTGAATCACGGCGGCCTTGGAGCTGTTGTACACGGCCTGCAGCTGCGGAATGTTGACGATGCTGCCGCTCATGGATGCCGTCGCGATGAAGCTTCCAGCGATGAAATTCTCCAGAGGCTTGCCGTCAATCGTCGTGCCCTGCTCCTTCTGGCGGCGGAAATGAGCACCAGCGCTCTTGGCACACCACATGACGCCGTCGACGTTGATGGCCATGACGTTGCGGGCCGTTTCAACAGAGCCGTCGATGAAGGCGCCCTCGGTCCACGGGATGCCAGAGTTGGCGACGAAGATGTCGAGACGGCCGTTGAACTCCTTGACGATCTCGGTGATGGCCTTGTCGACATCCTCGGCCGAAGTAACGTTGACCTGGTACGCCTTGCCTGCGCGGGGTGTGATTCACAGCGTTAGCAACAACCAACATTCTCCAAGAACAAAGCTCGAAACAAATCATCCCACTCACTCTTGACGCCGTAAGTCTTGGCAATGTTCTCGGCCGAAGTCACGGCTTGCTTGTTGCTGTTGTACCAAATGGCCACATTGGCACCAGCCTCTGCAAACGCTTCGGCAACAGCCAGGCCGATGCCAGCTCCAGCGCCCGAGACGATTGCGGTTCTGCCCTTGAGAGAAAAGAGGGGCAACACTCGGTCGACGTTGGGGACGGCCGAGTTGTCGTGGGGAAAGGTGCCGTTTGTTGTTTGGACCATGTTGGCGGTAGGTTGTGGTATATAACGGGAAAGATGTCGATTATGATAGACAGGTATAAATAAGTAAATCAATCAACAAAAGGAGGGTATCAAGATCACGACTGCTGGCCAAAAGTGACACTATCACGAAATGCTGCGGGGAGAGCCGCAGATGTGGCCATGCCGCACCTCTTTATACTCGTACACAGGACAAAACAACATGTCACCGCTTTCTTTCCGCCGTAAATACTCCGTCCACAAAACGAATCAATCCAAGGCGGGACCGTCGGTGCGACATTTACCACCATTTGTCCGCGTTGACGCGCTCCAATGTCGACTCGTTATTTCTGATATGCTTGACCTTGTCACTCCAGCCCATGTGGGGTTTTCTCCGTTGTAAACGGCCTGGCGTCCGACCCCACGTCCAATGTCGAATTATTGCCAGTACTCGTACTTGTCCTTGGGGTGCCAGCTCAGAAGCGTGCATGTGTCGGAATGTCACCGTTTCAATTGATTGGCAGCTTGCCATCCCGTGTCGACAGCAGCCCACGTGCTCTGCTTCTTCGTCCGTTGTCTGCGTGTGCCTGAGCGCTGTCTGAGATCTTCAGGACCCCTCAAATTGCCATCCATCCCATGTACACACAATGGATCAAATGATAAAACTTCCATGTTCCCCCCGCCAAGCAACTGAAACTCTTTGGGACATTCCGCCAGCCGCTTGTTGGGCAGCTAAACAAGCCCAGCGCCAGCCCAGCCAGCTAAAAAATGCTCCTAGCGGATCCATGTCCTTTTGCGAAGTCGGACTATGGCTGAGTCTGGGAGTTGCGCCTGAAGATCCCACGTCATAGGCAGTGGGGGTTTTTGGATGCGTCTTTTGGTCGTGTGTTTGGAGCTCGAGTATTGTGGCTTGGGGAATTGATAAGATACGCTGTTCAATTGATGGAGATACTTGCCGTGATTGGGTGATGTGTTGTATGGACGGCTATTGAGAACCGGAATCAAAAGCCGAAACCACGAGCGGAATCACCCAAAGTGTCTATACCGCAACAGCAGCTCCCTTCACAGCTTTGTGTTTTTATCATTGACATGTTCATTTATAGACTACAATATGTACGGACTATACGGAGCATATCCTAGAGTATCTACCATCATTCCATTTACGAGTCCTTATCGTAGTTGCATGTTGGATGCAATTACTTCCTCGCGGGGAAAGTTGGTCATTTTCCAACGAGAGATAAAGTCATCTCGGCTGACTATTGCATACCATTAGTCTTTTAAAATTCGCAATTACAAAGTTTCCGTGAGCAAGATAAAACGTTGGTGGCTGAGTGACTTACTATATGCACCACAGATGCGCCGCAGGCCCTCAAATGCGCTTCTCCCATGAAGCACTCGCCAGTTATCAAAGACTTGTATGGGTCAGTACGACGCCACGATATTCAATCCCACAGAATACGGTTACTTACTCAAGACTCGCCCGGGTTCAAGCTGAAACCAATATTCGCTTTCTTTGCGCTTCAGTATCTCGTCCCACTTTCGTGCCGCCTGGTACCACGCATCGACGTCGATATCCACGGGGACCACTCCTCGGTCATCATTGTTCCACCTGATCCTGTGCAACTTCTCTCCAGTAGCTTCAATCACGGGATATGCCATATCTGGTGCAATTGCCACGCCCTGGTTGCCGCTAGCATGCCATGGGAGCTTGACCTTGCGCAGTATCTCGAAATCTCCTGGCGATTCCTTTCTAAGTGTCTCCGCGGCGTGGAATCCATCTACAAGCAATGATTGTCCACCCAGCACCTCGTCAGCGGGCTTATTCGTAGGTGGCGTGTGAGATAGCAGGTGAAATGCTTGTAAGCCTGCGGGCTCGGTAAAATAAGTCGTGTCTGTATGAGCTGGGAGAGCTAGGTTAGTGTAAGCTGTATCGGCGAGGGCCAAGTCTGGGATGAAGTCGTAAAAGCCTCCGTAGTGAGTATTTCGAATTGGTCCAATTGTTTCCAAGAGCTTCTCCGTATCCTCTGGAGTTTTGGGCGAGTTGGTAACGAAGCAAAACCCATATTGGCGCTACTCATGGTAAGTTTTGGTGAATCACGTAAAGAGAACGAGTACACACAATCTTTCCCGTCAGCTCAGCCATTCCCTTTGGAGAAGTGCTGTTCAGGACATTGTTAAACTCGACCTCTGGAGGAGCCGAGGAAACCGTTGCACCCCATAGCTTTCTCTCGCTGGAGATCATGTTAGATTCAATAGGCTTATAAGCTCACTTGTTCTTACTTACTCTTGAATCGTGGGCTTCTTATTACTCGTATCCTGAACAGTAAAGTTGAGCCAGGACCATGGGTAGTAGCTTTTATGAGAATCCGACCCTGACATTTGTCAATTAGTTTCATCTCATAGATGTTAAGGCAAAATAGTTTAGAATAGTGAGTACATAGTATGTCAACGCCGTCACTCTTGGGCGATATTTCTGTAGGCGAAACATCCTTGGGGATCTGCAAGCACAGAGATATGAGCATTCGACGATATTGTGAACAGTAATGGCTTTGGCCAATACTTACGGCAAAGGTATCAAAGTTGCGCTGTAGGGTATCCTGGTTCACACATTGGGCGCAGCGGCAGTTGTCGCTGCAAAAAGAGATTCGTCGGTCAGTGTTACATTTCATGCTTGGTGCCGTCACTGGTGGCATGTGAACACACATACCGAAGCCATATTTTAGATCTGGAGACGGCGATTAGCGATTCGGCTTTGTGCCTGCCTAATAATTGTAAGCAAAGCAGGCTCTTACAATTCAGCTTCGATTAGGGATCCGGAGTCATTGCTCTTGAAAACGAGTCCTTTGGGGCCAGTCTCGAGGGTTGTCGCATAAAATCGTGGCCTTGGGAGAGCAGCCGAGGCTTGCCGAGGGACGAAGCTGAGGCGGCGGCCAAGGCCAGAGCTGCAGGTACAGCAAGAATGAGCAAAGAACAAATTATTCAAAGGTGTAAGGGCAATACCGCGACCAACCTGATTGTACGGCCCTTGAGCAAAAATAACATGGCTCGGCGTTGTAATGAGGACTAATGATGAGAATCGGCCCATGTTTCCATCAGCCCGGCACCAAGCTCTACTTGTAGCGCGGGTATCGCTAGCCATAGGGCGGTAGCTACAGCTCGTGCCAAAAGCGTGCTGCGAACGCTAGAAAAAGAGGGCCCGGACAGTACAGGCACTACGTAATTCCAGGTCTCCATTGAAGCTCTGATATGCTGCAAGTCAACCATTATAGCTACAAGATGCTCAGTAATATGATATTGATCCATTATTTCTCTTCTCATGCTACTCCTATTCCCAACTCTCCAGTATATGTTCTTTCATTCCAATCTATCCTCGCACCTCTGACTTGATCCAGACGGTGGGAGGTTAGCGAATCAAAAGAGTGCCCAGGTGCCTATGAACGGTAGCCAACTCTCACGCAAGATCGCAGCACGGGTACTATCCGATCTTTAATCTTTTTGATCCTTCGCAACACGTCCCCGTTCACAGCATTTTTAACCTCACCCGAGGCCTGAAGCGGCTGAATCGACCAGTTTCTGGAGTACAAGGCTCTTCAATTTCTAAAAATAATAAAAGGCAGATCAGCTAGTAGTTCAGGATCACGCTGATTAAGAAGCTCTCTCTCATCCAGTGGAGATGTAGGTTAGGTAGCGAGGATGACTAGGTTTCTTTTTACCAGCGCTGGTTCATGCACCTTTAAACATGTACCTTTCAGCCACGTGAAAGTGCGCTTAGTCGGCATGAGCTTAGCTGTACATTTTGCTGAAGATAATCCGACTTCCGGGGCTCTATCTGCCCGCTGGCCAGTCCACATCAAACAACATAAAAAAAAAGTTGGATCAAGCCATATTCCGTCATCCTTCCACAGCAAGCTCCTTTGCTATCGCTCATTGTTTCCCTTCATCTCTGTCCTGCTGCGTGATTTGACGGCTCTTTCAGCGAGGCGTTTTCGATCGCCGCATCGCACAAATCTCTCCGATCTCGATAAAACGCTTTGCGCCGCGCCCTGCTGGTCATGGAAGCATCGTCCTCGAGCCGACGCCGCTGCACCAAAGCCTAATTCTTGTGGTAATACAAGGGCGTGGATCCCCGGGGTGGAAAAGGTCTTGCAGCATGAATTCGCGACAGCGCGGGTTCGACACGTTTTACGACGACCAGGTCGCAGCCCGTCGACAGTTTTACGCGCGCGAGACTGCCGTGAATCGCATCAACGACTACGCCGTTCTCGTAACCGTCGCAACGCTCGTGGTAACTTTGCTGGCCAAGTTCTGCAGCCCTGACGGATCGATTGAGGGCATCTTTGCGCTGGTTGGTGGTTTTCTATGGGACGCGCTGGTGTTTTTAATCCCCTCGCCGCTTCTTTTCGCAATCGACAACTGGATGGACTCGTCTGCGACACGACCGATGCGCGATACCACAAACCAAAGCACCTATGCTGCTAAAAACAGGGCCATGCGGAGGGTGATGGGCTTGGATCGCCAGGATGGCGTCATGAACTCGGTCCTTCGTGCTAGAACAAGAGCATTGTCTATGACGGGAAGTGTTCTGGGCCTGAAGATCGAATCGGACCGGCCGGCGGGATTGGGAAATCGAGATAACTCATGCTACCAGAACAGCGTTCTCCAGGGCCTGGCTTCATTGCACTCGATGCCCGACTATCTCGCAGCGTGTCTCAAGGGTGTGGACGAGACTGGCCATGCTGCTGATGAAAACGTAGCACACACGCTACGGATGCTCATTGCAGATCTGAACGATGTTTCGAATAACGGTAAAACACTTTGGACGCCTTCTTTACTTAAATCTATGAACACATGGACGCAACAAGATGCCCAAGAGTACTATTCCAAGGTCCTGGACGATATCGAAAAGGGAGCAGCGCTGGTGGCCAAAAACCTGTCTTCTGATAAGCTCTTGGGACTGGAGACTGGCGAATATAGCAATGCGGACGAGTGTTCTACCAGTGAGCATAGCGACGACAGCGGCTATCAAAGTCAGTCGTCAAGCTCCAGAACAGACTCGAAAGGAATTGCGCGGAATCCGTTGGAAGGCCTTCTAGCCCAGAGGGTGGCATGCGTGCAATGCGGCCACTCGGATGGGCTGTCCATGATTCCGTTCAACTGCCTGACTCTTAGCCTTGGACTCGACAAGAACCATCATGACCTGTATGAGCGATTAGACTCATACAGCAAGGTTGAGGCAATCGAGGGAGTTGAATGCCCGAAATGCACCCTGTTGAAAGCACAAAGACTCCTCACCACGCTCGTGGAGAGGTTGCAGGAGGGAGGTTCTACGAAAGAGCAACTGGGCGAGCCTCTGCGAAGACTAGAAGCTGTTCAAGCAGCCCTGGAGGAAGACGACTTTGACGAAGAGACGATCAGGGATCGCTGCAAAATCCCGGCGCAAAGCAGAGTCAATGTAACCAAGACGAAGCAAATGGTGATTGCGCGACCACCTCAAAGTCTGGTCATCCACGTCAACCGATCCGTCTTTGACCCGTCCACATTTAACATGATTAAGAATTCCGCACCCGTGAGCTTCCCGATGACGCTGGATCTGGGGCCATGGTGCCTGGGAAGTGCCGAACCAGAGAAGCCCGAGAAAGAAAAGGCTGCAGATGCAAAGAATGAGAAAGACGACGAAGAGCAGTGGCACCTGGACCCCATGTCCTCCATGGTGGCGGGAGACTTGGGAGAGTCGAGATTGACGGGGCCCATCTACGAATTGAGAGCAGCTGTAACACACTACGGACGACATGAGAATGGGCACTACATTTGTTATCGTAAATACCCGCCTCTCAGGCCAGAAAGCGTTGATGATGCAGGCGCTGCAGACAACAAAGAAGCTGCTTCGCCCGAGGTGGTTGACGACAAGCCAGCAGACCCGAATGCAGAAGAGACAACAGAGAAAAGCACCAGCAAGATCGACAGAGATGCATCTTGGTGGAGACTCAGCGACCATAACGTGTCACAAGTCAACGAAGAGATAGTCATGAGCTTGGCCCCCGGAGTGTTTATGCTATTCTACGAGTGCGTCGACCCCTCCATGATACTACAATCCGAAGTGGAAAACGGGGCCGCGGCGTTTACAAACACCGAGTTACAAGATGCCGCTGCGACAAAGCAAGACGAAAGCAAAGCGGTGAATGGAGCCACCGTTATCCCAGTAACGACGGTATTACTCCCGAAAACTGTTAAAGAAGAGACAACGCCGCCTTCAGAGGCAACAACAGTAGACACTGTGAAGGCTGAATCAAAGGCCGCCTCTGGAAACGCTTCGGAAGAAGGAGACAAGACGTCGTCAACATAACATTATTGGGGCGACATGCATTTTTTCTGTCTTCATTTTTTATTCTTCGTCTTGTCATATATACCTGCATAGCGACGGCGTTGGTGAGATTTCAAAAACAGGATCAGTGGGACTTGGGTTTTGGCGTCAATTATATGGAGGAAAGCGGGTTCAATGGGATATTTGAACGGTAGATGCTATGAATGCCGTAAACCGGCAAGAGATTGAATACCAATTTGCCACGGTGGATGCCATACGAGCAAGAATAATTTGTAGTGTTCCTCAGTGTACTCTGTGATTATTTCCAAGGAGTAAGAAAGAGAAGAAACAGAGTCGGGGTGTTTCGGCGTCCGATGGAAACAGAATGACCCATGTACTGTACGAGTATTACACGCCACGCCTCACTCTGCGTCACCTGTAACCGTTGCCGCGTGGTGCGATTTATTGGATGGATCGGGAGGATTGAAAGACGGGTTGCGCCGAGAGGAGACGACACAGCCACGCAGGACTAATTTGATGCCCATTGAATCCATACGATACCCAGTTTCTGTCTGTACTAGTAGCAGTAGTGTGAGTGATAGTCGTCAAGCCAAAGGACGACGCGTCCCGAGACGAGATTGTTGCACCACATAGAAAACGTGCGAGTAACGTGGGAAGAGAAGCAGAGTTGAGTTGACGATGTAGTATTAGCATTGATTGTTGTTGCTTCTGCTATTGTTGGATCGTGGTCTGGATTTCTGCGGGCAAAGCAACTACTGCACTCTAGCCTGGCCCCGGTCGCAGAATTATAACCCAAGCTGGAAAAGGCCCAGGATCCGACACGGCCAGGGAGCGAGAAACAAGCACTACACTAGACAGGGGCGCCTTGAATCTCGGCCCAATCGGCGCCCCGTCGCCAAGCACCATTGGCGCTTCTTCCCGTACAGATTTAGCGGTCATGCTACCTGTATGGCCGCTGTTGGCAGAAAGCTTGGCGGGCGAGCAAAAAACTTTCATCTGTGCCGTACAGAAATAGTGCTCACTCAGGGGCCCCCAAGACGGCTTAGGCGAGCATCCAAGGGGGTTGTTAGCATGGATTGATGTTAGTTAGCATGAGCAGGGCTCCAGGGGAAAGGGAACCAATCCATTCATGGGACCCCTTTTTTTTCTTTCCGGCGAATCCATCTGCTTGATGCAGGATCAGGTACGGAACAGGGGGGAGGGAATGCTTGAGCCAAGAGATTGCCTAGGTAAGGGAAAAAGAAGAGAAAAAAAGGCAATTTGTTAGCGATCCATGGATTGATTCTTGACTAGCTAAACGCGGCTAGATAAGATGAGGCAGCGTGAGAGAGATGGATGGGACAAGATCTGGTGGGTTATATTTGGGGGGAGATTTGGAGGTTTGAGGATTATACAGTAGTAGTACCACAAGTGCTGATGCATAGATAATGTGCTTGAGGGGCGATGAGATGCGATGCGATGCGACGCGGTGCACGTGTTTGTCCTCCATCAGCGGTGATGCCCTTTCAGACGAGTACGGAATAAGTACTGCAATCAAATTGGCGGGTGTTGGCTCTGCTCTGGTGGCCCGTAGATACGAGGTGCAAGCAGCTCTGCGGTGGAGATGGTTTGAGGCAGAGGCCCGCTAAAACAAGTTCAGCCACGGACGGGTTCCGGACGTCTTTGGAAGGGTACGGGAGCCGTGGCTACGACAGCTCGCTTCAGGTGGTGATCGACTCGAGCTCGTCTTTTTCGTCTTTTGGGCGTCGGCAAAATGCGATTGGACATGAAGAGGCAAAAGGCAAAAAAGGGCTGATACAACCAAAAGCGTCTTTGTTCGGAGGATGGGTGAATGTACCGGCAGAATACAGGAGGCAGTTGCCAATGTGGCCAGATGTAATTCAATGCAATGGAACTCTCAATTGGTCAATGTCAATATTCCAACGCCGGAATCTCCATCCCACTATTGACGCTATTGCCTTACGGAGGCACCAGGCATGTGCATCATCGATTTTTCTCGCTTGGAGCAACTCGCGGTTGCCGCCGTGCTAACTCTCTCCTTTGTACCTCTGCGCCTCTATCAGTGCGCGTAGTGCCAAGCGGTACTTCGTATAGAGTACTGGACGGTACTTTGGCCGTACCTACCTCTGTAGCGCGTGCTCCGGATACAGACACATGGACGCCTTGCGCCTACCAAACAGAACCGCGCATTCCCCAGCTGGGGCAATTCAAACAGACTCTGTGACGTGGAAGCTCCTTCCATGCCAACCAGAAGTGGCAAGCACGGTAGGTGCAAGGTAGCAGCAGTGCTTGCCGGTGGCTTACCTACAAAAGTACAAAAGTACAGAAGTACAGAAGTACAGAAGTACAGACTTAACTTTTGCCGTCTTGGACCGATCTGGACTGGTCAGCATCGTTCTTGCTCTTCATAAGTGCGGTACTGTGCTCTTTCCCTTCCCTCGCGCCGCCGAGCTTCCCATTCCTGGAGCCTTGCATTTTTGCCAGATTCCTTTTCTTTCCTTTATTCTTTGTCGCGCTCCGAGTGGTGATACGAGCGAACCATCGTCGACTTCGTTTTTGGGCCTTTTAATGCGCATTTGGATTTGACGTTCTCTCAGCTCTGCGGATTTTTTTGCCTTTTCTTTTTGGTCGAGTCGAAGCTGCATGATAATTCTTGATCGCCCGTTCTTTTTTCCCCTAGCCTGCGCCTTGTCTTGGCATTGGTGATCTTGACCGAAACCGCACACCCTGGTAGCTCTGCACGATACAGGAAGTCGAGGAAAGACGACAAACGGCCAGGCCAATTCTGAGCATTTCGCTGCGATTTTGGATCGGATTGAATAGGCGGATAATCACACCGTTGCGGCTTATTTTTGCTCGATTTACACCGTCGCCGACCGACTTTGTTGCGCCGTGTAACTCTTGGCGGCACAGCTCCAGACGCTGCGCAACGCTGCCAATCAATCTTGTTAACAGCGGCCATCGCACGACATCTCCGCTTCCACCTTTTCTTGTGTTGACGGGACCGGGCGGGAACGCCAAGGGAACTGTCACCTCTGCCGAGCTGCACAAGGACCACAATTGCCGGTGCCAAGCCAACCATGACCGTCTCAAATAGCAATGGCGGCTTGCTGCCCATGATGGAGGTTTTGCCCTCTGTCAAGTTCCAGATTCCGGTTTGGGCACACATAATGTAAGGAAGAATGCTCTCGTGCGGATGCTGTGCCTAAGGGGAGCTACGGATGGTGCGGGAATATTACGAATGGGAGCGCTGACTTGCCTGTAGAAATTGGATGTTCTTTTCGAATGTCACCATCATCTTCAACAAGTGGCTGATAGACACTGCTGGATTCAGTAAGTATCCAACATCCCCCACAGATGACGCAGTCTGGTCTTTCTGGGATAAAGAAGCTAACGAGCAATTACAGAATACCGTAAGTCGGACTCGCGTGGATTGCTTTCTGGGGAAGAAAAGAGAAAGAGGTTCTGTATTCGAGAGTCGTGTACTGACCGCTGATGACAGCCATTCTGCTTACTTGTTGGCACCTCATCTACGCTACCATTGCAACTCAGATCCTCGCTCGCACGACGACACTCCTTGACTCCCGCCGCAACTTTCCCATCTCCGGCCGTCTCTACCTCCGCACCATTCTCCCCATCGGCCTACTATACTCCGGCTCTCTCATCTGTTCCAATGTCGTGTACCTCTACCTCTCCGTCTCCTTTATCCAGATGCTCAAGGCAGCTTCTCCAGTTGCTGTGCTGTTTGCTTCGTGGTCCTGGGGCGTTGCCGAGCCGAACCTCTCCAAGTTCGTCAACGTCTTGGTCATTGTTTTTGGCGTTGCCGTATCTAGTTTTGGCGAGATTCAGTTTTCATGGGTTGGCTTCTTTTTCCAGATTGGAGGCACTTGCTTTGAAGCCGTTCGTGTTGTCATGATTCAAGTTATGCTCAGCGGCGAGGGGCTCAACATGGACCCCCTTGTCAGTCTCTACTACTACGCACCTGTCTGTGCGATTATGAACTTCCTCATTGCCCTAGTCAGTGAGATACCCAAGTTCCAATGGGAACATGCCGTCCATGCTGGCTTTGGAATGCTGTTCCTCAACGCTTCTATCGCCTTCATTCTCAACGTTGCCAGCGTATTCTTGGTAAGCTAGCCCACTTGACCCCTCTGCATACACGTATGCAGACCTTTTGCAATAACTCTGTTGAATGCTAACGGAATGTCCTTGTGCAGATTGGTAAAACCTCGGGTCTAGTCATGACCCTTACTGGCATCTTCAAAAGCATCCTGCTCGTGGTCGCTTCCGTCCTCATCTGGTCCACTCAAATCACCTTTCTCCAAACCGTGGGCTACACGATTGCTCTTGCCGGACTCACCTATTACTCTCTCGGCTACGACCAACTCGTCAGCCTTGGAACGGCGACACTTGCTTGGACAAGCGAATTTTTTGCAGCGAATGGTGGTGCAATGAGGTCAAAAAGACTCATTGTAGTTGGAATATCTTCCTTTGTGGCCGTAATCGTGGTGCTCGAGTTGACCATGAGCGAAAGGGGGAGGAGGATGCTAGCCGGCCCTTCATGGCATGGAAGGCATGGACATGGAGGTCAAGGAAGCCAATGATTGATATTTAATGATGTTGAAGATAAAAGCGAAACGATTTTAGCATTTGCTACGAGATGAGTATATGATGGGCGTAGCGAACCACAAAAAAATAAGAATAATACCCCTTTTAATTCGAGTTTGATCTATTCATCCAGAGGGTGTTCATGTCAAGCGAGCAACGACTTCATTAACAACTGCTTTTGGCTTTGTTGCCAGTCTTAAACGAATTCTCTTTGCTGAGCTCAGGTAAAAAAGCACCCCTTCGGGCTATATCTTCGTATCCCCCCTGTCCCTCCATTATCCAGGGTATAAAGTCTTCTCTCTTTCATGAAAAAGAAACCAAGCAATAGTACCGTTCCGTTGCTTCCAAACTGTAACTAGTCAAACGTGCGCGCACACATAACTAAGAAAAAAACATGGCATGCTCATGCTGTTCCATCTTCTGAAGACCTCATCGGCTCCTACTGCGACGGCGGCTCCGGCTTCGGTGTCTCTCTCGGCGGGGGGATAAGCTGCGGTCTCGTCTGGTCCGTCTGTCGCGATCTCGATCTCGGTCTCGGTCACGGTCACGGTCTCTGTCTCGGCTGCGGTCTCTCCGGTCCTTGTCCCGTTCCCTGTCCCTTTCCCTATCGCGGTCACGGTCACGGTCACGGTCTCTATCGCGGTCTCGTCGGTCCCGATCTCGATCTCTGTCTCTGTCTCTGTCTCGCTCGCGGTACCGGGTCCTATCCCGACTGTTGCTCCGCGATCTGCTCCTATGTCGATCGTCCCGGGCTCCAGGGGCATATCTGTCAACTGCTTGTCCATCACCCTTGTGCCGCGCGGCAAGTGTTCTCTCACCACTGTTCTTCTTGTCGTCCACGCCGGGGATAGGCAGGCCTTTCTCCCTGGCGTCCTTCTGAGCCGCCAGGTATGCTTTAGCCTCCTTCTCCCGCTTCTTGACTTCTTCGAGCTTCCACTCCTCGAGCTCGTCCTTGGAAGCTCCGTGCGGCACGGCGGATGATCCTGGTCGGGACCGCGAGCGGCTTCGTCGGTCGCTGGCGCGGTCTCTTTCCCGTTCCCGGTCCTTTCGGTCTCGATCCTTGTCTCTATCGCCGGATCGATCACGGCTGCGGCGACGGGGCGAGCGTGCGTCCGATCTGCCGGGGTAGTAGGAGTCTGCTGCGCCGCGACGGCTATCTCTTGACCGGCTGCGTTGTCGTCGAGCACGGGAACGGCTCCTATCGCGTCGATCAGTGCGTAGACGAGAACCGCTGCGGCTCCTATCACGTCGGTCGGTTCTTGTAGCATGTGAGCGTGAATGCTCCCTCCGGTCTCTGCTGCGATCCCTGCTGCGATCCCTACTACGGTCTCGTCGTTCGGTCTTGATTCGAGAACGGCTCCTCTCTCGCCTAGGAGATCTAGGGCGTGACCGGCTTCGAACTCGTCGCCGTGAGCTGCTTCTAGCAACAGATCGGTCGCGTCTAAACCTCGAGCGACTTCGCTCACGTCTGTCGTCTCTCCGGCGCCGAGATCGACTCCTGTCTCTTCGCAGCTTCGAACGGCTTCTATCCCTTCTATCTCTAACTTTGGAACGACTACGATCGCGCCTTGGCGAGTCTGAACGATGATCACGGCGGCGCCGTTCATCCGTATCTCGTGGGCGGCTTCGATCCCTATCCCTGTCGTTGTCTTTCTCGTGAGTTCGTGATGCGCTCCTGCTAGGAGGGCGCTCGTCCTTTGCTCCTGACAGTTTTGGGTCGATGGATGATTTGGAGTCTCTCCTTTCGCTTGGTTTTCTAGACTCTGCGGTCTTGGAGGAGTCTCTTCGAATCGGGTTAATGGCCGAAGCTGGGCCAATCTTCCTGGGAGGAGGGGCCAAGGTAGAATCAATCTCCATCTCGGTCTTTGTGCGTGTCGATTTGCTGCTTTCTCGCAACAGATCGGCCAAAGCCTCCTGTTCCAGTCGCTCGTGATCCTCCTTGGACATCTTCTCCTTCATCTCTTCAGACAGAACCACCTTCTCCTTGCGAGAGCCATCGCGATCGCGGTCACGATCGCGGTCACGGTCACGGTCACGGTCACGGCCCCTGTCTCTGTCTCTGTCCCTGTCCCGATCTCTATCTCTGTCGCGATCTCTGTCACGGTCGCGCTCCCTTTCTTCCTTCTCTCGTTTCTCTCGCTCCTTGTGCCGTTGCTCTCGCTCCAAGTCACGCTGTCGCTCTCTCTCTTCGCGCTCCTTCTCGCGCTTTCTTCGGCGCTCATCTCTTTCTTCTTGGCGTTTGAGTTCGGCCTTTTCACGCTCCTTTTCTTCTCTGCGGCGCTCTTCCTTAGCGATACGCCGCTTTTCCTCTTCAATAGCAGCTTCTTTCTGCTTCAGCTCCTCTCGTACTCTGTCGCGTTCGGCTTGCTTTGCTGCGGTGTCGGCGGCATATTCCTCGTCCGTCTTGGCTCCTCGTTTTTGCTCTTCGTTGGCGATTTCCTCACCGATCTCGGCTCGCCTGGTTTCCCGAATACTCTGCTCGATTGCGCCGACGTCAATCAGTTCCCCGATGACTTCCTCGGCCTTGTGATACACTCCCGATCGCTCCAACGCGCCATCGATAAGAGCTGCGGCCTTTCTACGGTCCAACGTCAGGAGCTGATGGGGATTGCGCTCGACTTCTTGCTCGGCCACCTCGAGAATGGCCTTTGTAACTTGAGCCTCGTAGTCCTGATGCCGAGAAAAGGAGAAATCAGTAATGCCCAGAAGAGAGAAAAAAAAATCAAGCTCCAATTATTCTGCATACGCTGGCTGCAAACTTGTCCCAAACCTGCTTCCGTATCGAATCGTAAGCGCCTTCTTTTTTGAAGCTATGTGCCAGAGACTCGATCGCCGCTCGTGTTGCAGACGGCAACGGCAGTTCGGAAGCCTTGAACTTCCGCGATGTCGTCTCCGCAGCTGATTTGCCTGCCATGTTTGTCTGTTCTGCAGACGTCGCCATTGTGCTGAATTTGCCCGCGCGTGGCGTGATGCGCGCGTCTCGTCTGGAGATGGAGAGTCGCTCTGTTCGAATCAAGACATGCCGCTAAATCGAAAAAGCGAATCGCAGTGCCCAATCCAGCCTCGTAATCAAATCAAATCGGAGGGCAAAACCTCTCTTGACACCTCCTATGCCATTTGTTGAAGGGAAGTTTCGTGTTGAAGGGCAGAAGTGGGAGTATCATCAGGTGAACGCCTGCTCACGTGACAGCAATCGTACGTTTGTATTCAACGATTCAGAGCGGGAGCAAAGGCGTCATTCGATAGGTGAAGTGGGCGATTTTGCTCTTTTTTTATGGCGATTTTGCCTTTTTGTTTGTGAAAACCTACAATTGGTTGAATGCAACCTTGTTGTTACATTGGGAGACTTATAATTGCTGAGCCATGCCCGGTTAACAACATGTACCCTGCACTGCCTGCCAATATTTGCCTTTGACTTATTCGCAGCCTTGGTATTGTCTAGGTAATTATACAGCTGAATAATTATAGTCATGAGAGTCAACCTATCATTTATTATATAGCAACAATACTGAAATTTTGACTGTATCTCGCTATCGAATCTGCATCTGTAGCTTATGCTGGCTGCTCATGCTCTGCAGCAACATCACGAGTATCCTAACTATCACTATCAAGGCTATTTCTATGTAGTTCAATTTGGATATTAACTTAGATGGGGCAACCACGGCCAAGAATGGAATCTGTAATACTGTCATGTACTTGTCATTGTAATATATTCATTTCATGCTATATCAACTACAGAGCAAAAATCCTAAATCAGCCAACTAGATACCACTCAATGCTCTGCTTTCTAATAGAGAAAAAGAACGGATAGTTTCAGGGCTATTCGTGCACGCATATGAATGAAGGCATAGTCAGGTGTTGTCGTTCCATCATAAAGGTCGTTGTAGCGGGGATTTTCTTCTTCTTCCTTGTGCTGTCGTCCACAGGAGATATGTACTGATATCTCTCCCATCTTTTTCCTTTGCCCCTTTCGTTTCTCACTGGTATACATGGTCCGTTTTGGGCCGTTCTCATTTCGTTTTCCGTTTAAAACTCACCATCACCACCGTGTCCAACCATGTTGGCCATCCAGAGACCAACCAGTCCCCACCAGCCGATTCGCCATCCCCTCCAGAGACCTTCCATGCCCTGACCCTTCTTGTAGGTTGGTAGGAGGTTCTTGGTCTTGACCTTGCCTCGCTTGCTGATCACGGGCTTGGGTGGGATCTCCCGAGTGCCTTCTTCGGTAACGATGTGGTACATGGTGCCGAAAGTGCCATTGTATTTGCCAATGGGTACAATGGTTTCCAACGCCGGTTCACCGTCATTGAGAGCCTCCAGGTACTCCGGTTCGGAAAGCACAGAGAGTTGGCCTCGGCGCAGTACAGTCTCCAGGGGAAGCTTGATCAGAATTCCCACCGATGAGGCGAAAAACTTGGCGGCGGAGAATGTCATGGGCGCAATTTCGCTTGTGATCATAAACTTAGTCTTGAGCGCCAATGGGGTGGAGAGAGTGAAGATGGGGTTGACGAGAGAGTGAAGAATGGTGGGGACGACAATGGTGGAAGGGCAATAGTAAGATGGGAGGGCTCGAAGGCTTGCAATGGTTCTTCGCTGTCCCTTGAAGGGGTTGGTGAGGATTAACCTGTGGCCATGTCAGTATGATGAGAGTAAGTAGTTGGTTTTGCAGCTGTATCATATACCTCGTGCGTATGAGATCTAGAGGCGCAAGGGCGAGGCTGGTTGTGACTGCAGCGGCGGCGGCCACGAGCAAGGAAGCCCAGGGATATGGGGACGCAATGTCAACAAGACGCTCAATGTTGTCCTTGACACCCAGGTCTGGCACGTTGAACACTGCACTCAGGAAGCTTCTTGACCAATTCTCCAACAGAGACTGCAAGACGGTGTACAGAAAGGTTGCATTTGCTCCCTTCCATACCCCCCATGCGCCGTCCCTCTGCCATAGCTGCCCAATGACGTCAAGAATAGCATCAGACCGACGAAGATTCAAGAAGTGCTCCGGCATGACGGGCACCTTTTTCGGTGTCGTGGGAGACTGTAATGGAGATTCTGCACGCCGGCTACTGGGTCGCTTCTCAGGCTGAGCCTGGCTGGGGCCCCAGGGATTGGGTATGGCGGGATCGCTGGATGTGAAATATGCCGGTTCCTCGCCATCAGATTCCTCCTGTGCAATTCTTCATTAGCTCAAAGAAGACGACAGCTAGAGAGTACCCCCGAAAGACAACGCTTACATCAAATGCCGAGCCAGCTCGACTTGATACCTGAGGGACGGGGGCAGGGGTTTCTGGTTCGGCAGCCACCGTGAGAGCAGCCTTTTCATCTTGATCCCGAGCCTGCAGGATCATCTTGGCAACCTCAAAAGGCTGCCCGATCAAGACGGACATGTATTTCCATATCAACTCATCGACGAGTTCCCTGGCACTTTCGACAACCGACGGCGAGGGTTCGCCAATCAACTCCTTGTAGTCGAGATCATTCAGCATGTGCTTCGCCTTGGAGGCGTACTTCGCACCACTGGCGACATCGTAGCTGTTGCCACCAGAGAACGGATTCGAGCTCGGGATCGATACCGGTTCTGCCCGCTCCTCGATTGTGGGAGGCCGGTAATACGGCCGCAGGGGATTGGGGGTAAACTCCTTGGGGGATGACATGATTGATTTTAAAAAGAGAGAGATTCCAGATCTCTACCTTTTTTTAACAACCCAAGTTGGGCTCCTGTGGTTGATAAAAATGCAGTCATTGGCAAGCTGGGGGGTAGCTACCACTCCGGCGGGAATCTCCCCGTTAGTTACATATTGCCGCCGATAAGCAACTCTTATCACGACGGAGCGGCCAATTCCCAATAGTCACAAACAGCTTCGGAGATGCGACGGCCTAAAATAATTAATAGCGAACCAAAGACGGTTTATTAACGAGCATGTCCGGCTTTGCTCTTTTGTGATTCTCTCGGCTATCAAAGTGCTACGGCCTTGTCTTTGGGCGCTGGCGACCATTCAACCCAGGCCGATCCCAATTTGCGACGCTCTTGCACCGGGTTTTCTTCCTTAATCCCAGATTTATTTTCTCGCTGCCACCGAATTCCGATCAAGCGCTCCACATGTCGGCCTCAAGATCGCTCTCACGAAGCCTTGCGAGGCTGTCGCAAGCGGGATGCCGTCGAGCTCCCTCCACGAATGCGCCGTATAGAGGCTTGACCGTCTTAACGAGCCCTTTTCTTCGATCCGTACCTACATCGCGAGCTGTTCAATCTCTTCAATTGTCTCCGAGCCGTCGCGCATTCTCTACAACAACCCAGCGGCGGCATGGCCATGTCACCCCGCCAAAGCCTGGTGAAGAGTGAGCAGCAATGCAAATCTACACACACAAAGAAAAAAGAGTTTTGGCTAACATTGATGTAGGCTCTGGGTCACATTCATTGATAAGGAAGGCGAGGAGCACAAATTCGCCGTTTCAGCTGGCGATAACCTGCTCGACATTGCTCAGGCCAACGATCTGGAGATGGAGGGTGCCTGCGGAGGATCATGCGCATGCTCGACTTGCCATGTGATCGTAGAGGGAGAAGACCATTTTGACAAGATGCCCGAGCCCGAAGACGACGAGAATGACATGCTGGACCTCGCTTTTGGCCTGACCGAGACCAGCCGTCTGGGCTGCCAAGTTATAATGACCAAGGAGCTGGACGGCTTGGTGGTGAGGCTGCCTTCTATGACGAGAAACATGCAAGCGAGCGACTTTCAATGATTGGGGCGGGAGTCGTTTGATGTGAATACGATACGGCATACACCACACAGAAAATTGGAAACCCTGTATAATATTGAACAAAATAGAAGCGGTGGAAATGGGTCGGCGAGCCTCGGGGTTGGGCGCAAGCATTTTGCCCAAGGGGGGGGGTATCTTTGGGGTAAAATTTTGTATACCTAGTGATGAGTACTGTAGATCTGAAGACAGGCCGAACTTCGCTCCCTGTAGAGATACATATTGCAAAACAAGAAAAAAAAATTACAAAGAAAGACAAGACATATCCGTTACGCCTCTTCCAACGGAGTCTTTTTTAAGCCGCCTCCTCCCGATGCAATCAAGTCCAAAAAGCCCTTCTTACTCATCTCATTGACCTTTTCCTCCCTCGTCTTATGGCCGATGACGCCCTCCTTTCTCACTGCCCTCTCCGCCTCAGCAGCCTGTACCTGAGAGGCTCGTACGGCATTGAACATGCGAATCACACCTCTCTGCGCCGTCTTGCGCAGCGTCTTTTCGATCGCCAACATTTCCGAAGTTGTCATCTCCGGCTCACCCGACTCGTCCACTGTCGCCACCAGAATGTCCTTGATGCGGCCCTTCTCCAGCGCGACTCTCTTCTGCTCCTTGAGCTTCCTCCTGGCCTTTTGCTCGAGCGCAATATCTACGGCGGCCTTGGAGGCCTCGTGGGCGGCTGCGCTTCGAGACAGGACGGGGTCGGATCGTTTTGACGCGGAAAGCTTGGTTGATAGAATCTTTGAAAGCGAGGTTGCGAAAGCAGTGGGGTCATTACGTTTTGACTTTGTCTTTGCTGCGCCTACATCGAGGTCCATGTCGTCGTCGTCATCGTCATCGTCATCCTCCTCGCTCTGCTCCTCTGCTTCATCATCCTCCTCCTCCTGCTGCTCAGCTTCCGGCTCTGGTTTTTTCGACTTTGATTTTGACGTCTTGACATTGGTCTTTTTTACAACGGGCGCCTCCTCGTCGGAGCTTGAGGAATCGTTCTCTCCAGCGTCGGCGACATCGTCCACGGGCGCATTGTGAATATCATCGTCGGAATCCAGCAGGTTGACCGCGTCAAACGTCTGCTGCTCCTCTTCGTTTTCCGAGTCGCTGTGGTATGCTTGTGCTTTTCGCTGCTTCTTGGTCGGGCGATGTGACTTGTTGTCGTTGCGCCGTTTATTATTTTTTAGTCCAGCCATTGTGTTTGAATTGCCCGTTCCAGATATACCAACAGGTAAGTTTGATGACTTCCGTCTCTGGACTTTTTTCTGAAAAATCAAAAGGTCTGGGATAATTTTGCCAGATCCAACTTTTTTCTCTGGAGCAACGGTTCACATTGGGGAAGGCGGTGAAAGTGCCCCGCTAGGAAGCTCTAGAGGTACGTACCCCTGGCAGTCCGGATGACTTACGGCCAACCGTCGCCAAACCCCGAGCCTTTTGATCCTACAGGATTCCCAAGGCTCACTACGAAGTACTAGCAGAAGGAGAGTCTCACGATGAAGCATATTTAACAGACACACACAGCGCGCTTCTACGGAGTCAGAATCTATCACACAACCGTTGGCTGTTGTATTCCTCTCCAACATATCTTCTCTTTTGTCTCACTTGCTTCAACGAGCTCCGGACGGGATCGGCTTTTTGCGGGGCATCGCCGGTGCCAGTCGGACGTCATCAAAGCTTCAGCCCAATTCGTTGGATTATTGCAATCGCCGGTCCGGAGTGCTTCATAAAGGGCTGCTTCATAGACAGCTGTGTTCTGCTCAGCCGGCAGAGTTTGGCTAAGCCTTGTGAGAGAACTGCAGAGCATCCGCGTATCATTTCAGGAGACAACCAGCAGCCTTTATCTCAAAAGCCATGTTTGGCCAGTACACGCTCGAAACCAGCCCGGGCGATGGCACCTATCGGGTACCAAAGCTCAATCACAAGAAGTCGCGATATGGCTGCCAGCGATGTCGCACGCGGCGGGTAAAGTGCAACGAGGCAAAGCCCACTTGCCAGCACTGCGAGCGGCACCGGGCCAAATGCATCTATGATCGTCTTCCACAGAAGAAGACCGGCCAAGACCGATCTCCGGGCTCATCATCACAGCCTCAGCCCAGTGAATCTGGCATCTCAGAGACCAGTTCTGACAAGCCTTCTCCTTTGTCGTCGGTGGACCCGCTAGACGAAGATGCCTTGGAATCGAAGCAGCGACGGCTGTTGGAGGCGAGGTTGATGCATCTCTATCTCACCGAGACTGGGCCCTCGCTTCCTATTGACGACAAGACTTACAAGATATTCGCCAATTTGGCTCCCAAGATGGCGTTGGACTCTGAAGCTCTGCTATATGCCATATATGCTCTGGCGGCTATCCACGCGCTCATATGCAAGTTAGACAACTCCTTTGATGGACTCAATGTACATAGACGATACCTGGCAATGGCTCTGCATGAACACCAAAGGGAGATTACCAAACTCAGCGAGTCCAACTTTGAGGCCGTGTGTCTCACGTCGCATTTGCTGCGCATCTGCACATTTGCCACGCTGCGGTACCGAAATCGTGAACCATACTCTCCTCCTCTGGAGTGGATATTGATCACGGGGACAACGCAAGCCCTCTTTATCAAGGCTTGGGGCATCATTTTGGCGCATCCGGGGTCGTTCGTGTCGGCGATGACGAAGAGTACGCCCATCCTTTACGATACCCAGGCGAGATATGATCCAGCGAACCGGCAGGGCTTGGAGTACTTGCTCGAAAGGGACGCCAAAGATGTAGTGTCGGAGCCGTGGGACATGGAGATCCAGGACGCATACGAGACGACGCTCAGCTACATCGGAGGGGTCTTGCTGTTGCTGCATCCCAGAGACGGCAAGATTCAGCTTGACGAGGCGAGGCGGAGGATGGTCATCTTCCCCATGGTCGTGAAGAAGAAGTTTCTCGACCTCACGCAGCAAGTCTGCCCGAGGGCCCTGGTGATTCTGGCATATTATTTCTCGATGCTGGTCATTGAAAACTTGTGGTGGGTTGGCGATGTGGGGAAGCAGGAAGTGCAGGACATTTCAAAGAACTTGCCGGCCAGGTGGCAGAAGATGCTGGAATGGCCATTGCGAGTGGTAGAGAGAGGAGCAATTCTGCCGATATCACCATGTAGGTAACCACGTGTGTGGGATGAGGGTGTAAATGATGGATTTTGCTACATATAAATAACGAGTACTAAGTCGCCCCATTCTGCCAACGTATGACCATTTATATACCCTGCATGTGTCCAAACCGGATCAGTCCATCTTCTATACGCATATGCGTAAAATTACACTGCATGAACGTGCTTCTTCGTTCTCGGGTCGGATATTCGCATCTGCAGGACGGGATGTCGTTCTCGCTCTTCCAAATCAGGCTTAGCTGCACCATTGTAAGCGCATGTCTCTTTTGAGCTTCGCTTTCGCTCCGCCAGTAGCGTCATCACCACACCAGCGACTTACACTCACTACGTAGTAAACGAGATTTGTAACGTGATAGAAAATAACTCCAAGTATTTCTATTGCGGAAAAGGGAAATCGATAGACTTACATCGAAGTTATCCGCGACATGTGGCGAGCTAGTCCTCGGATTCGCTTCGAACGCGAGCTTCGAATGCGAGAGGCTCGGAAAAGACATCTCGGGATATTGGGGAGACTCTGTGATGAGTTCAAGAAACGGCATCACGCAGCAGATGAAATTTCTATATAAACATTGGATTTATTGTATCATCATCATGTTTCTGCATCAGATATCCAGTACAATAAACTTGAGTCGAGACATCTATCAAGCATACATCACCTACATTAACTTACAACACCCCCATACTGTCTTAGCCTCTCAGACCTTACTTTACATCAAACATACATCGTCAAAATGGCAGAGGAAAACAAACAAGGTTCGCCCATGATCAAGCTAAGCACCGACCAAAGCTTCCACTTCGAAATCCTCCGCGCCGTCTCCATCGCGCCCTACCAAGGCGCCGACCTCGGCGAGGTTCTCACAGCCGCTGCCAAAGTCAAGCCCTGCGACTTTGAGAGCTATTACACTGCCTTTCACGACCTTGCCGTTCGTGTGCACAATCAAGCTGAGAAGATCGACGTGGCCAAGTATCCCGTTTCAGCGAGGCAGGCGTTTTTCAGGGAGGCTACGTATCTTCGTACGTCTGAGTTCTTCCTTCATGGGAATTGGGAGGACCCGCGTATCAACTCGGTTTGGAAGAGGCATAGGGAGGCCTTTGATAAGGCTATTGCACTTCTTCCTGTTCCTGGCGAAAGGGTGACGCTCAAGGCTGAGGGGTTCGATGTGCCGGCCATCTTCTATGGTTGTGGACAACCCGGCCGCCGTGCAACCATTCTCATGTGCAGCGGCTATGATGGCTCCCAGGAGGAGCTGTACCATGTCGCCGTCGAGGCTGCTCTTGTTCGGGGTATCAATGTCATAACATACGAAGGGCCAGGCCAACCCACTGTCCGCCGAGAGCAAAACCTAGGTTTCATCCACGATTGGGAACGAGTCGTGTCCCCTGTCGTCGACTACGCCCTGACGAGAGATGATGTAGACCCCAATGCCATTGGTCTCTGGGGATACTCTCTAGGCGGATATCTCGCCACCCGTGCCGCAGCCTTTGAGCCTCGCATCGCCGCCGCCATGGCCATCGACGGCGTCAGCGACTTTGGCGAAGCAATTCTCCAAAAGTTCCCCCCTGAACTGCTCAGCCTTTACAAGGCCGGCAACAAAGAGGCCGTCGACCAGGCCGTGGTCTCCGCCGTGTCAAACCCGGAGGCGCCTACTTCGTTCCGCTGGGCCATTGAGCAGGGCCTGTGGGCGTTCAACACCAAGTCGCCATATGAGTGGGCGACGAAGTGCATGGACATGAAACTGGGTGATGCGATTCACAACATTAAAGTCCCGTTCTTCGTGGCTGATGCAGAGAATGATGATTTGTTGCCTGGACAGGCAAAGATTGTTGCTGAAACAGTCGGAGAGCGGGCGACGTATCATTTGTTCACTGCTGAGGATGGAGCGGGTGAGCATTGCTCTATTGGCGCGGCTGTGCTCCAAAACCAGGTCGTGTTTGACTGGTTCCAAGAGGTGGTGTCTGGAAACAAGGCTTGAAGATGTGATGGTGTGAGGATACTTGATTCGAGATGTTCATGACAGTTAGCAAGCAGGCATTGTGTAAACAAATTCAGAGTAGCACATAGTGAGCGATATGCTTAACAAAATTGTTTTCCTACATGACCTTTCAACAGAAATCAGTTTTCATAACCCTGTTGTTCCCCACATATAAACATGGGCCTTGCTGCGTCCCAAACAAATTGACCAGACAGGTCATCCATCCACGGCTTCCCATCATCCAAATTCCAGAAAAAATAATAGAAACGACCTTAGAATCACCCCCATCAGCTGACAAGTGACATACAAAATCTCCCCAGACAGACGCCAAACAAACTCCAAGGTCTTATTCCGTTATGCAACGGGGCTACCAGCCCCTAATCCTATCCCAAAAAGAACCTGAAGAAGCCTTCTTCTCCTCTTCAGGGGGAACTGGCGGTGCTGTTATGGTCGTGTTCCATTTCTCCTCGCCACTGATGAAAAGCCGATAGAGAAGCTTGCTCTCACCGTCTTCCTCTTCGATGGTGAATGAGCCAAACTTGGACATGCCAGAGTGGTGGTATCTTTGATTGCTGTCAGAACAATTCTCTCACGATAGGGGGTTATGAGGTGGGCCAAACTTACTGGATCAAAACGTCCTCATCGTCCACCTGCGAATATGAAGGAATCGGTGACGCAAACTGGTTGAGTGGGCTGGTGGAAAACTCATAGACGGTAGACTCTTCCGACCAGTCGGATTCTGGAGGAGGCGGGAACTTTGTTGCAGCGAATTCGTGCCTGTCTCCGGACAAGACCACGACTCCAACTCCGCGAGCAGAGACATCCCACATAGCTTCGAGAATCTTCTTCCTTTCAACCAAGAAGCCGCCCCAGGTGTCCTTGACGTTCACGGGCCAGTTCTTGGTGAAGGGAATGGACGATGCCACAAACTTCCACCTGACGCCTTTGGGCTCTGGCCGTCCTAGCCAGGCCAAAAAGTCGGCCAACTGATCGGCACCCAGCATTGTCTTCTCCGTCTCATTGAACGGCAGCTTGTTGCTGGATCTGTAACTGCGAGTGTCAAGCATGAAGAAGCTCGCAGGGCCCTGCACAAACTCAAACCATGTAGCACCCTTGCGACGCTCACTCTTGGTACCGGCAGTCACAGCACGGGGAGGGTTGATCTGAGCCTGGTAAATGTGCCACGGGTCTACAGCATTCTGGTATACCCCAGTAGTGTTTGCATCCCAGTCCTATGTGCCCTCGTAGTTAGCCAAGAAAGAAACTAATCAGCGCGGTACTGGTGAAGGGAGGAAATACATTCGCAATCTCGTGATCATCCAAGACATGAATCCAGCTCAAATTCTGACCGACAGGAGCCCAATCCTCAGAAGCATACACCTGCCGGTACTGCATACGGTACTCGTCGACCGACTTGCCAAAGCGCTCGGGAACATCAACATAGATGAAGTCGCCTAGGAAAAGCATGAACTGCGCGCTCAACTCGGGAAGTCGTTTGGCAAGATTTCGCAATCCTGGAATGGCAAGCGGATGATCCAAAGGCGAGTAGGGGAATCGCGGCAAGATGCACGAAGTAGACAAGAAAGTGTATTTCCCTCCGTTTTGACTTGGCATCTTGCCGGGTTGCGGCGCAGCAGTAAGCTCACCCGAATGGTTGTTTGAGGTCCGCCACTCATACTTTTGCTGCTCTGCATAGCTCAAGAGCGGAATGGTAAGAACGCTGGTGAAGTCTGTCTCGTTGGAGGTGCTCTTGACGCTGCCGACGGATTGCCAAATGAGACCGTTGTAGTTTCGGATCTGGAAAGTGACGGGCATATTGGCCTGATCAGGTTCTCGGATGAGAAAGTTGGCCTCTTTATGAGAGACATATCCAAGTCGCACAAAGGACAGGTCATTAGCTGGATAATACCATCTGGCGCGATACAAGGCGTCGGCAGTAAGGCCAACGAACGCTAGGTTGATGAGAAAACTCAGCAAGGAGCTGAAGGGACGCTTTGCACTGGGAGCACCGTAAAAGATGATTTTCCAGGCCGGTACATCTTTTCCAGCATAAGAAATCGTTTCCTGAACGTCGACCTCTTCTGCGACAAGCTCTTGATCTGAATCATCATCCGGCGTGACTACGGTTTCTTTGACAGTGATGTCGACTTGATCATCGACGATTTCAAGTTCAGGTGAAGAAAATAAGCTCGTCAAGAAAGCTGGGATATATATGGCAAATAGGGCGAAGATGATAGATGGTAGTCGAGCCTAAGCGTGGTTAGGCAGGCATGTTTTACTTACGTTCACGGTCACCCAATGAACCGTGGTGAGACTTACAGGAAACTATATTGGGCGTCAGTTGAGGGTCAAAAAATGAAACATTACGTGCACCTGGCGAGAGGCGAGAAAGCATCACGTACAGCACGGAAAAAGAGAATGGCTCCTATCCTGATAGCGACCGAAGACGCATTTGCGATGGTTCTTTGGACGGCCATCTTGAGCAAGATGCCACTTCCGCCCCCGCAGAGTCAGACGGCTGAGGCTCACTTGGGGGGAAGCAAGTCACTTGTTAGCGGTAACCAGGGAGGGGCTTAAAGAGGCGTAAAGCAGGGAGATGAAGCTGGAAAACGACTCCAATCACCACATGGCGATATCGCGAAGATGAAGAAACGAGAATGTACAATCGACGTCACCTCCAATAAGAACAAGAATAACAACACGGGAACACGCCAATAATATAGCGGTGTCTCAGGCTGTGGCTCAAGCGGTACGTATTCGAAACGCTGCTAAGGCGCTGTCCCGCTATTGCAGGCGATCCAACGCTGGAGCTAGTGGGATAGGCATCAATGCAGCGGCCCTAGTGGGCAGTAGGCAGGAGGATCAGGGGACGGCAGCTGCGAAATTCCGTTGCCGAGTAGCAGCAGGTATTTGGGTACTTGGGTACTTTAATTGTGGCTGGTGGCGGGCAGAGGGTGGCTGGTGCACTGCACTGCTCCATGGGCTTGGGGCCAATGTGTCGTGTCCCATTCAAGCATCCCTGAAACCAGTCAGTCCTCAACATCGTTGACCTGCACAACGACAAGATGAGATTGCCGACGCTGGTAGCTGGCCTGATTGGCCTCATGGCCACCAATGTTGCCGCTACAGCATTGACCTACAAGCTGACCGCCAACGAACTGGCCTGCTTCTATGCCTCCACGAAGAACGAAAACGAGAAGATTGCCTTTTACTTTGCTGTTAGTGCCGCCGCATTGCATCGAGGCGATACCCGTTCCGCGCATATATTAACTTCCGAGGTGCATTAGGTTCAATCCGGTGGTTCGTTCGATGTCGATTACTCTGTCGAGGGACCTGGTGGAAAGATCATCCTTCAGGGCGAAAAGGAGCGACAGGGCGACTTTGTCTTCACCGCGCAGGTAGTTGGTGACTACAAGTTCTGCTTCGACAACGATATGAGCACATATACTGATAAATTTGTCGATTTCGAAATTGCTGTAAGTGCCGAATGGGGATTTGCAAACAGGCCACCGTAGCTAACCACATCAATGCAGGTCGAAAACGAGTCTCGAACCGCCCAGCTCCCCTCTAAGCAGGGTTCATCGCCAGAGCAGACATCCGTTCTCGAGGAATCCATCTACAAGATCTCCGGCCAGCTTTCCACCATTTCCCGAAACCAAAAGTACTTTAGGACGCGGGAGAACCGCAACTTCAGCACCGTGTCCAGCACAGAGAAGCGCATTGTCAACTTTAGCATGATCCAGATTGCTCTGATTGTCTGCATGGGAGCACTGCAGGTGTTTGTTGTCCGGTTCTTCTTCCAGGGTGCTCGCAAGGGTTACGTTTAAGCGAATAGTGTTCTTTATTATGCAACTGTACGGAGGGACAGTCTGGACGGCAAGCAACAGGCTACAGGTTGACATGAGGACGGATGGTATGGATGGATATGAGCATTTCTATGTGCAGGGATAGCTCGGCCAGCGTGGCCAGAAGTTTACGGCGATGGGCGTGTTTTGTAGCCTGAAAATGGCTGGTGAAGAGCGTCATGGGAGTTACCTTGGCAAGCTAATGAAAAGGAGGCGCTATTTAAAAGAAGAATACAATTACAGACCCAACCTCATTGTTCTATCAGCTCGTGATTCTGCCAGTATGTACATACATACTGACGGACAGCTACAGACAGCCGCGTCTGGGTGACAGGGGAATCATTATTCCGAGGCTTCTAGCCTCAAGCCACCTTGCGGAGCCTTTGCTCGGATCCACCCACCGCCTGCTTGAATGCACAATCCCTGTAATCAGCCACACCTGCACCGCCGTACTTCGAATTTCTCGACCAGAAGCTGGCATCGCAACTTACAGGCTTCAACATCATCTCACGCGACGCCCAAAATGACGTCCATGGCCGCATCGCTGCAGGCGTCGCTCCCCAAGCCGAAATACACCGGCGAGGATGAGGAAGCGCCATCCAGGACGCAGCAGCGTGGCCCTCGTATCGTAGGGCCCGGCCAGCTGGACGAGACGCAAATCGTCCTCAAGCGAAGCGGACCTCCCCCATACGGCCAGCGAGCGGGATGGCGACCTCGCTCGCAGGAGGATTTCGGCGATGGCGGCGCATTTCCCGAGATCCCTATTGCCCAGTACCCTCTGGACATGGGCAAGAAGGGTGCGAAGACGAGCAATGCCTTGGCGCTCCAAGTCGATGCCGAGGGCAAGGTCAAATACGACGCGATTGCGAGACAGGGTCACGGCGAGGGACGAATCATTCACACATCTTTCAAGGATCTGATCCCGCTGAGGCAGCGAGCCGACGCTGGAGAGATTGATCTATCGCGTCCGGACAAGGAGTCTGTGGAGGCAACAACGGAGAGAACCAAGAACGCGTTGGCAGCCCTCGTCAGCGGAGCAGTGGCGGCACAGAAGCCAAAGAACCTCAACATTGGACAGCGAAAAGACCCGACATTTGTGCGATATACGCCGGCAAACCAGATGGGAGACAACTCCAAGAAGCAGGACCGCATCATGAAGATCGTCGAGCGGCAGCGAGATCCGATGGAGCCTCCGAAATTCAAGCACAAGAAAATCCCCCGCGGTCCTCCGTCACCACCTCCTCCTGTTATGCACTCCCCCCCACGAAAGCTTACAGCCGAAGATCAAGAGATGTGGAGGATCCCGCCTCCGGTATCGAATTGGAAGAACCCCAAAGGCTTCACGGTGCCCCTGGACAAGCGTTTGGCTGCAGACGGACGAGGCTTACAAGATATTACGATTAATGATAAGCACGCACAGTTTGCAGAGGCCATCAAGATGGCAGAGCGCCATGCCCGAGACGAAGTCCAGCAGAGAGCCCTGATGCAGCAGAGGCTAGCGGAGAAGGAGAAGGCTCATAAGGAAGAAAACCTGCGGTCTCTGGCCCAAAAGGCGCGCGAGGATCGAGCTGCTGCTGGGCAGCGTGGAAGAAGGGATTCGAGGGATTCGCGAGACTCACGAGAGTCGGGATCAAGATCACCATCACGGTCAAGCTACAGCGGCTCAGAATCCAGGGGCGGTTCTGATAGCGAAGATTCAGAGATTCGGGCTCGAGAAAGGGCACGAAGGGAGAAACGAAAGGAAGACGAGCGCAAGTTGCGACAAACACGAATGGGTGCAGAGCGACGAATCCAGGTCATGGCGCGAGAACAAAATCGAGACATATCCGAGAAGATTGCTCTGGGCATAGCCAAGCCTTCACAATCCAAGGAAACCATGTACGACTCTCGACTGTTCAACCAGTCCAGCGGGTTCGATAGCGGATTCAACGAGGACAACCCCTACGACAAGCCCCTCTTTGCTGCTCAGGATGCCATTAACAGCATCTACCGGCCGCGAGCAAACCTGGACGAGGAGGATGCAGAAGCGGGCGATAAGGAAATGGCCAAGATCCAGAAATCAAGTCGATTCGGCGAAGCACTGGGCAAAGGTACCTTTAAGGGGGCCAGCGAAGCAGAGGTCAGTTTTTCTTGGACATTCTTCCCCCATTCTTCCCCTCCTTCTACTCTTGTCGTTTTTGTAACATTGCTAACTGATTGGAAATAGGCACGAGAAGGACCCGTGCAGTTTGAGAAGGATGCGGTAGACCCCTTTAATGTGGACAAATTCTTATCTGAGGTGGACCAGAACTCCTCTTCCAAGAGAGGATATGGACTGCAGGACGAGGATCGGAAAGCGAAGAAGGCTCGCGTGGAGGAAGATGACGATTAAAGCGTACATGTACTATTTTTTTTAGAGATGCATTATCATGTCCAATACTAATGAGATGATGGCAGTATCGCGTCTGCTGCTTGGGTATTCAGGGGTCAATATCTTTTTGGTTTCGTCGGTGTCATAGTCCACTGTGCTTGGTTAAAGGTATATGGAATGGAAAACAAATAAAAAGAAGACAATTTGTCGATATGATGATTTTGATGCCATTCGGACAAGAACAAAGGGGTTGGTGTTTATATAATCTGTAGCACCTTTTAACGCTTGAAGACATCACATGTGAAGAGCAAAGCTGTCCGGCATCACACCATCAGAATACCGAGCCCACTCACACTTCGTATCTAGCACACTTTGCTTTTGGCTTTTTGCACTGCCACCCCGTCTCTAGCTCACCTTTTCGTTTATCTCCTTTTCTTCTTCTCCTTTTTAGCCAAGGCCCAATGGTAAGCAATCTGCCAGGGAGGAGAAAGAGAAGAATATGTCGAAATGGCGGCGCTTTGGTTCTATATGGCAGCTGTCAGTCATCTTGTACAATACGAGCCAGCACCATAAATAGCTACAGAGTTTCAATGACGCGTCATTGTTACAGGCTGTGTCGATCCAGGTCCCCAGTTTTCGCTTCTAATCCGCTTTTTGCACGATTTCCGGTTGCAGCTTTGCATTTTTTTTTTTGGCTGGCTTGTTTTAGGCAGAGGTTAGTCAGGGCAGCTACGGGAGTGTCTGAATCTGGCGACTCGACACGGCACGTTTTTTTGGTGACGGGGAAGCGGCATTTGGTCCAACCCCGGGGGACCATTGGAATGAATCGTTGGCTGTGCCGCAGTATCCGGCGTTGTTGTGTATGGAGTAAGATAGGCAATGTGACGGTAGATGCACCAAACAGAAAGGGTGAGCAGGAGATCTCATGTACGAAGTATGAGGTCAATCCACCTTTTTTGTGTTTATTTTTTTTTTTATTTTTCTTACTTCTTACACTACACCTCGTATCCGTGTTTGCTGGAGCATTGTGCTTCTCTTCTTCATCCTCCAAACTGCCAGTGTCGCTCGTTTCTACCTCTCTCTCTTCTTTTATTCTGCGATATCTCCAGCGTGGATACATACGATACGCATTTATCAGGACGAATACGCTCGTTGGGAGTTGCTTGTTCCCAAAGTGGTTATCGCCGGTGATATTAACCGCCTACACTCATTGGCTGGGATTGGCATCCTTCGATTGATTCCAATCGTTAGTTGGTTCGCTGATTTGAATTTTTAATTTACGGTATTGCACGCCTTTCGACAAAACTAAAAGCGAGAAGCATATCCGCCCCTGTTTCTCTCTTTTTTCTCTCGTCTTTCGACTTTGCGACCCAAAGGGAAATCTCATCTTTCAGGCACCAAAATGGATCGAGGCGTAAAGCCGGGCGAGATCCCTCCCAGATACGAAGAGTTCCAAGTTGGTTCTGGTGGTGGCTATCAAAAATCCGGCTCCTCCGCCTCTGCGTGGGATCCGAGATACTGGTCCAAGAAAGTATGGATCGGCATCGCTGCAGTCATTGTCATCGCCATTGTCATTGGCGTGGCTGTTGGCGTCACACAGGGGAAGAAGAGCTCATATCCCGACTATTCCCAGCTCACCTATACCCTAAAGGATACATGTGAGTTTACTCATGTCTCAACATTATGTCCTATTGGAGATTTATGCTAACCATCGCTTGCGCGCGAATAATTAGTCCAGGGAGAATCCTTCTTTGATAACTTCAACTACTTCACAGGATTCGACCCTGCCCAAGGCTTTGTGCACTACGTTCCAGAGCCTCAAGCTAAGCAGCTGGTAAGTAGCAGTAGCTTTCATACTATCATCATGGGTACTTCAGTTGCAAGAGACATCATTAACAAGCTGTTAGAACCTCACTTTTGCATCCCAAGATGCTGCAGTCCTCAGAGTCGACACCTCTGTCGGCCCGGGCAGCAACCCCGATGCTTCTACGGGTCGCTTCTCAGTGCGAGTAGAATCCAAAAACACCTACAACAACGGCCTATTCATCTTTGACGTCCGTCACACTCCGTTTGGCTGCGGCACCTGGCCCGCTCTCTGGCTCACTGACCCATCCAACTGGCCCAAGAACGGCGAGATCGATGTCATGGAGGCAACGAACAAGGCCACCGACGGAAATCAGATGACGCTTCACACCTCCAGCGGCTGCTCCATGGGCGTAAAGAGGAAGCAGGCGGACAAAGCCCTTCAGACCAATTGTGATGCCACCAAGAACGGCAACGCAGGCTGCGGCGTCCAGGGAGCAGACAGCACCTTTGGCTCGGATTACAACAAGAATGGAGGCGGCATCATGGCCATGGAGTGGCGTGATGCGGGTATCCGCGTGTGGCAGTTTGCTCGCAGCGCCATTCCCTCTGACATTACGAGCCAGAAGCCTGATCCGAGCACTTGGGGCGAGGCCGCGGCCGACTTTCCGAGCACAGACTGCAATGTTGGGAATCACTTTAGGAATAACTCGATTATCCTCAACATTGATCTCTGCGGCGACTTGGTGTATGGAGTTTGGGACAGTTCTGGTTGTAAGTGCTCTTTTCCCACCTTGCATGGTCTGCACTCTTCTTTTGTTTCCAAGTATTGGCCAAGATGCTAACAATACTTGATTCTTGTAGGCTCCAGCAACTGTACCGACATTGTTGCAAACCAACCCCAGTCCTTCACAGATGCGTACTGGGAAGTTGGCAAGTTCCAAGTTTACCAGTCATCGTAAGACTGAGCGTTGAGGTTTCCGTTTAATGAGGCATGGTTATGAATTATCGGGGTTAATACGTAGGGAGACAGAAGGGATATGTATTGGGTTTATATAGTAATAAAATAAGCGGCACGGGGTGCTAGGATGAACATGGCTCTTAGCATGCCCAGGGAAGAAGAAGACCGTGAGACTGTTCAATAATGAGTTTCTTATAATATACATAATCTGCCTCTATAGAAGCCTGGGTATTGTTATACACATCCAGATCTCCCGATTAAATCAGTAACATGCTGCCATCTCTTTCTCTCTTTTCAATCAAAAGGCCACACCCAAAGTGGAGAGATGCCATATGTCAGTTCCGCCAACGCCAACCCAGATGCTCTATATATACACTCTACCGGAACTCCCCAGCCCGTAATTACCACAAGTTTAAAAAAAAGCACGTATCCTCAAAATCCTTCATATCATCATACAAGCCCCCTTTTCCTCTTCAACAAAGTAGAAACAGCAGCAGCTCTACTCGTCACTCGGCTGACGCATATACGCATCAATAGCCGCACTAAACGCCGCAAAGGCAACGCAGCCTCCCGCAACGGCCTGCGGGCCCGCGTTCTTGGCCAAGATGCCTCCCGTCAGGCATCCGGCCGCCATGCCGTTGACCAGGTCGTTCTTCGCCCGCATGCCCTCGATGCCGCACTCGATTCCGGAGAACAGGGCGCCGACCTTGCCGAAGTTCTTGGCCATGCTCCAGGATCGGGTGCCCATGTCCTTGAAGCCGATCTTGAGCTGCTGGCGGAGGGGGAGGGATGTGATGGCGGGTTGGCCGTTGGCGCCTTGGAGGGGGCTGCCGAAGGGGGTATCGTATGACATCTGGAGGGAAAAGTAGAACATGTTAGCAAAATGGACAGAGGAGTTAGGACTGGTAGCAGGATAGAGGAAACGTACAGAGGCCATGAAGAGGCCAAAGAGTCCGCCCATGCCGAAGCCCATGACGCCTGACATGATGGATTTGCCGTAACATGATTCCATTGCGCCTTGAATCTAGATCGGAGAAAGGTTAGTTCATTGTTTATGCGCTATGGCCGCTGAGCTTCGTTGGCGCGCAAAGAGAAGAGAGAGGAAGATTTACAGCTCTGACGTTGGGATCTTGGCCGCCCAGCTGCGGAAGAGGCGTGTTGCCCCCGCTGAAAGGAGTTGGAATGCTCATGATGAAAAGAAAATAGCTTCTGAATTCGAATAAATTGAGCGATTGGCCGGTATGGCGATGATGCCGTCACTGTATGCGAGTAATGGGGATTGTTTGAATCGCCTAGCTACGAGGGACCTTGAAGATTAACGAGAGGAATTATTTCTGCCGCGCTTGACCGCCTTGGTGGGTTGGCGGATTCTAAGTGTCCCCCGCGGCGGGGCTTAAATTCAGCTGGGCTTCGGTGCCGCCGGCCGGAGCGGAGCGGGAGGCTTGCGGGAGGTGGAATTTGTGTGACAGAGGGAAGAATTGGTGATGATATATTGATGTGTGCTTTAGTCGCTTAGGATTGAATAATGACGGAATATTGGACCATATATGAATGTCACTTTAAAGAACAGACATTACAGGCGTAGACTCGCAATGCTGTTAGTAGAGTTCTTTCGTATATTTCCTCTAGCTTCGTCTATTTGTCAAGGTCCCAAAACAATCCCAGTGCTCACGATGCAATGCCAGTACATATCTTACCCGCCTTTAAATAACATCAAACCACATAAATATGACCAAATGTCTCTCATTCATCACACACCGCAGCCACGGCCTTGTTAATCCACAGCTGGTTCTTCTCCTCCTCAATATACGCAGTCGCCAGCTGCTTCAGCTCCTCCATCTTGGTGTAATCCGCCAATCCAATCTCGCTCTTACCAAGCGACGGGTTCAATCTGACGTATCGAGTCTTAGAATGCTCAGAACGGTTGTTCAACGCCGTCATGTGTCGTGAAAAGTCCTTGCCCTTTGCGTTTGTGTTGGTAGCAAAGCCCATCACCGAAGATGCCACTCCCACAAGCTGGAACCATGATTCAGATGGTGAATCGGGCTTGACGTAGCCGGTACCCAAGCTGATGACGCACGATACGGCGGGAGCAGGCTCGTTTGGCTGGACGAGCTCGTATCTTGAGTACCACAGCTGGTCGATGGGGTTGTTGTTGAGGAGGCCGCCGTCCCAAAAGGTTAGTTGTTGGGGATCGTTTTCGGGCCACTTCACTTCGGGGAAGTATGTTGGTGCGGCAGAGGTTGCGCGCGTGGCTAGGCTGATTGTGATTTTGTCTGAGTGGTCGCGCATGACATCGTTGACTTTGGATTGGACGTGGATAGTGTTGTCCTTGTATGATCTCAACAAGACTGTTTCAGCTCTGTTTTGCGCTGTTGTGCAGACAAACCTATTCAAGCACCACGTTATTAGATATGCTTCCTGCAGACAAGAGCTGAAAAGAAAAAGAAAAAGATTCAGATACTTACATCCTGCCAGCATTGGGATGCATCAATGGCGCATCGCCCTTCAACCTCCTGTCTTCTTCATCCAGACCATACTTGGCAACGACCTTGTCAATGGCCTTTTTCAACGAGGCGTCGTCAAATCTACTGCTTTGAACCAGCGTCTTGCTGTTGTTGATCCAAGAAGCCAGCGAGTTGGGCATCACGCGAGTGATGTTCCACCCATAGATTTTGGGGCTAAACACCTCTTTGGAGATAATGTCGTATTGATCAATGGCATCCGAGGCCGTCATGCGAAGCCGAAACAGCATGATGCCAATGATGCCGCCAGTACTTGTTCCCGCGGCCAGTTCGAAATAGTCTGCGGGGCGACATTCTTCTTTGAGGCCCTTTCGTTGCTGGACTCTCTTCATGATTTCTTTGAGGACGATTAGGGATGCTACGCCTCGGACGCCGCCGCCATCGAGAGCGAGGAGGCGGACGCCGTTGAGATGCCGTGTTGCAGGGAGGTAGACCATCGTGGTGTGGTGTGGCTATGCTATGTAAACGGCTAGAAGAAGAGAGGAATGCTAGAATAGTTTAACAATTTGAAAACGACAGTTGTGGGAGCGCAATTGTTACTTATATAGGTAGGCAAGAGTATCCAGTCTACTTACACACTGGTGAGCGTACTGGTATAAGTCACACAACGCAGCTGCAAACTATCAATAGAGTCCCCGTCCAGCCTCCCAGACTATTGCCGGTCCATCCCGTTTCCAGAGCCGCTACAGGGCCAATTATTGACTCTTGGCCCAGCTGAGCTCTTGTTTGCCCACTCTAGACCAGCTCCACTCAGACGCGGCCCGTCCACTAGCCTCCAAATCTCACGGCGAACCCCTGGAAATATTGCCTTGGAAAACGCCTTCTAGCCTCTGCCGAGATGGGCTGTCTTCTCATAGGCAGATCGGGGACAGCTGAAGGCCATGGTATCGCCCATAGTTGCTTCGGTTGTGGAGGATATGTTTTCTGCCCCTGCGTTGTACGGAGGTGATCTGGGGATCTGAGTGGCGAGAGATACGGAGATGGTCGTTCAGCTGAGAGCAATGAGTTCGAATGTGGAAGTGATGCGACGGCAGCTGAAAGGTTCAATGATGCATTCAGATCGCTACCACTGTGGGCCCGCAGAAGAATAAGTTTTGCCATTATAAATTTGATGATTAGTGTGTCGTATCATGATGAAGAGGTAGCAGGCAGTTGGATCTTTGCTCTGTTGAGAAGATGGTTGCTGCGTTTGTAGGAGGCAAGGTATTCGAATCTGGCTTGAGACGAGTAGATACTTGTATGTGATTATTCGGTCTATCCATCAGAGAGTAGGTTTTGCAATGATATGAATTTTAGAGTATAATTGATAGCAGTGAATATTCTTGGCGCATGTATAAACAGGCGATCAAGACTCGTCTTGCCGAGCAGTGAGCGTGACATCAATAACGCAGCTCCGTATGTCTAATTGGCGACTGCAAAGGTGTAATAATCGAGGCCCGAGAGAGGATCTCCATGCCAGCAACATGCTTGTATAAACTCAACTCTGTGTCTACCCATCCTCCCCGAGTTCTGCCATGCCCGTGATGTCGATGAAGATGAAGCAAGTTGAAAAGCAGAGCCACCGAGAAAGTTCCAGTAATCTCCCATCTAGAGATTGGCCATGACAGCCTCTCTTTGCATCAAAGTAACCATTCGCTCTTGAGACCGCACTGGAATCTCTTCAGCCATGGAATCTGGTAGTACTTGTCGTTTGCGAAACTCACCAAGTTCACGCTTGTGCTCCACCACAAACTCACGGGCACAAGGCGACTTGTGGCCAGTCTGAACGTTTTGGAAATAGTGTTCGACTTGAACATAGAGTAACAACAAGTTAGCAAGTGATTCCGGGAGAAGACCCTGGGTTGCAGGACTATGTTACACACAGAGCATAAGCTTCGAATACTTGCGGCGAGCATTCACTCCCATTTCTCGCTGCATGATTTCGGCGCAGACCTTCCAGTCGTGAATTCGATCGGCTGGTTTCACAGCCTTTGGAGACTGTGGAACGATTGTCTTCCAGAAGAAGCGTTCCTCCTGCCTCGACCACGTTTTACCACCCATTGTGTGCGAGCTCGGAGTGTAGTATTCTGTGAAGAAACGTAGGCTGGCGAAGGTTGGTAGGTGTATAGTCAAAGAATCCAGTAAAGGACAGGATGTTCAGGAGTGGAAGATTGGTAAGAGCTTCGCAGGTGTATGAAAGCATCCAGTCCATCGTCGACAGTTGTTGTAGAGTCAGATGCAGAACACGAAGAATTTATAACGGTGGAGCATTGGCATCGTGGTCGTCCACGAGGTGATTCAGTTCATCAGGAAAGCCGCTCGAGCGCCCATGCTGACCGCCAGATGGCCAAACGGATGGCATTCTCGTGATATAGCCATCATTAGGATTGTGTTCGTCAGTGATTCACAGACGCTGCCAAGAGAGAAGCCACTCAAAACAGCTCTGCTAGCCCGGCGAATTAGAGCCACAGCACCAAGAATCTCAGTATTTCTCAGAAATTCGAGGTTCAGGCGCCTTGACGCCTCGGGCTTGGAGAAAGCCCGCCATGCAGTGATCAATCCTGGAAAACTACACAATGTGAGCATCACACACAGTTGTACTTTAGCAATTTCATCAACTCACGATGCTCTTCTGATTCAGCGGCACCACGCCGTCCTTGATCCAAAACGCCCACGCGCCCATCATATTTGCCAGCATCATGTCCGTTGTCAATCTATCGCCGACAACGGCAATGTGCGACGGATCAGTCACTCCAGTTTCGGGATACTTTTTGAAATACGCCATGATCTCGGCGCCACAGCCTGGCTTCTTTGTTGAGTGAGGGAGGACAAATACCCCCGTGCTCTTCTCTACTTCAGCTGCTTGCTTGAGATCTTTATCCCAGCTAGTCGCTCCGGCTGTGTTGGACACTACCAGGAGCTTGCGACCAGGGTAGGTCTGCTTGAGCTTTTCAAAGTGTTGCTGTGGCTTTCCGTTAGTGACGTTGCAATTGAGAAATGGGGGACATGGCCGTACTCTGTAAGCGGGATATACTTCTTTCGCATCGGGATAAGCAAAACAATCGTCTTTATCTAGAACGACGGCCTTGATGTTGACTTTCCGACCTTCTCGTTGCAGGACCGAGTCGAGGGGGATGGGAAGATCGTTGAACGTTGGTGCAATGTGATGAGGCAGACACAAGCTCGGCTTAAGCAGAAGCTTTGCTGAGTTGAGCGACCCGTACAGATTGAAGTTCATTTTGGAATACGACTTAATATTGTATATGTGGAAAAAGAGTGAACCTGAATAATGAATGATTTACATGCACAATCTATGTAAGTGCGAAGAAGACAGACACAATTGATGCAATTTCTTCTGGCAGTTCCAGTGGGTCAATGGCGCTACGCCAGATCGTTCAGCTTAGTGCCTCAGGACCCTGGAGCTCCGGCAGCTTCAGCGCGTCTGTCGCGTTGAGTGCTCAAGCTGCTTTTCCAGGGAGAATCTCGGATGAGGTCAGTCATTGATTATTGCTTGACAACATTGAAGCTTGACGAGAACATCATTCCTACAGATTCATTTTGTGAGGGGAATTAATTTCAACTTTCTCTGAAAGAGTCACGACTATATTGTGACCAGCAGCACCATCTCTTACTGCTGATTCTCCTGCGCCTCTGCAATTGAAGATACCCTCAAGCAACGAACGACCCCTCCATACAGAAGCAATCATCAGACAGTCACGGCTGCTTCCAGAACTCGAGAAGCAGCCAATACGAAGCTTTGAGGCTATCGATTCTCATCAAGAAACTACAATGGATTCAAACGAAGAAGAACACCCAGATACCCCGTCATTGGGCGACAAGATGGACATAGACATCCAAGAAACAGCGACAGAGCCCGAACCGATTGCAACAACGCCCACGCCTCGACGCCGTGGACGTCCTCCAAAAGCCAAGTCGAATAGCAACACTCCCAATGCGAAATCAAACGTCGTGCCCGTCTTTTCAACTCCCAAGAAACCTACAGGCTTCAATGCCCTCACGCCCGGCAGAGCAGCAGACCGATCTGCGCGGAAGAAGAGCGCAAGAGCTTTGATAGACCGAGTCGTTGGAGATGGAGGGAGCGATGACGACGACGACATTGCAAGGCAGATTTATGAGTCGAGCGATGCTGGGGATGAAGACGACGGCGAAGATGAGCTTGAGGAGAGAACAGGCGGCGAGGCGGCAAGCTTTGTAGCAGACGAAGCTGCGACGCCTTCAAAAGGGCCGGCTCGGCGAAAGGGCCGGCCCAAGAGAGCCAGATCGCCAACGCCCCCGAGAAACTTGCCTCCGCATGAGCTGTACTTTCTGCATAACAAGCCTGGTCGGCCCAAGACGTCGGACAATACCTTGACGTCTCTCAACTTGCTCTCCCACGACGAGTACTTTAGCATTCTGCGGGAACACAAGGATCGCCACGCCGAGAACATCGACTATCTCGAGTCCCTCCACGCAGAGTCATTTCCACAATGGGCGTTTGAGCTATCTCAGGGCTTTAGCGTATGTCTCTACGGCTTGGGATCCAAGAGGCATCTCCTGCGCAAGTTTGCGACATACATCCACTCCAACAACAAGTCAACAAAGGCCGGCAAGATTGTCATGGTCAACGGCTACGCTCACACGACAAACCTCCGCGAGATCCTCAGCGTCGTCGCGTCCGCCATTGATCCCACCCAAAGAGTTCCAAACGCTCAACCCGCCGTCATGATCCAAAGCATCACCTCCCTTCTCTCCACTACGAAGCTCACCATCACAATCATCGTCAACTCCATCGACGCCATTCCCCTCCGCAAGCCCGGGTCTCAGGCTATTCTCTCCCAGCTCGCAGCCCATCCGCAGATTAACCTCGTAGGTTCTGCTGACTCTCCTGATTTCCCTTTGCTGTGGGACATTGGCGTTCGGTCAGACTTTAACTTTGTCTTTCACGACTGTACCACCTTTTCGCCTTTCAAGGCTGAGCTCGACGTAGTAGATGACGTTCACGAGCTCCTCGGCCGGCAATCGCAACGTGTCAATGGCCGTGAAGGTGTTGCGTTCGTCCTCAAGAGTTTGACAGAAAACGCAAAGAACCTGTTCCGCCTGCTTGTCGGCGAGGTTCTCATCGCAATGGAAGACGAGGGCGACGACGGCGTTGGTCTGGAGTATAGAATGGTGTATAACAAGGCCGTGGAGGAATTCATTTGCAGCTCCGAAATGGCTTTTCGGACGCTGCTCAAGGAGTAAGCCAACGATACCCGAAATCCCCCCTTTGCAATCATCCCGTGAATCATCGAATAACGATACTGACATTACTCTCCTTAGATTCCATGACCATCAAATGTTGACAAGTCGTAAAGACAACCTGGGAACGGAGTTGCTAAGCCTACCGTTTAGAAAGGAAGATCTTGAAGCCATTTTAGAAGATTTAACTGCATAGTTGTTTTGCTTGTTAGTTGTTTTGACGATGCTTCTCTCTCAATATTGTTAAAAGGAACAGGAGGAATACACACGAGGGAACGAATATACCAAAAGCGATGGCGCATCAATGTCTACAAAGTCTTACATTAAGTTATCACAGTGACGCTTTTTTCGAACTTCGAATAGTTCGTAATGTCATTAACTGCGTGTCTTCTTTTCGGGAACTATCCGTCTATTTCTACCTCATGTCCTAGTAAATATCTAGCCATTAGATCATAATTTCTTCCCCTTGCATCGCGCTGGCATTCTCATCACATGCAGCTGTCTAATCCTACCCATCTGTAATCGATCTATTAAAACAAGCAGATGAAGAGGAAAAATGTATCGTTTCATCGTATGATCCCACACTGCAGTTAAATACCCATCGTTTGATAAACCAAAGAGAGAAAGAAAACGCCCGTATCATGCTTCTATATAATTAAACTTCAAGCGCTTTGACGCATGTCCAGAGAATCACTGGCACAATGACGTTGTCGTTGCCTCCCGTCAAGACAGCCTCTGTCAAGCTAGCCATGGAGGAACACACCAAGGCGTGTCCAGCCCGGGTCGTCATGCTCGTGCCCTCGCCGTCGACGGGCCACTGCCCTATTCGAAGCCAAAGACTAGCAGTCGTTAGACCAAGGAAGACGACAACTGTAAATGCCAAGCTCCCCTCGAGGCTTTTACCACCACCCCAGAGCCATTTGCGATGGCCATATCGGCGCCCAATGAGGGAAGCAGCTGCATCACCTAGGCCAACACAGACGACTCCTGAAACCATGCTGATCTCTCTGGTGGGAATTTCCCAGCCGGTCAGGTAGTTAGATCCGGTCCGCGGTAAGGATCCAAGCGACAGCCAGAGAGGAATGGCACACCCAATCAGGAGAAAGATGTGAGATATCACAACTGGTCCACGAAAGTCTCTTCCGTCCACATACGGAGCTAAGAAGGAGGCGATCGGCTTGGAGAGAGGCGGCAACTGGCTTGCCCGTAGCAGATCCAGAATCAAGAATATGGCCAGGACGATCGAAAGAGCCAAGGCAACAAACGTTGGATCGACGTAGGTTGCTGGAAGAAGCATACCGACCATCATGAAATGGAACACCTTCCGCCGGGTGTCCACCTCGTACGTGTTTTTCAGTTGAAACACAATGGCAAGTCCAACAATCAGAATCAGGACCCAATAGCCACTAATGAAGAGACGTGTGCTGGCCTCGCCAAAATCATGAAGGCGAACATGCTCCACCCAGCCACGGTGACACTGCTTTGCATCCGAGGTATCAAGCCGTGGGGGGAGACAAATCCAGCGTTCAAGGTTGGCCCTGACAACTCGATATCTGAATCCTGGCAGGTCACCAAAAAAGTAGCCGAGAGCCCAGCCCATAGGCTCGTTGCCATCAAGGGCATATTTCTGCACATATGGGCGGATAAAGGCCACTATGATGACTGCCAAGCAGGCGTATACATAGCCTGCGTATATCCACTTCCTCAGTGCTGCTTGTGCCGGTGTAAACTTGAAATATGCGCGGATAGAAACAGATGCCGTCCGTTTTCTTCTTCCAGATGGAGTGTGCGTTGCTGCTTTGCGAGAGAGTTTCTCGGGGAATGGAGTCGTATGTCTTCGAGAAATTCCGCCTGCTTTCCATCCATTCTCTATAGTGGGCGAAGAGGGATTGTGCACGTCAGATGGGGTGTCTGCCGCTATGCTGACAGATTGAACTCTAGTAGGACTGCTAAATCGCAAGTCGTCTTCGTCGTCATCGGTTGAGAACGATATATCGTCGTGTAAATCATGAGGTGATCCTAGAATTTCGTTCCTAAGTCTCTGCCAGGATAACAGTCTAAACAAGGACTTCCAAAACGGGCGTCGTGGCGGATATGGCTCTCTTCGAAACCGCCATTTGGGGACTCTTGCCAAAACAATTCCCCATCTAAGCACGGCACCACAGAGCACGAGTATGCTCAGTCCACCACCCCATAACAGAGCTTTTAGGATCTGAATCTGGGGCGACGACGCTAAGAGCAACACGTTGATCAGCGCAATTGAAAGAAGTTGAAGCTCGGCTGTAAGGAGACTGGTCGTAGTAAGATGATGTAATACAGCGGAAGCAGTTCTATGTAGGGGGTATAGCAGGACGAGGTCTTCTTGCGTGAGGAAGGAATAAGTCGGTAGAAGTCGAGAGTTATCTGACGAAGATGATCGCCAAATCAGAGGCAGACAAGATAGAACCCAGTGAAGAGAGTCATATGCAGCGTTTTGATCTAGTTTCGGCACTACTTGTTGGGGGATCGAGCTTATGCCAAGTATAAGGTTGGGGAGGATGGCTGCTGGGTTGTTGACAGATACGAGCAGTGACACAAATATCGTAATGGATGGAGGATAGAGAAGAGGCGCAGGGTCGAAGGTTGAGGGAATCTTTAACGGCAGGGTTGAGGATGCCTGGCGATTCTTGTAGCTCCATGCCATAACTCGAATCGGATACAGCAGTAGCAACCCTCCATACAAGGCACCAAAGAGATAGAAATCTACAACTAGTAAGAAAAAAATTCACAAGGATGGAGGAGGGATGTGATGCACCTTTGCGCCAAGTACATAATACCGGTGCCAGCAACTTGTTGGCTTGGATCATGCCAGCGAGCGTGGTGATGATACCAACTTCAATGGCTCGCTGTACGAGAATCTTCTTCCGGCGGATAACATCCGGTAAGATGGCCCTCTCTTCAGACTTTTTGCCATTATGTGATGCTCGACGACTCGTTGGAGGTACCGGTTCTTGCAGGACTGCGGGCGACAAGAGTGGCGTCGAAGTGCCAGATGTAACCTCGTTTCGGCCTCTCAGCCCTTTGTGGGGTCGCAGTTTTGGCGGCGGCAGGCCCTTGAGGAAGTGTTCATCGTCAGCATCGGTGCCGCTATCGCTCGCTGGCGTCGATTCCTTGGAAAAGGTTTGTAGACCGGATAGCGATGGTTGGCTCGAGTCGTTGCCCAGCTTCGGAGATGCAGCTCTTTCGCCGCGAGAGACCAGATGGTCAGAGGGGTAGGGCAGCTCGGAACTCTGGTGGTGATAGGGGTGAGGCGACCGGTTCAATGCCCGAAGGACATCTTGTTCATCTTGATCCAGAGCCTCTGTCGACTCTGGGCTGAGGTGCGTTGGCATGTCGTGTGAGGCCACTTTTGCTAGGAACCATTGAAGACGGTTGGAGTGGATGTGGCTCGAAAACTGGATGACGTATTAGGGAACTGAGGCGTCGACAGCCTTGGGGAAATTCCAATGGCTGCTGCTCGGGCGGCTTCAGCAGGCAAAGGAGTGTTTACATTGGGAGAATTAAATCGAGAAAAATAAACGAAATTACGTGGAATGGTGTTAGACTTTCACATGAAAGCTACGTGTACCTTACCCACGCGGTTCGCTGAGGCTTTGCGAATAGTTGGTCCATTTGCAGGCATTATCACGTGAAACCCTGATGGCAGCCAAAGTCACCGCCCTGCAAATCATACGTGCATAGTACTTGCATGAAACAGCGCTTGAGATATGCTTGAAAGAGGCATTTGGCCAAGAATGTGTGACGGATGATTGGCCATTTTATTGGACTTCTTCAACGGCATTAAATATATTAAGTCCCTGTGCCTGTGCCTGTGCCTGTGCGTTTTTAGCATTGCAGGCGTCAACTTCACGTGTCTCGGCAGCGGAAACCTCATAGCTAGACGCCGGTTATCCTCTGCTAATTGTCTCAACAGCTGGCTGGATCGACTGCGACTAGCAGCAGCCACATTAAAGTTAGTGACTGATCAGTTTGTTTAAACATTGCCAAAATGGGCAAAAAAGAGCAGAGTAGAGGCAAAGTTTGCAGCCTCGATACTCTTGCAACGCCAATTGGAACCTCCCGCTGGCCTGGCATAGCAAGGATGGCATTTTCACAAGGCTGAGAGGATCTGAAGCTACAGCTGCAATGCAGAGCCCCAAGGTTGAAACCGGGATGCGTACAGCCAATTGGTGTCGAGGGAAATGCCATGCTTGAGCTGGTAAACGGCCTGGAGGCTAAATGTATTCAGCTCGAGTGGAGCCAATTCAACGGCCGCAAATCATGAAGAGACATGTTGCACCAGACAAACAGAGTTGAGACTATCCAGTTGAATCTCACGAAGATAGTTTGCAGGGTTACAGATTGAAGCCGGCCGTGCATCCGGTATCCGAAGATTGGATTCTCACTGAGAGATGCTGCCAACAGCAAGTATAGGCTTGGCATATGACTTATTAACTAATTAGTAGTTGTAAGTCCATTGATAATGATATACATCAATGCTACTCATCTGGAGCTGGAGTGTGTACGAGTACATATTTGTCACAGCAATTGACTTCCTTCCCCTCTTTTCTCTCCAATTTCTTGGAGGTTGGTCTTTTACTCTTGAACCATCCGCTGAATTGCGCGCCGTGGCCTCCGAGGCGTTTCCAGAAGCGTGGATACCCTTGCTTACCTCGAGAATTCCCCATGAGGCTGAGGGCACCAAATGCACGGACTCGCCAATCTAAACGTTGATCCAGGGCCTAAATAAGCCTTGGCTGAAATCCCAAAGTTTGCTGGCCTCTGCACATTGGCCAGAGAGCGTCAGTCTGGGCCTTTCGTCCGCATAAGTGCATCGTCCAGTCGGGGCCGGCCAAGTCTCCAATTCTCTCCCTTCCCGCTTCTTTTCGACTCGAATACGAGCCGCGCGAGAAAATGGGCTGAGCCAGCGTCGGTTGGGCTTTTGGCGGTGATGTCAGTGAGGGAGTGCGGTTACGGAGTCGCTGCTGTTAGCCGCACGGCTAGTCTCGTTTGCTCATGATACCGCTTCGGGGCGATCCCGCGGAGAATAACGAGAGTGAAAGAGCGTATCCTGGGGGGCATTCGCAAGACATGCTCACATTCGAACCTGGACGCATCTCGTCGCCGTCATGGTTACGGGATGCTGCGGGCGGCGTTCCGGCGTCTTCAAGGCGCCCACGAAAGGGGTTACACCGCCCCGATTATTCACGATCACGGCAGGCCCTGTCCATGATGTGGAAGAGTGTAAGCAGCGGGAATGCCGGCAGCGAGAGCTAGGAAACTAGGAAACGGGCTGTGGAGATGGGAGATCACGCCACGCTTCTCTTTGATGGACAAATGAAGACTTTGTACGGGTGAGTAGGAGCACGCTACTGGTTACGGGCTACAGCCAGGGAGTTCCATTGTGCAGATGCAAAGGACGTGTTGGTGACGAGAAGGACACTGGAAAAGAGGTCATCGCATCCCCAGACCATCATGGTTTACGCAACCCTTTTGTCGTCGGGACATGGGCCAAGGCGGGTGATATATGACCATCGATGATCATAAGGAGATGGGTGATGCCACTTCGTAACTGCAGGTTCTCGTACAACCGGGGAGTAGGGACTCCGCTACCTGTGCTAAATGGGGATACGACAACCAAGATCCGAGGAGGGCACGGGAATTGCCATGACAAGGTACAAGGTGTGGTAAGGCTAGAAACGAGAGAGACAGAGATCAAGAAAGGCTGTTTTCTCCGAGGTTGATTAATCAGTCGGCACTGTCCAGGCGCTGCGCTCCTCGTCTTAGTCCTGCCACGAACTACTGCGTACCGCGGGAGTCCTCACTGGCTTGTTGATGCTGGTGGTTGGGTGGCGATACTCATGCCGGCAAGTGGATTAACAGCTACTGTAGAACGAAATACGGAGTACGGAGGAGCTTGCCCGAGCAAAGAACCAAGACGACGGGCGGAGAGAACGAGTTTCATGAGGCCGCTCCGGGATAAGGCGCCAAATGCAGCGGCATCAATTGCTGTGTTGTCGGATAGTGAGCAGTGAGTGAGCAATTGATGCCTACATTTATGTACACGTAATCATTTAGACCTGATCCTTTGCTCACTTGCTGCTCCCCTTCTATCGCCGAGTTTCGCCCTGTCATCCTGGAGTACCTATTGCTGAGGTCGCGAGCTCCTGGGGCGAAACTGTACCTACCCAAAAGTCTAAAAGCTTCAAGCTCAAAACAGGAACAGAGGCCTGACGTGGCGTAACGCCTGTTTGCCGCTGGAATGGAGACGCTGGGGCAATAAATCGGAATTGAATTCGTCCACCTGTGTCATGTTTATTCTTCTCCTTCCATGAGTCCCTTTTCTTCCCTTGCTTGCCGCTTATAGCATCGAGCGAGTCAGATAGTGGGCGATGCATGCCTGGTACAATTGCGCCTGGTACCGCCAGTAGTAGTAAGCTCCCTTTGGCGCTAAAGAAAAAAAAATACAATCAATGCACGTCCACACAATTGAAAGCCGCCCCGAGTCTGTCAAAACCCGGCAGCGGCTCTGCAGAAACTGAAACTCGTCATGGATTCCGCGATAGCTCCCCCCCTGCAGCGGGCCTAGTGCCGCTAAAGCTCTCCGAGGCCCAAAGTCGCAGCCAGTCAGAGACAGCAAATGGCTTGTGTCTGGAAATATTGGCCCTCAGCCCGTGCTTCAAGGCCCGCCAGCCCAACCTCCAGCCTGCGCAAGCGTCTGCTGTCCGCTAATAATGACGCATGGATAAGCTATCGCCCTTGTCCTTGTAGCAGTGAGCTGTCATTGCTGCCGTCTTTGCCATGCCAGCTGAAGCAGAGTGGGCACTGGGCTGGGGCCCGGGAGCCAGGGCCACCACCTCGTATCCATGGATAGCAACAGAAGACATGGAGCTTGTGATACTGTGACTGTATCGTACAAGCGCGGACACGGCGGCGAGGCTGTTCAACCGTGCCAAGCGGGTTAGCTAGCAGCCTTCGATCCTGTTTTCCATGGCCGTTGACTGATGCTGATGCTTGCTATCGATTTCTTATCTTTCACAAGCTGGCGGAGCGCCTTTATGCAAGCCCACGGACCCTCCTCCAGCCCCCAAAACTTATACTTTTCCATCGTCGAGGAACGGCAGCCTCTCTTTCCACCACACTTTTCCCCTTCTCCTCATTCACCTGCATATATACACCTAACACATACGCGGACTCGACAGTTGCCGTCTTCGTTGGCCAGACCAGAAACGCCTCTCAGCAACCCCGACCCGACTCGGCAAAACGGAGACCTGCAGCCATCTTGCCCCAGACTTTGCCCCAAGAGGAGACTCCAGACGAGTGTAATTCTCCAAAAGAGAAAACGGGACCCGCCCTCACTCGAAAACCCTCTTGCTAGACCTTTCGGGTCCGGCATAGTTGAACCCAAAAACCCAAAAACCCTCTCCGCTTGGCCTGCCGGTGGTGGCGTGTGTCTCGGATTCGTCCAGTCTCGTAAACTTCAAGACACCCCCTGCCCTGCCTGCAGCAACACGGGACTCGCATACGATACTCAACTGCCCCATTCGTTCAAACTCTTGACAGTATATTATCCGCTGTCATGGCTCCCGCGGCTTACAATGACCGTGATGGTCACCTAGAGGCTGGACTTCTGAAGAGCACCCAAGGAGAGAAGCAGACCGGATATCAGCACCTCACGCAGCAGACCCCCAGCAAGAATAGGAAGATGGTTTACTTTAGGCGGGCACTGTTCATCATCGCAGTGGGCTTCGTCCTCGGCTTGGGCGTTGCCACTGCTCGGCCCAGCGTCGTCAACTGCCACAAGTCCAACAAGATGGCCGTGGCCAAGGCTCACGCCTCCAACGGGGAGCTGGCTGAGGCACTTCAGAAGGCGTCTCCTGATCTGCTTCACCGGCTGCTGCATGCTTATCTCCCCGAGAGATACCAGCACGGCGTCTTCCCCTCGGATCGTGATGCCATTGATGCTATCCATGGCGACGACCCTTCTGTAGCTTCGGCTATTGTCCAGATTGCCAAGAGACAAGAGGATACACCAAACAACAACTCCACCATCCCCAATTCATCGTCTACAACTCCCCCGTCCTCTTCGTCTACTTCGGTACAGGAATCCTCAACTTCGCCTGCACAGTCAACCACGGATTCGTCATCATCCTCGACCACCACTCCTGAGCAATCCTCGACTGAGTCTACTACGAGTAAGTTCTACTTTGACATTGAAAGTATCATTGTGACGATGGCTAACTCACGTATCAATAGCCCAACCCGCCAGTACCACTGCTGGGTCCACAACCTCGGACTCATCTTCAACCTCTACCCCTGCTTCCACCACCGCAGGGCGCACCACCACCGACGAACAGACTACTACTAACACCGGAAGTGCAACCTCAACCGAGCCCCCAAGCTCGACCACTTCGCCTTCTGAATCCACTACTACTACTGGTACGTCCACCACAGGAACTGAAGAGACCACTACGGCTGCCTCCTCCTCTCCCACCACCACCGCTCCAGAGTCCACCACCTCTTCTGGTAGGTCGTCATCAAGCATCGTTTCATCGTTTACCGATGCATCTACAACTGCTTCTGATACTTTGCCCCCTTCCTCTTCTACCTCTTCCTTCCCTTCTTCAACTTCCCCTCCGGAATCGACGACAACGACAGAGACCACTACTGGTATGTCAGATTTTCGCGTTGTCGTTTGACATTGTCGAGACGGACATCCCAACTCTGGTGTTGATGCTTGGACCATTTGCCTGGATGTGAAAGGGAACTCTCATAGTTGCTTGGTTGCGAGTGCTTCAAGTTTTGCGAGACGAAACTATCATTTTCTTCTTTTATCTTCTAGTATTCAAATAATGATTGTATCAATAACTAACACGCTTTGAGCAGATAACTCCATAACATCATCAACCACTACTAGCGAGGGTCCGGCAACAACCATTACTTCAGGCACTAAGACGACGTCTGCTCCGGTTCTCCACACTTACACCAGAACTCTTCCCAACGGCGGCACCACCACACTCACTTCCACCTCATGGGTTGCCGTTGTCCCTACCGACCAGGCCGAGGGATCCAAGAGCCCTGACCTTCAGAACGCTGCCTCCCTGCCTCGTGGCGAGATGGTGCTGCCTGCTGTCATTGGTCTCTTGGTTGGAGCCGTTCTTATGGTATAAGACGGACATGACCGATCTCCCTTTCCTTTTTTTCCCCAACATTTTCACTCTCCTTTCAACTTGCATAAGCATCAGCGTATCGATACTAGAGGAATTGGCAACGGCGTTTCATTCATTTTCAATCTCAACAATTCACGGCCACTTCCTTAACACTCATTTCCTAATACAGCAACTCGGCGGATGCATAGATTGGGTAACTGCATTTTTTGATATTTTCAGCAACAAACTTGGACTTAGACTGGGATAGGACCCTACGCGGGAAAGCCTCTGGCATAATCATTTGGCACATATGGCATAAAAAGGGGATATAGTGTATTTTCAGCATATAGCAAAGCGAACAAGCAAGCAAGCACAGCAGCCACACATTTAGGCGCAACGGATAAGAACCCTTGTCTTTTTCTTTGGGATTTGTGGCATTTGACGTATTTCGATTTTCTAATCCATCATTGTCGTAAAATATATATACTCGTGTTTCTTTTGATAGGTTTCATGGGTATATAATAATCCAATAATTTCAACATCCAGGGACAGTAAACTCCCATAACTCCATTCCATGCAAATATGTTTTCTCCCAGGTGCCAGATGCAAATGCACCATTGCCGTTTAGCCCGGTCCGATTTTGGGCATATCATGATGCTCGCTCAGCCTGGACAAGTACGTATTCAGCTCCTCGACGCGCTCTTTGTGTGTCTTTAACAACTCGGGTCTCGATCCAGACGATTGCGCAATCTGGAGAAGCTGTGTCCAAATGTTAGCCAATACCATTCAAAAAATGAGGCTCAAGGTGCAAACGAGGCTTACCCTCTTCTTTCTGGCCTCCTCGTACCGTCGCTCGGACTCCGTCTTTAGGACCACTGGTTCATCCTCTTCCTTGTCCTCGCCATCTTCATTGCTGCGATGATCATCATCTACGGGGCTCTTTTTCTTATCGCGACTGCGCTTGGACGTGTCGTCGCTATCGTTGTCCTTTTTGACGAGTGCGGCATCGTCTCCGGTCGAGAGGTTCTTTTCCAGGTCTGACTTGGCGGTCTTCTTCTTCTTCTTGCTGACTTTTGCGCCTTTCAGCTTGAGGGCGCCGCCGCCAATGGCCTTGTAATCGTCGGAGCCCATTGCTAATCGTCGGATGACAAACAGCAAGACAGGACCACCTATGCGCCGAGGAGGTTTTTCACGGCGCCGACAATAAACGACAATAAACGATAACGATTAAATGAGGTGAGAATGCAGAACCGCAGATCGAGTCCGAAAGGTCGCTGCCGCCTTAGTCATCAAGGAGAAAGGCCGACAATACGACGCTAGCATGTTTAAGCATTGAATGGCAGACCAATGAGGAGCGGGCGAACAGGGGGGGGGGGGCCAATTGCTCCCATCTTTCTGCTAGTACATGCGAGGGGAACAGCGGCTCGTGTGTCGCTTCACCATTTCGAACCGTTGATTAAAGTTCCTTTTGGTCCACCGACTCTTTTTTCTTTATATTCTTTTTATATTCAGGGGGAAAATAGCTTCGATTGTGCCGAGCATTCGTTTTTTTACGGTTCTTCTTTCTTCTTTGTTTTTCACTTTCGAAGACGTCATTTACGAAGACTTACGATAATCTGTGCTCCGTCCTTTTTTTCGGTTACCGAGGCGGTTTTGTTGCGAGACAGCGCATTCCTTTGTTTCATCGTTGTCGAAATCTGCGACTTCTTGCCCACGAAATAAAGACGACGTCTCTTCGTTCTCACGATTTAAGTTGGCTGGCCTTGAGCGATATGGGATATCTCTGCTGAATTCGCCGGTCGAAACATAAACAACTTGAAACACTGGGCGACCAGTGAGGGAGGAGTGAAAAAGAAACGACACAAAAGGGCACACAGGGACAAACAAGACGGCAGCCATGGTGCAGTCGCAATCGCGGGACTCGCTGGAGCTCGCGTCGCTGGCCAGCTCCAGCGTCGCCTACGACGGCGCCGCCTCGGAGGTGTCGTCGCGTCAGAGCATCTCGTCGTCGCGGAGGCTGTCCATGGTGGAGGAGGAGGATCCCTTGGACGACGGCAACCCGGCGGTGAGGGGCAGGCTGGGCCGCTCGTACTCGGTGTCGTCGGCGTTCGACTTTGCGGGCAACCTGTTCCCGCTGAGCTCGACGGCTGGCGCTGGCGGATACGCACCCATTGGCGCGCCGACTTCAGCGGGCAGGCCGAATGGGGGCCTGGGCGGAGGGTCGCTGGAGAAGCTCAAGACGCTGACGTATCTGAACGGCCTGTCGCTCATCATTGGACTGATTATCGGGTCTGGCATCTTCTCTTCGCCTAGCCAGGTGAGCGCGAGGCTCGGGTCTCCTGGCGCAGCCCTCATCGTGTGGGTGGTGGCGGGCATTCTTGCATGGACGGGCGGTGCTTCTTACGCCGAGCTGGGAGGCGCAATCCCCCTCAACGGCGGCTCCCAAGTATATCTGGCCAAGACGTTCAGTGAGCTGGCCGGTTTCCTCTTCTCATGGGTGGCTCTCCTGGTGCTGAAGCCGGGGAGCGCTGCCATCATCGCCATCATCATGGGCGAGTATTTCGTCAGGGCCATCATCGGCGCAGAAGCCGAGACGATTAACCCCTGGATCAACAAGGCCGTTGCGTTGGTGGGCATCTTCATGGTGACGTTTCTCAACTGCATCTCGACAAGGGTCGGCACGAGGGTCAATGATTTTCTCATGTTCCTCAAGTTTGTGGCACTGTTGGGAGTGACTGTGGTGGGCATCGTGGTGGCCGCCACGGGTCTCTCTTTTAAAGGAGATGCAAGCAGCGAGTGGAAATCGCACGATTGGTTCACGGGCACGTCTTCGGATCCGTCGAATTGGGCGATTGCGTTGTATGCCGGACTATGGGCCTATGATGGCTGGGACAATGTGAGTTGCGAAAAGCATATGTGAACAACGAAAGAGCTGCCATCTAACATGCGCTTCAATGTAGACAAATTACGTCGTGGGCGAGTTTCGCAACCCTAGCAGGGACCTCCCCCGCGTCATTCACACAGCCATGCCGCTGGTCATCGTCTCCTACGTCCTCGCCAACGTGTCTTACTTTCTCGTCCTCCCCTTGGCGTCCATCAACGCCTCCAACACCGTCGCCGTCCAGTTTGGATCCAAAGTCTTTGGACCGATTGGCGCGCTCGTCTTTGCGCTCATCGTCAGCGCGAGCTGCTTCGGCGCACTCAACTCATCTACTTTTACCGCCAGCCGACTTATTTACGTCGCTGGCAAGGAGGGCTACATCCCTGACATCTTTGGCCGGCTGGGTGTCGGCAGCAACGACAACGACCACGGCCTGTCGACGCAGCGTTCTCGCAGCTGGTTCTCCAAAAAATTCCGCAGCTGCTTTGGCGACGAAGATGCCGGCTTGTTCTTCACCCCTATTTACGCCCTGCTACTCAACGCCGTGCTCACGTGCGGATACTGCATCGTCGGCGAGTTTAGCACACTGGTCACTTTTTACGGTGTGGCGGGCTACACATTCTACTTCGTCACCGTGCTGGGCCTCATTGTGCTGCGTGTCAAGGAGCCGCACCTGGAGCGCCCTTACAAGACGTGGATCTCCACCCCCATCATCTTTTGCTGCGTCAGTCTCTTCTTGCTCAGTAGGGCCGTCTTTGCGCAGCCTTTACAGACAATGATTGTCGTAGCATTCGTCGCGGCCGGCATACCAGTGTACTTTTGGCGGATCAGAGGGAGAGATAGGTCTACCACGCGGAGAAGCGGCGACATTGGCGACGCAGAGAAGCCGTGGTGGCGGTTCTGGAGACGGTGAAGGAACGTGCATCTTTCTTCTTCTTTTTTCGTTTATCGCGTCGGGTAAAAATTCCCCGTATGGATGTTCTACAGAATACTACTTATTACTTATTAATGCCTTGTTTGAATTTTGCTGGTTTAATGAGCATTGCTCGATTTTGGCTGGGGTGGTTTCAAAAGGGTTACTTAGACATGACGGCTGGCATTGGGAGGGCATGATTGCTAATGGATGTGAAGACTGCAATGAGTAACGCATGGTGAAAGAGTTGAATGCATTTATTTATAAGCATGTATAATGAATAAAGGCTTTATTAATTATCATACGTTGCATGAAGAGTAATAAATGATACTGATACCAATTCGTACGAATGCAAGAGTTGTGATAGAGATAATTTTCACGACAAGTCACACAGCAAAGTCAAGTGAATTTAGTTGAAAAAATAAAAAAAAAGATATCGTATTGTTGCTGGCACTAATAGCTAGATATGCAAGAGGTATTCGTGTCGTTGTTCAGCGTTATCATATACATGGATGAGCCGATTTTGTTAAGTGTTCATTTTGGTTTCTTTCAGCAGGCGGGTTTTCTTGTTCCCTCCTTTGTCAAGCCAGGCAAATACCTCCCCCCCTTTCAGGTTCCTCCTTTCGTTCTTCCACCAATCTACTGCTTGACGGTGTTGATCTTGTCACGCTGACCATAAGAGCGGGTAGCCCAGTCACCGTTGTAGACGATCAGATCCTCAGGGCGGTAGTCGTGCTTGCCGGTGAGGTAGCTCTCGAGGATAGCCTTGGTGCCGTCGGCGTAGCGCTTCTGGGCATCCAGAGAAGTTCCGGACATGTGGGGGGTCATGGCGTTGCCGAAGCCGAAGGGGTTGACGGCGGTGCGGAGAGGGTGGTCGGCAGGGGCGGGCTGGGGGAACCAGACATCACCACCGTAGCCGGCGAGGTGGCCGGTGCGGAGAGCCTCGGCGACATCCTCCTTGACGACGATGGCGCCACGGGCGGTGTTGACGAGGTAGGAGCCCTTCTTCATCTTGCTGATGAGCTCCTTGTTGAAGAGGCCCTTTGTCTTCTCGTGCAGCGGGCAGTTGATGGTGACGACGTCGCACTGGGCGAGCATCTCCTCGAGGGTGTCGACGCGGCGGCAGCCAATCTCGGCCTCGACCTCGGGCTTGAGGCCCTGGTAGTCAAAGTACAGCAGCTCCTTGCAGCCAAAGGGCTTGAGGCGGCGCAGGACACGCTCACCAATACGGCCGACGGCGACAGTACCAACAACCTTGCCCTCGAGGTCGTACTCCTGCTTGGCGACGGCGGCGACGTCCCACTTGCCGCTGGCGACCTGCTCGTGGGCGGGCACGAAGTTGCGGAGGAGGACGAGGATGGTCATGACGACGTGCTCGGCGACGGAGACGACGTTGGAGCCGGTGACCTCGGCGACGGTGATGCCGCCGTTGGTCTTGTTGGCGGCGACCAGGTCGACGTGGTCGGAGCCGATACCAGCGGTGATGGCGATCTTGAGGTTCTTGGCCTTGGCCAGACGCTCAGCGGTCAGGTAACCGGGGTGGAAGCTATTCGAGCTGCTGTTAGACTGGGATATCATTGGATATGGTGATGAGGACTCAAAACATACGGGGTGGTGATGATGACTTCGGCGTCAACCAGCTCCTGGTCGAACTTGGAATTTTCTCCCTCCTTGTCAGAGGTGGTGACCAGAGTGTGGCCCTGGTCCTCGAGCCACTTGCGGATGCCGAGCTCATTCTCAGTCGTTCCGAGAAGGGCAGGGACCTGATTTGCGTGTTAGTAAATGATGCTCCGTATATATCAAATGCCTTTATGCCACTATCACTACTTCTCTTTAATTCATTGGAGAGCTTCCCCCCCGCAATGTAGATTCTCGGCGGCCAGCAGCCGGTCCCCCCCGCATTCCCGCAAGATGGGCGGAGTTTTGGTTTAAGGACCGGCGCACAAAAACGGCCCCATCTTTTGTGGTTTGGATCGAGACGATGCGGCCCCCACAAATATGGTCCGAGAATCCAACATGGACAGGAAAGTCCATGGGCCAATGGCACAAGAGAAGTAGAATAGGTTCTTTGGCGAGACAATGGGGGAGGGAAATATAACACTCACTTCCTGGGCGTGCTTGCCACCGTCGTAGAGGACGAGAAGAACTTTGACCTTTTCGCGGGCGGTTGTCAGCGTGCGGATTGATGACGGCATGAGGCGTGGCTTGGTGAAGGAGCCCAGCTTGGAGGAGTTGGCCAGGCCAGCTGCGCGCGAGGAGAATTGACGGGAAGCAATAGAAGGGGTTGAAGAGACGAGGGTAGCTCGCGAGGCGAGTGATACTGAACGAGAAAGGGGGCGGAAAGATACCATTTTGGCTGATTTAATTCTTGAACAAGAAAAAAAAGAAGAAAGATGGAGTGGTGATGATCTGATCGGACGAGAGCTTCTCGATTCAATCAGAGCGACAAGAGCTTATATATGTAAGAAAACTGCTGTTATTAATATTAGTTAATTAGCCACCCGGGCGTCGGAGGGCAACACAAGTAGATGCCGGGGGGTAAAAGTAAAGACGTACAAGGGTGGAGAGCGATGGCCTGATGCTGTGTCGACTCTTTTCGGGCTGAATTGAGGCTTGGAGGTTGCCTGCAAGGGTTTGTTCGGGAAGAATGATGGATTTGATGGCTTGAGGGATGGTGGTAGAGCAGAGTAGCAGCCTCCGATATTTATGCTCCGAGAAAACCCCCCAAAAAGAACTTCCACTTCGCCTCCAACGCCCCCTCTCAAGTTGCTCACAAGGACCGTGCCAAAGACAAATGACACATACGAAAAGAAAGGCATCGAAGAAAAGCCCCTCATCTACTCCATTCTCCCGTACGTAATTGTCTCTCCTCTGACACTCTCTGTTTTTTTTCTCCCCTCACCTGGCCTCGAATCGTCGTCACTGGGGGCTTTGGGGGACGGACGGAGCCCCCTTCCCGGCTCGCTGCAGGCTCGGCATCCCACCGATGGCCGCGGGCTGGTGTCCCCTCCCATTGATCCCATTGGGAGAGGCGTCTCCAAAAGAAACCAAAAGAGGGTGGGGAGTGAGAGGATCAGCCGGGTTCCAGTTAATCTAGCCGAAGACGTAATTTGATGGCATCGCGAGCGTACATATCTCGGGATTCGGGGTCACGTTGGAGATGTGGGGGAAGCCAAGTTTGGCGTTTGGCTTAGCGCTGGGAGCGGGGGAAAGGAGAAGGAGGACAAGGGTTGCTGATCTTTTTGCTGGATACTGTACTTGAATAGGTGTAGTTTGGCGGTATGGATTCTATATCTGGCATGTTGTGTTGTGTTGTATTTGTGTTAACATAGAAAGAAAGTATAGTTGAGGCATGTTACGCTGTCCTCATCACTTACACAGAGAGATATACTGTAGCATCAACCACGACATATAATTTACAAACCGTCTCGTCGTTTATGCATGCACTCCAAAAGCTATAGTGCTATTGGACACGCTTGCATGCCGCAGCAAGGTATGTTGGTAGTTCATGTCTTATTTGCACGCAATACCACTCTGCTAATGCAAGTCCTGCCCTGTGTGAGGCTGATGCCGCCGTGTGTTTCAATGAGGCAATTTCATCGTTTGCTAGTTCCAATCCTCGAATACTACCAAGGTAGGTAGAATGAATAGCCTACCTTACAGTGATGGTCTGTCTAGGTCTTACTGTCTCTCGTAGGTTACATGCAGTTGAAGCTTCGACTAACATTCACTTACATGCACGGAGCCTAAAAGTTAAGCCGGAGAGACTCGGCCGGCCAATCAGCATCAAGCCGCACCAACCATTTGGCTCATCTCAGTGCTGCACATTGAAATATCCTTTAATATGCGAGGATGAACATCAATTGGCTGGGCCTCCTCTTTTCCCCCGCCTTTGAGACACCCTCTTTGCTGCAGTTTTGTTCATCTCACGGTGAGGGGTGGCAAGGCGATTGCTTCATCTTTCGGCCGATTTGGATACATCAGGCTGTATAATCCGTCCGTCTTATTCCATGACAGAAGCGCATGTTCCCTTTTGGAATTTCCCCACAATATTGCCGCTTTTAACCCCGCTGAAGACACGGAGCTTGGAGCCTCCAAACATTGACAGCTGACCAGCGTATAATTGTGAGACTGATGAGCAACTCTTTGAGAAATGCTTGCAAATATATGTATATGTAGAGATAGTAGTTCGTTGATAGCATACGATGACTTGTAGTTTACATCCAAGCAAGAAATTGATGTATCCCGCACCTTGGGGGGAAGTGTTGTTGCTACTTTTCCCTTACACGTGCGGAGTACCTACCCTACTCCTATCAACATCATGTAAACGGGCATATTAACAATGATAAAACAATACCTCTTGTTGTGTGTGATTGATCAGTACTCGAATATAATATATAGGAATAACCCTATATTAAACATCTTCCATCCATTTAATGATCATCCATGTAAGCTATGAAGAGGTGAGTAACCATGTGGAAGAGCAATACGACTTCTCCAATCTCCTCATTCCTAGGGAAGGATATCTCCAACATTACTACACCATTGATACCACCAAAAGTAAAAACCCCAAATCTACCGTGGCTTTACATCAATCAGTCATCAAGCAAACGACCTGTGGCGCACATCATCTCCAGCCTCAATTCCATGCCCCTTCTCCTACCCATATATCTCCTGCAGGAACGAGCGGGTCGATATCAACGGGTACTCTATCGCCAGATCGATGAATCGTACGACGCATTTGCTTCTAGAAGGATTTGACATGGTGACTTCGCTGCCCGATAGCGACTAGCTACTTTGTAGATGTTGAGGTTGCCCAATAAGACCCACAGCCGTGATATCCACTACCACTACATATTCATCAGGATGTTGCAATCTTTGTGTGTCATACAAGATCTGGAGACAGGGTTTCATTAGAGTTAAACGACATTTCAATGGTAGGCGCATAATTTTCGCGACATATACCCTTATAGAGGGTAGAGGAGTCATCACATTGGAGGAGGTTGATCTGAAGAGGCAAGTGTCAGTGGTAGCTCCACCTGTTAAGGACCCGTATGTAATAGTTTAAAACAGCAGTAGCAAGTTATTTCATCATCTCGTTATCTACTAGGTAATCACATGTAACATCTTATTAGTTGTTTACATCTGAGCCATTACATTACTACAACTTATAGAAGCCGCCTTCTATAGGCGTATGTATCTCATTATCTTCCATAATTTCTCTATACCCCATTGGGGTACAAATATACTGACATGTCGAGACTTTGGCTCCGAGACATCCGCATTCAACGGAGAGATGGCTCCTATCACTTCTATAACATGATGAGAGGATCCAGTTGCGGTAATGGACGTTTCAATCTGCCATTATCTCGGTATCCATCGAGGTCCACCGGGTCTAGAAACCCACTCGATGCCTTCTTCTAGCTCGAAGGCCAAGTAAGGCTAGAATTAGCATCAAAGCTGAAAAGACTTGTCAATTAATAGCTCTGTGTGCTGCTCAACGTATTATTACATTCCAAGTTACACAAAAACTCATCAACAGCAATACTTCATCAACTGGAGTATAGAAACGAATCACTTTCAATATAGATGTGCATAATTTAGGCACAGCACAGATCCCCTGCATCTACTTCCATGAGCCTAGTCTCCTCTGCCCAGTTACAATCTCACGGCAAAGTTCACCCGGTGCTGAACGTAATTGCTCTAGGAGCTCCATTGTTTCTTCATTCCATTGCCGCCACTTGCTACCATCAGAAGACAGAAGATCTAAGCCCTTCTCAGCCATCAAACGAGCTGCAAAAAGAACCAATTGATGGATCAAGACAACCCACTCGCCTGTGCGGGCACCAACAACATCGCGCCCTGTGGCTTCGTTCTCGCCAATGATCACGTCACATCGTATAATAGCCTCGAACTGGCCTGGTCCGTCCTCCCCATCCCGCCCATGCAGGTACTCCGAAATCAGCTTCCCCGCCCTTCTCACCGAATCCGAATCTCCGAACCTCCTCTCCCGAGCCCCCGCAAGCCCCAAGCCGCGCGCGCCAGTTACAAGAAGCCCCTCAGCCCATAATATCCGGCAATCTCGCGCGTGCCAGACCCCAGTTGCCAGGCTAATCCACCATCCATTGGGAGAGATGCCCACTTCGCCGAATCTCCTCCATATTCGGCGTTGAACCCCTTGCGTAGCCGAGGCGGTCGCGCGTCCTGAAGCATACATGATACATCTACTGCAGACAGAATTGCCGCAAATATACAGCCCGTTTGCCGCTCATGTTTGAAACAAGAGATGCCGCTGCAGCTTCTCGATTGATGATTATGCGTCAATTACAAAATCAAAAACAGATTGTGATGTGAGGCTGCGAGGCGTAAAGGAGCCCGCCCCAGCGAGACAAGTCCGAAGAGATGAGGCCGTGCTTGCTTGCTACATCCCCGTCGGTCTTTCGGGTCAAGTTCAAGGCCTAGGCCGTCTTCATGGATACAAAAAAAAAATGACGCGTTATTTGAGCTAGAAGCCGGAGCAAGTGCTGTTGGTTGGATGCTGAAGAAGCAGAACCCAGAATCCCCCCCAGAATGATTGAACCCGGATGGGCCAGCTGACGGGGCAAAGTGATGCTCAACTCGGGCTGACAAACAAGCCGGCAGAGCTCAACTCCTCACCAAATCCTTTTTGTTCTTATTCTTTGCTTCCGTATCGTCTGTGGATGAAACCATATTCTCATAAGCAATTTTGAGAAGCATGGAGTTGTACCATGGTATCTGTTTTCACGCATGTGCGTCTCTTGTTGCTGACGATATCATATACCCACAGCAATCGATCCCCAAACTATCTCAAGGCACCGCAAAAAAGGATCAACAATCACCATTGATTAGGTTACTAAATAACGGCACTTTGATCCGAGCTACTTGAGATACATCAACGATAATCCACAATACGCGACATGATCACGGCGTTGAGCACTCTCACAGTGGCTTGGTGAGGCCATCCGCGATCATTTGATCGGTCGACTTGTACCTATGTAACGCTAATCCGGCTGGCCTCGACTTCTTGTCTGATATAGTGACTTTCCAGAGGTAGATGCTTCATCCTACCATGAAATTCTGGATTGAAACAAAGCTTGATTGCCCCTGGTTGTCATTGAAGATAGAGACGGGCTTCCTGACGTTCTAGTTCAATTCTGACAGCAAATTGACTATCCAGGCCACCTCCCGGGCGGCCTGACTGATCGCTGTGTACTCGCTTCTGTCGTCGACAATGCCACAACAACTGTGCCGGCGAGCCTTTCACACCACGGCACATCCGTTCAAAAAGACCACATAATTGTAGGTTGACCGCCACGTGCCGCGGTCACCCTTGAAGTAAGAGTCTGCCCAGACTGTGTCCGGACTCATTATCCACTCATCACACATGGTGCAGCCATTGAACAACTGAGGTGCCGTCTTCAGCCGCTATATACACATTCACGCTCAGAACGCTTTCGACATCAAAGCCCCATATCTGTCCAGCTCATCAAGATGACTTGTTCGAACCGTGAGAACGGACTTTGAGAACGGACTTTGAGAACGGACTTTGCGTGAGTCAGTAACTCTGCATCATTCCAAAGGGAATGAGTAACATGATACAATTTGCAGCTAAGGAGGCAGAGTAGATGCGCCTAAGGCCTCCATCTCCTTTACCATACCGCCCTTTCGACCCGACATTTTCGTGATATCGCCGATATACGAAGAAGCAACAAAACGGCTCGAACAAAGTGCCTTTGTTTGGAAATGATGGGCAATCGTGCCTCCGCGTATGAATACGGTGCCGTAATAGCCGCAATTACGCTTCGTTTTCACAGCCATCATGTACCACTTGTTTGACATTACAAAATATTCTTTGTTACATCTGATTTCTTATAGGAGGAAGAACAAAGCCATTTGTTTTCGTAGGTTGGCTCCCGAAGTAGTAGTAGTAGCCACAGTCCGCATTTGTTGTAAGATGGATATCGCCCATATACCCATGGTTAATCCCAGTACAGCTCGTTTAGCCCATGAAAAAGATTCCCCTATGAGATCGAGTAGTAGAACCCATTTTCTTCACAAAAGCAGTAAACTCATTGGCTGTGACCTTAATAACTTGTCATATTCCAGATCCAACGACCCAGCAACTGGATCCACAAAGCCATAAGCAAGACAAAATCAGGACTCGGAATAGGACTGGATCGCTGAGATCAGCAGCCTGAATACCACAAATATTTGAGAAGAACACAAAACGAGATTAGGTGATCAGTAATGCAGCCCTACATAACGATCTACGATTAGTGATTTTCCAATTTTGGAAGAACTCATGCGAATTGGACGGTTTATATTGGCCTTCTACCCTGTAATGTCAATACTTCTATTCGAAGCCCCGTCTTAGCCAGGAATTCTATTGTCAAGAAGAGCTAGCATTCATCTATTTGGTTAAAATTGGATTAAACCAAATGTGTTGTTCACGCTCAGCCCATATGTTGAGTGTATTTGGTCGAGACATCGCGGGATTTGAACACGGAGTTATTATCTCCTGCTGGTCTGCGCACTTCACTCATTAATGTTGATGACTATTCTTCCGGCTCAGGAGACTGGAATTGAATGTTGGATGGGGAATCCTACTCGTATTCCAAATGAAAAACCCCCCCTGGTAGTCAAAGTACGAGTGGAAAGATGTAGAAAAAGCAGCGGTGTGCAGGGTTGATGTTGATGCTTGTACCAAGCCAGAGGCCTTATTCCAACATGCTTCCATCATGCTAGCGAGAGCCGCAGAGAACACCAGCCAGCGGCGCCATGCGGCCGCTCGTATACTCGTTCTATATCAACTAGGATGACAAGGGTGCCGCCCGCCTATTCTGTCTTAGCCACCTCGTATTTTGTGGCTCTCTTCCCAAGAGATCGTGGCGGCAATGCCTGCGGCGACGAGGAGCACGGGCCGAACAATCTGGTTCTTTGCTTTTCTAGATGCATATCTCCCGATGACAGTGGCGCAGGGACGGCTTTTGGGTTGACATGGCGCCGGCAACCGTATGCAGGATGAGCTGGAGATGGCCAAGGCGGGTGGGCTTTGCTAATATTGCCGGCAGTTCGGGAAATAGGTCTGCATGCTTTATGGGACTCGGATGCCAAGTATGCTTTCACACATACATAACAATAACGTAGTAACGGCATATGTATGTAGGCTGAGTGTGGAGCATTCAGGAGAGAGGCTCACCAGGTGCTGTAGGTGAAACGTAGCACAACACTAACAGACGGAATCTCTCGTCCGGACTATGATGAATGAAGCAGTCCGTAGCGATTTGAGAAAAGGTCGTATAAGAAACGTGTCCCTGCTATTCTATTACCACATCACGCCCTTCTAGACAGAAAGACACCCGACGGGTCAGCCGTTTGTGATCTGCGGCTCCGATATTGCACACTCAAGCTAAGTCAAGGCTCGGCACGGTCTTCCGGGTATGGCGGCCACTGCATATGTATGTTCAACATTGAAGCAGTCATCGTTGGGTCAGATTCTTGTCTAGTATAATTGACGATGAGAGGGTCGTATACGGCCGTCTGCTATTCGTTTCTTTCCGGGGTCCGATCGGAATGGCCGTAGAACGATGCTTGGTTTGAAACGTGGCTAACGGCATCAACGGCAGGTCTGCCAACACGGAGAATTGGGAAAGGCAAAAAAAGCATCTACCGCAGTGAGGCCTCTCCCGGAGTACGATGCGGCTGGGATCATGGTTGGGCACAGAGCGCCAGACAAATAAAATGCCATCAATCACAGCGACGATGCCATCAGCACTGCTCCACTGTCAACTCCTTATGCCTGCATGGAATCATTTTTCGACTTCGCTCGGAGATGCGTGGAATTATGCTAGTGACACACGAGAACGAAATACAGGTGTCAAGTAAGTACTCGTAATGTGTAGTGGCAGCTTTCAACGGCAAGTGGTGTAAGTGGAATCCACGTCAGAGGGGGCGAAGAAGCAGGGGGATGCCGGCGATTAGGATGACGGGGCGGATCTTGTGGTGTTTTGGGTAAGAGTTGAAATTGCATATTCCATTTGTACGGGACAACGGGAGTATTATTAGAAGACAAGCTGGAGGTAGCTTCCGATTACTAAGGTAAGTGCCGAGATACCTGTATTGGTCAGGGAGACTTCGTTCATTGAGATTCAACATGTACAGGTACCATTGTGACATACCTAGTAGTTATTGAGTTGAATAGCTGCTACATCGAATGCCAATATGCTTGCACTGAATTTATCAGATCATTCTGGAACAATTCATATTGTTGGGACAAAAAAAGTGTTACCGGCTGCTGTACACAAATACAAACCGCATGAAATCATACTATGCAGGGCAGAATACGAGCATGACGATGCCAAGGGTACATTGCCGATCATCGAGATGTGGCGCCCCCCCGTCGGCATTTTAGCCTTGACCTGCTAGGGGCTTTAGGGCAAGCCTTGGTGCTTCTCTGCCCCCCTAAGCGCCTAGGCGGGCGGCCGTGGCAGGCGACTTACAGGCATCCGGTCACGCGCGATGGCGCTGTGCTTTGGGGGAGTTATGGGGAGTTATGGGGATATTGGCTGTTGGCGAGGGGAAGCTGCTCCCTTGGCTTGAGGTGGCAATGCCTGTTCTGAGGAGAAACAAAGACAGCACAGCACAGACAAGGACAAAGCTGGATCCTGGGCTGATGACATCTGACGATCGTGGAGACTCGCAAACGGCTATATAGTCTGCCAGCTTCGCCCATCATTGGAGCTTGGAATCTCGTCTTCATCCAACAAGCCTGACAACTTACACCAACAAAGCCAAGTCTCCAACACATCACACAAACACCAACCACCAAACAAAACAACAACAATCTTCAAGATGTTTGTCTCTACTGCTGCTCTTCTTGGCCTTGTCGGCGCCGCTGCTGCCTCTCCCCTCAACATCGTCCCCAACTACCCTCCCGTCAAGCAGTCCACTGGCTTCCGCCTCGTCGTCAACGTCACCGACAAGGCTCTCGACTTCTCGCCCTCCGTCCAGGGCCTTTATGTCAACAGCATCCACGTCGGTGCTGGGCTGAACGAGGTTGGCATTGGCTCTAAGAGCGACAACCACGGCATCTTCTACCAGAACGGCACTGCTGCCGAAGGCCGCTTCAACGGCGTCACCACCATCACCGACCAGGGCACTCCCCTCTCTCCCTACGGCATCTCTCTGACTCTGGATCCCGACTCCAAGACTCTCTCTTCCGCCTATGCCAACGGCGGCCTTGGCACCAAGGGCGTTCAGATCTCCCAGTTCCCCGAGGGCTTCCGCTACCTCGGACCTGAGACCTATGTCATCTGCAACGTGCCCCTTGCCTACTACCAGGGCACCAAGTTCAACGTCGTGAAGCAGGCCGCCACCACCATCAGCTCTACCGGTCAGGTCGAGCGCAACATCCCCGAGGGCTGTGTTCCCATCCGCCTGCTCCCCGAGTGCGCCACCCTCGAGGACCTCCCTGCCGGCTCCTACTCCAGCCACGAGTTTGCCATCAACTCTGACTGCTACGCCGACGTCGCTTCCATCAACTGGAGCCTCTACGGACCTTAGATGTGCTCTTGAACAGCATCAGCATCACCGCCGCGAATACTTATGATTGACCTTGTTAATGGCATTTGGAAGCGAAGGATTACCTTATAATAGTAATAATGGTGTTACAGGACACGATATTGCCCAGAGCGTAGGGGCATATAAAGTAATATTAATCTAGATAGTAATACATTATCAACTTCTCATATTTTCATGTCCGCCCAGCTATCTTGAATTTTTACGAACAAGTTCTCACACAATCATTGCATCTGAACTCATGCCTTTGCCCTCAGCCAGCACTCCAGCTTTTCGCAAAATGGAAACACAGCCTGATACAACATCTGGCTTAACACCCTCTGTCTTGGCTGGGAAAGTCACAGTCTTGAGCCACTCCCTCGCATCCTCAGCCGAATAGTCCAAATTCGTCGAGATGTACTCCACCGCCTCGTCGTGGTTGGCATTGAAGTAGGCCACGCCCTTATCCAGCTTCTCAAACAGATCCTTTACGCGAGCATCCAGCCCTCCTCCCTGAGTGAGCTTCGTCGACGCCACAATCTTCCAGCTGCTCCAGGGCGTGTAAATCTCGCCCACGCGGCGGATCTCGCCCGAGTCGTAAAACTTCTTGGAGGTAAAGTGCTCCCACATGAAGAAGTCCGCCTCGCCCGAGTTGACCGCGTTGCGCAGCTTCTCGAAGGTGTTGAGGACGACGGTGTCGGAGAAGGGCTCCGCGCCGCCGGGGGAGAGCCAGCCGTTCTTATCGGCGAGGACGTAGCCCATCACGTAGCTGCCGGAGCCGATGCGGGAGACGCCGATCTTGCCGCCCTTGAGGGATTCGACGGCGGTGATTTCGGGGCGCTTGGCTCCGGTTGAGATGGCCCAGCCTTATGGGTTTGTGTCAGTGCCGAATCTGAGTTGAGACCATTGTCATGTTGGTGGGATATATACTCACAGAGGGGAGTCTCAACATAGGTTCCAACCAGACGATATCCGCCATCTCCTTCAACGCCTTCCTTTCCGAGTCCAGCGATCCAAGCCTCTGTCAAGCCAATGCCAATGTCAATCTCATCGGCTCGCAGGGCTGTAATCATGTGGCCGGTGCCTGACGGAAAAGGGATCAGAGTGGCATCGAGACCAAAGTATTTCTGAGCAAAGTGCAGCGGGGTAGAAAAGTGCTCTGGCACGAATCCGATACGAAGGGGGGCGGCCATGGTGAAGGGAAGACTGATGATATGAGCGGTATCTTTGTTAAGGTGAGTATAAGTGATTTTGAAGCTCAATGTTTTGAAATACTCGCGATAAAATGGTAGAAAGTGAAGGTGAGGATTTCTAAGCTGGGAATATTCGGTCACGCTGAGTGGGGTTGAAGTCATACATAATATGACGATTGATGAAATAAAGCTCTCACTGAGAAGACAACGGGCTTACTGAGCAACACACGGTTGAGCTGGACTTTTATTTTCTTATTTATGAAACTAAAAATGATCGTTTGGTAGCTCATCTTCATTGAATTAGACAACTCTCACATCTTGTATTAGATCGAAAAGTCTCACTTTAATAGATCTCTTTTGAAGCAATTTCACTATAAACAGCTCCAGGTAGCATTTTCAGCCCCTCCATGCCAGTGTCATCATTGGACGCATGTGAAAAAGCCCGTTATTCCCACAAGCAGCATTTCCGTCGTCCGCCCTGAGATGCGATTCGCCATCAGCTCGGGTCATCATTCGCAACTTTAGCCCATCAAACGCGTCATGGCCCACGCATTTGTACTGCAGGGCTGCTTCTCCGATTCGAGCACAAGCAAAGGACGGCATCGCCAGTCTATTAGTTGGTCTCAGCCGCGCACACCGAGCGAACCATCTTGGCTTAGCCCTTCCTGCAACTCAGAATAGACTGCATCCTTGATGCCACGGCTTCGTCCCGTCATGCCAATCCAGGCTGCGTTCCATCAGCGCATATTTGTAGAATAAAGTGTGTCCTTGTTAGTGTCAAACATGCAAGCGCCGAGCATCGCAGACCGGGATTGTGATCCACGTAGAGCCGAGCAGCTACGGATATCCACCCTTTATCAATCTCCCCCATTTTTTTTCACTGCCCCTGGTCAAATGTGCTCAACTCTTACTTGTAATAAGATGTAGTGGGCGCTTTTGCTTTTTCTCACATCATTTTCTTTTCCTTTCTCTTCTTTTTATTTGATGCGTAACTGGTTTTCGCATTCTCTTCTCTCCCATGTCAGACCTCGAGCTGGACACTGAAACTCCTGCGGATGCGCCTCTGCTAGAGGAAAGCGAGCGCCAGCATGAGCCAATTCCCGCTGAGGATGAGGCGCCGCCTCGAATCCTCAAGGCAGCTCGCTGGCAGGTGAAGACGCCAAAGACGGCAGTGAGGATGTATGCCTTTTTGGAGTTTTTGATTGTTGCCAGCGGCATGATGTTGATGGTGCCCGTCTACCGCCTGATTGAGGATACTGTCTGCCACGTCTACTATCAAGACGACTCGCTGGATCTGATTGACGAGATGAAGTGCAAAAAGGACGAGATCCAGGCGCAGATGGCATATCTGCTTGGGTGGCTGGGGCTTTTCCACTCCATCCTGAGTGCGTCTCACTGAAATGAATTAATGGCGCTTACTGACTTTATTCGCTCACACAATGTATAGGTTTACTCACTACGTTTCCCTTTGGCTTACTCGCTGACAAGATTGGCCGCAAGCCGACAATGATGCTTGCCTATGGAGGCATGACCTTGTCGCCCATCTCTGGCCCGCTGCTGCTTGGAGTTGCTCAGCATGCCCTCCGCAAGAATCCTTACCTACTCATGACCGGCTCGCTATTTCTGTTGATCGGTGGCGGAATCCCGGTTGTGCTAGCTATGCTCTTTGCAATGGCTGCTGATGTTAGTTCTGAGAAGGACAAGTAAGGGCATCCTCAAGAAATCATACACCATGGTGCATATCTATGCTCAAGAAACTGACGATCTACCCTTCTCTAGAGCTGCCAGCTTCCTTCAACTTACGTTTGGTGCCACGGCTGGTGGCCTCGCCGGCCCTCTCCTCACTGGATTCTTGATGGAAAAGTACGGCCCCTGGATACCCGTGATAGCCTCTTGCGCCAGTTTCCCTGTCATCTTACTGCTGTTTTGCTTCATTCCCGAGACACTTCAGGTGGACAGAACGAAGAAGATGAGCGACAACGACGTGTCCATTAAGCAACAAATAGTCACAAACTTGGCCGATCTTAAAGACGCTCTGGGCTTGTTGAAGAACCCAAGTATCCCTCTGGTCCTCCTTACGTTTCTATTCCAGGCCGCACGATTTACAGCGTACACGAGCACGATTGTTCAATATGTTAGCACGCACTTCGGGTGGCGCCTTGCTGAGACTACCTTTTTACTGTCTCCCTTTGGACTTCTCAACCTGACCGTGTTGGCCGTCCTGCCCAAGATTTCCGACATTCTCATGTCGCCCCGATTCGGCTACACTTCCTTTAACAAGGATTTGTTTCTTACTCGAACCTCTACAATTTTACTCTTTGTTGGCGCAATGATTGAGGGTTTCAGTCACAACATCTTCTTCTTCGTCATTGGCCTTTTCGTCGAGACCTTTGGAGCAGCCGCCAGTCCATTGGCTCGAGCCACCATAACTCACTATGTCGAACCTGAATTCGTGTCCCGGCTCTATGCTCTGGTTAGCACGAGCGAAATTATCGGTTCTTTTATCGCCGGCCCGGTGCTGGCGTGGTGTTTCGATCAGGGAATGAAGAGGAAAGGCATTTGGATTGGGTTGCCCTGGTTTTACATTGCGCTGTTGTCCCTGCTTACTTGGATTGGGCTGATCTTTGTGCGGCCCCCACCGGCGAAGAAGAGTTCAGCCGAGCAAGATGGGGAAGAGGAGCCGATGAATCCTCATGAAGACTAGTGTGTGAATTGAATGCTGCTCAAATAACAAAGATGAGTGCAGTCGTGACAGTCTCTCGTCTAATCTCTTGGGTGTATTTGTAAGTTGCAAAGTAAAGATCAAAGTGAGCCTCAACATGATAAAGCAACAGAGTCACAAGGAGATTCCGTATTCCAATTGCATATACGAGTAAAAGCAACATAATGCTTGATAACCAAATTCGTCCCAATGCTTGACTATCCAACGGTTCACCTGCCTAAAATGGTGTCGGCCAACTACTCGATTAGTGCCGCGTCTCTCCAATAACCAACCAACCAACCGAACAGACAGTCGACCCGTTAGTTACGCCTTAGGCCGCGCAACAATCACGCGGCCGCTGACGAGAACCTATTCAAGTTCCTGAAGAAAAATAAGTTTAAACAAAAGATCCAATCCAATGGGCGGAACTCTCTTCCCCACAGAGCCCGGCCCCGGAACTAGAGCCGCTGGGCAACTAACTCGTACGTGGGCAAACTACGGGGGCAAAACCCGAAGAGTCATATCGGACAAGCGAAGCTCTAATACCTGGATCCTTTGTAGATAACGACTAGGGTTGGCGTTGGGAGAGAAAAAAAGATGACCGGTTAGTTAGTTATGACTCGGAGCAGCTCTACGGGTACGTTTACCGTACCGTCGTCAGCACCGCTTTCGCGATATGCTCCACGCCTTGATTGGATCTTTTGTAGCTGGCGATTAGGCGGCGGCATACGTGCGTTCTATGATAGATCCATAGATCCATTTCCGGAATGATTAGAAAGCTCCTTTTTGAGTTTATTATAAAGATTCAAGTCCCCCCACACAGCTTATCAATGATGTACTTTTCTTTCAGCCCTACGGTATAGACATCTTTCAAGAGAGTTGTGCGACAATGGAATTACTGCCGTAATTTAATTTACAAAGAAGTGCAGCTTTGATTTTAGAAATGATTCGCCACCGGTCTTACAACGCCACGGCGTGTGGTGATGGCTTCTTCGGCCCGGCGGTTTGGGCCGATGGCTGTCGAGGTGGCTTCGACTTTACACGTGCGACACGTCCCGATGAAATCCAGTGAAAGGCATTTATTATACGCGGTTACTGATTTTGATTGTGCTGTACAGTGTCGTTTGAAGAAAGCATCTTGTCCACGCTCCCCGCTGCTCTGTTTCTCCTATTGTCCATTCCACGAGCCTTCTACCTCCTACGAACTCCCGACAAGGCGAAGCGACGATCAGCTTATACACCAAAACTAGTCGGTTATCCATATTTATAGCTTCGAAGTTTCGTATCAGTATAATATCTAACTATTCCAAAAGATCGCATCAAGTGCATATGCAGGCATCCAAGTCGGCGCCCTAGCCATCGTCGCCTCTTCACGACTCCTCAACACCAGATTCTCTCTCGCCGCCGCCATTCTCAACCTCATCGCCGCGTGCTGCATCGTTCTCCTCTCGCACATCGAACACGTCAAATCCATACGTCCATCTTTCCTCCTTACCTCGTATCTCTTCACGTCCCTCCTTTTCGACGCTGCCCGGCTACGAACGGAATGGCTTCTGTCTGTGAATGTCGCGTATGCGGCAGTGCTCTCTACTTCAACCGCTCTCAAGCTGGCCCTGCTAGTGCTGGAGAATGTCGAGAAGAGGAGGATCTTGGTAGACTCGAGCAAGGAACCGTCGACAGAGAGCACCAGCGGTCCCTTTAACCGCGGCTTTTTCATCTGGCTCAACTCGCTGCTTATTTCTGGTTGGGCTACCGTTTTGACAATGCACGACCTCCCCGCTATTTACGAGAAACTCTCTTCTGAGAAGCTGGCTGTTATTTTCACAAAGCGATGGGATAAGGGTATGTTTCACGGTCGACTCGCTTCACACATTTCTCTCTCTTCATAACTGACGCATGTGAAGTCACCCGCGATGGACCAAAGGCATCCCTCTTTCTCAACACTGTCTGGATCCTCAAGCTCGAAATCGCCGGTATTGCTCTTCCTCGATTGGCTACGGTTGCCTTGACAATTGCGCAGCCATTCCTCGTATCCCAAGCGCTACGATTTCTCGCCATGCCCAAGGACGATCACTCTGATAATATCGGCTACGGATTGATTGGTGCCTTTGCTCTTGTCTTTGTCGGATCAGCTGTGCGTTTATACCTCAATAATTAAATAGTATCTCTAACTCGGGACTAATTCTTGAAACTAGATCTTGACGGCATGGTACGAACATCTCACCTTTCGAGTTGGCGCCATGATTCGAGGAGGCCTAATTGGCCTGATTTACCGCAAGATGTTGAGGCTCTCGGCAAGCGAACTGAGCGAATCTTCGGCTGTTACGCTTATGGGCAATGACATTGAGACTCTAGCCGAGCGAGCAAACGCTTTGCTCATCGAAGGCTGGGCTAACACACTTACCGTCGGTATCGCCGTCTACATGTTGTACGCACAGCTGGGCGCTGTCTGTGTTGCTCCCATCGTTATGGCTATTGGTAAGTCTCATAACTAGGTTTTTATATTATTTTCTATAACTTACAACCTATAGTATCAATTGTCTTGTGCTGGTTTATTGGAAAAGTCTTGGTCAAACGCCAGACCGTTTACCAGAAGGCAACACAGGCTCGCATCAACTTCACTTCTGAAGTGCTCGGCTCCATTAAGGCCGTCAAGATGCTGGGTTATACTGAACGTTTTACTGACCTCCTTGAAGACAAACGTGACCAGGATTTGAACGTTGGCAAACACTACCGACAAATGATTGTGTGGGCCAACACCGTCGGTAAGCTGATGTCTTTTCTCTTATTCAACCAATCCATTCAAGCATTCCTAACTAATCTTTGTGATATTTGCCAGGAAACGCAAACGTCAGTCTGACCCAGGCTGCTACCTTTGGCGCCTACGCCATTGTCGCCAAACTCAGTGACAACCAGTCCTTCTCAGCATCACAAGCTATCACGGCGCTTTCTATCCTTAACGTCATGATCAACCCTCTCAGCTTCCTCCTAGGCAACATTTCGTCTGCTTATGCTGCATTTGGATGTTTCAAGCGTATCCAGGAGTTTCTCCTGCTTAACGAAAGAGTTGATAGCCGCGAGATCTGCGCACAACCGGGACTTTCAACGAAGAGCGAAGAAGTCGGATCACAAAGAAGTAGTATTGAGCTTCGCACGCTTGATCGCGATAACGAAAAAGGCGCCCGTGTCTCTATTGCTGGAGGAGACTTTGCCTGGAAGGAGAAGAAAGTGTTGAGCAACATTAGCGTGTCCTTTTCACAAGCACAATCGGGATCCCTCACCATGATTGTTGGTCCAATTGGTTCCGGAAAGTCAAGTCTGCTCAAGGCCATTCTTGGAGAAACATCCTCGACCGGCGGAAAAGTCTCACTCTCGACACCCAGCATCGCTTTCTGTGATCAGACTCCTTGGGTGATAAATGCGACAATCCGGGACAATATTGTGGCGGAATCTGGGCACTTCGAGGACAAATGGTTCGATACGGTTGTTGAGGCTTGCGATTTGACTCAGGATTTTAGTCGGTTGCCAGAAGGAATTGCGACAGTTGTTGGAGATAAGGGAGTGAAGCTTAGCGGAGGCCAGAAACAACGACTTGTAAGTGCTTTAACCTTTTGATTCGTATGAACTGTAAGTGTCTAACGACTTGCAGGCAATCGCCCGTGCGATATACGCTCGAAAGCCGGTAGCCATCTTTGACGACGTGTTTAGTGCACTGGATAAGGCAACGGAACGCATCGTATTTGCTCGTGTATTCAGCCAAGACGGTCTTCTCCGACGCAGTGGTGCAACAGTGATTCTTGCCACACACTCTGGTAAGTCTCACCACTAACAAATATCCTTGAGAGTATTGAAATGAGATTCTAAATAATACCTCTAGTTCATCTTCTGCCCAATTCCGACCACATCATCGCCCTAGGCCAAGATGGCCAAGTCATCGAGCAAGGATCTTTCGCAAAGCTTCAGGAGAGCGGCAAATACGTCCAGAGTCTCGACGTCACGGATCCTCACTCCGACAGCGACAGCGAAACTGCCTCCAAAAAGGACATCGAAGAGACTGAGAAGAGCAATGAGAGCATCGAGGAGGAAGAAGTAGAACAAGAAATGGAAGAGCAAGGGACGGTTTCAAGTGACCGCAGCACTTTCAAGTACTACTTTGGCGCAATGCGGCCCCTAAGCTTGGCTGTTGGCGGTGCATATATTGTTGGGCAGGCATTTTCATCGACTTTCAGATGTGAGTACTCTTACAGAACAACTATTCGATTTATCCTAATGGAAGTCTGTAGCTGTTTGGCTTACCTGGTGGGGTGATGGCCGAGGACGCTCGAGCAACGACGTCGGATACTGGTTGAGCATCTTTACCGTCATGGCCGTCATAGAGGCTGTCCTTATCTCTCTGGCAATCATGTAAGTCCAAGCTCGACCAACAAGGATACACATACTGACAACATACCAGGCACTTTTTGATTATTCTTGGACCAGCAGTCAGCAAAAAGTTCCACAGCAGAATCTTGAACGCAGTCATGAAGTAAGTCCCAGACTCGAAACGAATTTGTTCTTATGAACACCAGACTAACATTGTATCAGGGCTCCCATGTCGTTTCTTTCTAACTCTGAAACTGGTTCACTCATCAACAGGCATGTTTTCCTCTCCAATAAAATCACTAATCAGTTTACTAACATGCCGTCTTGGAAATAGATTTAGTCAAGACTTGCGTCTGGTAGACATTGACCTTCCTGTGGCCCTCGCCATCTTCCTTTTTGGTAACTCCTCCCTTACCCATACTCGCAAATCAAGATGACTTGACAGCTAACTCGATAATTATAGATGTATCAACTTGTATCGGTGTGACGGGACTGGCAGTTGGAGCCGTCGGCTACTTCGCCGCCTCCCTGCCCTTTGTCATCATCGTCCTCCTCATGATCCAACGCTTCTATGTCCGAACATCCAAGCAGCTCCGTATTCTAGAGTAAGAGCTAACTCAACGTCTCATATAATATCATCAACTGACCATCCATATCTAGGATCGAGCACAAAGCACCACTATACTCCCACTTCCTCGAATCCATCAACGGCCTCGCCACAATCCGCGCCTTTGGCTGGACTGTCCCCTACTCACACAAAAATCTGTCTCTCCTCGACAACGCCCAAAAGCCCTCCTATCTTCTCAACTGCATCCAGCGATGGCTCACCCTCGTGCTCGACCTCGTAGTCGCAGTTCTCACCGTTCTGCTCGTCGTCTTTGCTGTGGTTCTCAGGGGAAAGCTCAATCCATCCCTCCTTGGTGTTGCGCTTGTCAATATGATGAACTTGGGTCTCAATCTCAAGGGCATTATCCTTGCATGGTCTCAGCTGGAAACGTCGCTCGGAGCTGTTACCCGCATCAAGACCTTTGAAGAAACCACCCCTTCGGAACTGCTCCCCGAAGAAAGCTATACGCCCCCTGAAGAATGGCCTGCTCAAGGCTCTCTCGAATTCGTCAACCTCTCCGTACAATACGAGTATGTATCCATAATCTTGCCTCCTTCTACATCAGAATACTATGAAGCTAACTCCCCCATCTTCTCCAGCTCAACCTCCCACCCCGTCCTCCAAAACATCTCCATTGCAATCAAGCCCGGCCAAAAGCTCGGCCTCGTCGGCCGCAGCGGCAGCGGCAAAAGCTCCCTCATCCAAGCCCTCTTCCGCATGGCCAACACCCCCGCCGGCCAGATCCTCCTCGACGACCAGGACATCGCCGTGGTCCCCAAGCCCCTCATCCGCCAGAAGCTCAGCTGCCTCACCCAAGATCCTGTCCTCTTCACCAACACCATCCGGTTCAATGCCGATCCCCTTGGAGTTCACTCTGACGAGGCTATTGTCAGCGCTCTGCAGCGAGCTGCTATCTGGGATGTCATCATTTCTAAGATCGACGCGGATAAGAATCCTCTTGATGAGAAGATGGACGAGAATTTCTTCTCTCACGGACAGAGACAGCTGTTCTGTCTTGGAAGAGCTCTTCTTAAGAAGAGCAGCATCCTCATTCTCGACGAACCAACGAGCAAGTATGTTTTCCCAACCCTCAATCTTTAAAACTCAGCAAGACGAAAAGCTAACCATATACACACAGTATCGACAACCAAACCGACGCCCAAATCCAGGCTGTCATCAAATCAGAGTTCAAAGACCGCACGGTCATTATGATTGCGCATCGTCTCGACTCATTACTCGATTTCGATACCATCGCTGTTCTTGAAGATGGAGCGCTGGCGGAGATTGGTGCCCCGGAGGAACTGCTCTTGAAGGGCGGTGCTTTCTCGAAGCTTTACGCTTCTGATAAAACAAACAAGAGGAGGAGTTCAGACGAAATTTCACGAGAATAAACGGTCCTCGCTGTACGATTACGAGTTTACGAATTTAATTAGAAACCATAATTAATCTACCTATGTTAGTAATACTAGGTAGCCTTGATAGATTTATAAGAGATTATCAAAAATATATAAACTTCTATATTGATGCGGAATATCCAAAAGCTGTTCCTTCCAGGGTACACACTATCAAGATAATCTACGTAATCCAAATAATACGCCTTGCTATGTCCGTATGCTATTATCATCACCAATATTGTTCAAAATCCTCCAGGGATCGAATATTCAACACGAAACCCTCATATTACTTCCGTATCAGCGCAACATATATGTAAGATCAGGGATGTCATTTAAAAGTCTGGCCACGGTCTCTTCATCCGCCACACTCAAGCTAGGCCTGGGAGATGATGGATGGACAAGTGACGTGTCGGCAGACATGGTATGGGTATGGCGAGTAGGAGTGACCTGAGGTGGTGTCATTGGTTTGGAGAGAGGGCTAGGGAACGCTGGTGTCAAAGGCGTCTTGCCCCCTCGTTTAAAGGGTTTGCTGAGCGTCTGTCCCAAGTGCCATGAAAAGGGCCGCTTGCTCGGAGCTTTTTCGATCTTTGATGCAAGGAGATTGGGACTTTCATACACTGTTTCAAACTGGAGGGAAGACTGAGGAGGAATGCTGTGGCGGTTGCTGACGGTGTCTTCGTCCTCAAATGACATGGTAGTGGTCGGTGTAGCAGTCATCATCTCGCCCCAGTCGTCATCGTCCTCTTTGTTGATGGGGTAAGTGGGAGGAATCTGAATTGGCGAGGGAATATGCGCCCGGGTATGCTGAGGCGGCGGATCAAGAGACAAGGATTGCCGAGCTGAGTCCGCTTTGGGTTCTTTTGGTGAATGCACTTCTTGTGCATCTCCTCGTGTGAGCTCATTGGCTAAAGGATGTCTGGAAACCGCTGGCGATGATGGGACGCTGCTAGCCCAGGCGAATGACGATGCAGTAGGCGATGCGACTGGCGATTGCACGGTCAAAGATGAGTTTCTTGAATGCCTTCCCAGGAACTCTCCAATTTCCACTTGAGGCGCTGGTGAATTCCAATTGAACATGACTGCACCAGATCCACCAAGTCGTCTTCCCAGAACAACTCGCCCAGTAATTGAGTCCTCTTCCATCCATCTCCTCACAGTCTGGGTGGTACGCTCCCGTATTTGTGACTTGGACCAGCTAACGCGTACGTAATTCTCATCACCTCCCAAATCGTGCTTCCTCTTCGACCCATAACGGGAGATTCGGTACCACGCTCTGCGTTCATTGCTTAAACCAAAGGTGTCGTCGATGATGACGTCTGGAACGAGTTCTGGTTCTGTCTTAATGGGCGGCGTCGACGGAAACAAATCGTCAAGCTTGGCAAGATCAATGGGAAAGTGAATCTTTGAGTACGTCTGAGATGCAGGGCGTTCCACAACGTCGGACTCGAAAGGGGTGGTGAATGTTTGTAAGACGTTGGGTTCGCTCACAATTGGCACTGGCGGAATATCATCCCAGGGTTCCTGCTGCTGGCGCTCATTTTCTGCGACAATCTCGCTCTCAACATGAAATGGAGGTTGAGCAATTTCTTGTCCCGAAATGGCCACCTCATCCTCAATCACTTCAACAGGTGGAATTGGTTGTTGTTCCTCTTCTACCTCAACGCTATTATGAGGAGCAGTGTCTTCCTCCTTCCGAGCAGGCTCCTCGGCCGTGAATAGCGCCTCATCTTGCTCTTTGTCATCGACAGCAGTAGGTACTGGTGCCTCAGTGTCAGGAGAAAAGTCTGGTTGTTCGAGTTGGATAGCCGCAGGTACTGGTGCTCCAGTATCAGGAGGAAAGTCTGGTTGTTCAAGTTGAATAGCCGGAATCACCACCTCGGGTGCCGGCGCTTCCGGCGCTGCTTCAACGGGCCATGCCTCCTCCGTGGCATCAATATCCAATGGCGGCACCACGACGGGAATATCATTCTTTAAATCCTCCTCTTTCTGTAATTCATGTTCATCCCCAAGGCTAATTGCAGAATCCACGACTCGATCGTCGCCCGAAGCCTCAGAAGCTCTCCTCTCTCTTGGCTTCCTTTCTTCATTTTCTAGCGCCGTCGTGTCTAGCCGTTTCAAGGCCACATCTTTCCAAGGATCCGGTGATATCGACCTCACCGACGGTGCGCCTTGCAGCGGCTTCAGCCCAGGGCTTCTCCCCCATCCGGGGCTTTCCTTACCGCTGCCGCTAGCATCACCGCCATTCCACCCGCCCCAAGCATCGTCATCTTCCCATGCCGGTGACCGCGATCGCGACGGCGCTGGCGAACGAGAGTTTCGTCGAGGAAACAGATGGTCGGCTGAGAAGTGCGCATTCTGGGGCGCGACTGGGAGTTCTATCTTAGCCGGAGAGTCTGCAGCCCACGGCGAACCCCACGGATCTTCCATTCCAGGCGACTTGGCATGTCGCGTAGAGATGGATTGATAAAGGCAAGAGTCGATGCGTCAAGAAATATTGTTATAGCGTGTTTATCGTGAACTGTGCCGCAACATTGCGAATCTGTGCAATCAGGGCCGTTGGTCCAATTTCGCTTCTCCTGGAACGACAATCAATGTCCCCTTCCCAGGATAAGACGGAATAAATAAATAGGAGCCCGTCGAATCGGCGATGCGCAATCGAATAGCGCGGAAGTAGGGCGGAAGCTGCGGTGGTGATCTAGAAAGACCAATAAAGTTCTCACCTCATCATTGTCTGTGCAGCGGAGCCGTGCTTATTGCTTGGTTGGCTGCAGTAAGGCTGGAGGTTGGAAGAGAGAAAAAGAATGGAAGAAGATCTGGGAGGGTAGAGAGTGTTCTTGGCGGTCGCCAATCAGTGGACACACGACTCAGACAGGGGGTTCAGGGACCTGCCTTAGCGAATTGCTTGATATTTTGCACGCCCCGCGCTCCGCGTCATCCTTGCATGCACGTAAAATGGTTCGACGGCTACAGTACCAAGCATCATGGGATGTTAAGAAATTATCGATATCAAGAGGAATGAATATTCATTGAATGCTATGATGCAGCTCCCTCGAATTAAATCCCTTTGCTTGCCACTCTGCAGATGCTGTACATGCTCTAACTAGCACAATGTATCTATATAATATACCCCCTCAGCCATGCGAATAATATACCCCAGCCCAAAGCTTGCAACCAGCTTGGGAAACCCTCAAAGCAACCAGAATGACCTATTATCGTCCAAAGAACTCCATGCTAAGCCGATTATCATCAATCGTAACGGAAGATTGTCGCCAGCGAAACCACCCAAAGAGAAAAACACCTCAGAGAGTAATCTCATGGCCAGGCTTCAGCTCCCACTCCTTGGCTCGGCCGGCACCTTTCTTCTCCGCAACATGCTCAATCGTGTTCTTGACTTCCAAGCGTGAAGCACTATCCTTGAACTGATGGAAGATGAAGTCAACAATGCCGACTTTGGAGAGAGCCTTGTTGTCTAAGATGGCCTGTTTGATCTCGTTTAGAAGTTCGGGCTTGACAAGTTTACCTGGGGCTGAGGTGGAGCCAGCAGCACCTCCCAAGGCGGCAAAAGCGTTTGTCGGGGCAGGCGGGGGAGCCTTGACATCGTTCTCGGCTTTAATGGCCTTTGGTGTTTTGCTCTTGGCAACCTTGCTAGGCTCTGGTTCCCAGTATTTCGTAGAAAATGGATCAATGTCCCATAGCTGGTTGAGACCCTCTGAAGAGTATGTTAGCAGCAGGACTCAAATTTCAACTCAATGAATAGTCAGAAACTTACCATGAATGAACTCCATCTTGCTGTCGTTCAGAGCTGGGACTGTGCCTTTCCGGTTCTGGTTCTCAAAGCATGGGCCCGTAATCTCGGGCTTCAAGGTGTCGGCAAATACTCTTCTAGAGAGGCCAACATCTTCGGAATCATCAAGAAAGCCGTCCATATCATCCTCGTCATCCAACTCCTCTTCTTCATCCTCCAGGTCGAGATCCTCGCCTTCTTCCTCGTCCTGCCATTCAGCTTCCGAGTCATAGTCGTAGTCGAGTGGTAGCCGACGGCCCGTTGATTTTCGTGCTAGTTTCTGCATGTTTCCTTTGCCAAGAGCAAAGGGCTTGAAAGTTACTGTACCGTAGTAGGGAGGACGCACATCCTGTGAGAAAGCAATCACTTTCATAGGGATCTTGCTCAGCCCAGCCTGGAATTCCGCCAAAATCTTGCTAGAATCTGCACTACCACTCTTCCCAGCATCTTGCGAAGCCTTGTAAGCAGTCTCCATCAAATGCCGGACTGGCTGATGCAGCTTGCCACGGGGTGTAGGGAGACTGGGAAAGGAGAATGCCTCTTGAGGGTTGAATTGTGGAGGAGCACTTTCGCTGCTCTGGCCTGCAATATAGTCGTCCAGGATTTTCGATTTCGCTTCCCGAGTCGTCTCATCCATCTGGCATACCATCGGCGCCAGTAGAGTGTTTTCTTTGACGAAAAATGGTTTGAACATCTTGGAGTATTCCGACACTGTCTGTTTCTCGACCACCGAGGAGCTGGCTTTTGCGGGGCTGTTTTCTTTAGCCACATCCTCTCCTTCGGGTTTCTTGGGAGTGCTGGGAATCTTGAAGAAGCTGCCTAGAGTCTTCTGACTTCTAGCTTTCCGCTCAGCTTCCTCTTCCTTCTTTCGCTTCTTGTCGGCCTTGACTTTCTCCTCTTCTTCTTTCAGCTTTCGCTTCTCTTCCTTCTCCTTTGCTCGTGCTGCTTTCTCTTCTTCTTTTTTAGCCTTGTCCGCGGCCTGTGCTGCTGCCTTCTCCTCACGTTCCTTCTTTTTCTCGGCGAGCTCCTTTTCTCGGACTTCCTTTTTCTCGGCAAGTTCCTTATCTCGGGCTTCTTTTTCTGCCGCCGTGAGGCGTTTCCGTTTCGGCGGTGGATTCATGTCTGCGGAAGGCTTTGAGTCTGATGCTGGTGCGGAGGATCCAGAGATGTCTAGTTTTGCAACGGCTTTGGCTGGTGATGACAGTAATGGGTCGCGTGCCACTGTGTCATCTCCAACTTCTGATAGGGCAGGCGATGATAACGGTGAAGATGGAGGTGCTGGTAGATATTTAGTGTCTTGTGCTGTGATTTAGCAATGTGTGAATCATGGTTTGTGCTCACAGTCATTGTTGGGTTCTCGAATATCCATTGGCGAGATGTTCTTAACATCTTCAGCCGGATCAACTTTCCCCGGCTCGGCGGAGAACTCGTGGTGACTTCTTTTGCGCCCAGAGGACTCTGGCTCCCTGGCGTTATGTGACACCTCAAGCAGAGGCATTGTGGTCCAAACTGCGGTTTGAATGGATGTAGCTTTGTCGGGATTGCGTAGAAACTACCTTCACCTGTGGAAGAAACCCTGGCGTTGCATTCGGCGTGCAGCTGAGCATGTGTCTGCACAAGGATCGAAAGGAGGGGGCGATATGCAGCGATGCAGAAAAGATCTAGTGAATCGAGACGCAAAAGTTGAATGAAGTAGACCAGGAAGAGAAAACGAAATCGATTCTAATTGCTGTTCAAACAAAGGGAACGAGGGGCGCGTGGTCACTTCGACGATGATAGAGGCTGTGCTGCTTGATGTTGAATTGGAGACTCGATACAATTTAGTGCGGCGTCGCGATTGCTCTGAACGCGTTAATTTGGCGCTTCCCACTTTGGAGGACGCGTTAATCGCTTGAGAAGCGTAGGCAGCCACGGCTAAAAGCCGGGAGCTGAGTGACGCTCCAGTGCTACAAAGATAAAAAGTATCTGGTACTGAGTGATAACGCATAATTAAGGCTGCGGGGTATGTACTGGCTACTCTCACTCTATTCTTCCAATTGGCATTGATGTCTCACAAGACTGAGCAGATACTCGCACAATCTGGGCTTTGTGATACCCTCATCAAAACTCCAAGACGCTGTACAAAATAAGTCATGCCGAAATACAGCAATTTCTTAAAAATTATAGTCCGATGGCTTACCAAACGACCACTAGAGCTGCCTCACACGACACACTTATAAAGTTTGAATCACATGAAAAGAGCGTCACGCCCCTTCTAAGTTAGAGTTCCACACATGACACCAAACAGAATGCCCATTTCAAAACTAAATATTGAAGCTAAGTGAGCCATGAACACAGAAAGGTCTATATTTGCAGAGTAATTACTCCGTAAGTTAACAAGCAAAGAAAATGCTCTTTCCTGGCCCTGGCATGTAAAACACCCCAGTGTCCCAGTTCCCGCCATGCAAATGTCTGAGAAAATCGATGACGACAGGATTGCCAAACCGATTCATGCAAAAAAATTAACCCCCAGCATATCAAAAAAGCATTCAACACGAGAATGGAAAATCACCCGACGGAGAAAAAAGAGTATTAACATATTAACCATTACGTCATATTATCTTCTTTCAACTGGCCTTTCTCAGGCATCTCAAATGTACTTTTTCTCCCAATTCTCACATCTCTCCCGTTATCGGCCTCGTCTCAGCTGCCTCGCTCAACCAGCAAGCTTAATCCCAGAAGCGAAGGTGTATTAGGCAAACAAACAAAATATAAAGCGTAAAAAAGGTCCTTATTAGCGACTGCACTTCCCTCCTCCAATGCCCAAAGTGATATCAAGATATCCAAACGCCTAACAATGCGGGTAGTAAAACTATAGAAGAACAACGAGAGAAGGAGAAAAAAAAATTGATAATGCACATGAACGATTGTGAATTTGTAGTTGTTGTTGGTGATGATATTGATTAGGAGATAACGAATGGCAGGCAATTGAGATGGCGTTGTCCGTCGTCGCGTAATAATGGAATGGTGTATATGCGGAATGTGTAGATGTCGAAACAAAGGGGTTTCAATCAGGGTTGGCAATGTAAAGGCGCTGGGAGGTCAGGGTGGCTGTTCGCTCGTCGACACTTCCTCTTCTCTTTAGCTCCTCGGGAGACTTGACGCTCTTTTCTCTTGTCAGGGCAGAGTGCATCAGTGACTTGCTCGCAAGTCTTGGGGCCGCTCCCAGTTCGCCGACATTGTCTGCGCGCTCAGCGCTGCTGCCGCTATGCGTGCTCTGAGCTCTTCCGCTGGCAGCATCGTCGATGATTGGCATAGTGTCCTCTGGCTGCTCAACCAAGCTTCCAGCTCTTTCTGGAGTATCGCCGGGACTCCATCGCCGGCCGCTTTGGGATCCAGTTCCGGTGACAGTGCCTCCAGAGGCCCTGTAAGAGACGTTGCGGCGGCTGCTGCTACCGATGCTGCTCCGTCCACTGCTGCCTGTCCTGCGGTGGTGCGAACTCGACGCAAATTCCTCCTCGCTGCTCTCGCCTTCGACTTCGGTGGCGCTGAGTCGCATAGGTACTCCTCCAACACCGACGTGGTTTTCGTTGGCATATCCAACCACGGGCAATTTACCGTGATGCCGGATCTTCGCAGCGACCTTTGTGGTTGCGCTTATGCCCGTGCTTGTGCGGCCACCTGACGAGGAACCAGCTGAGCCAGTTCCCCGGTTAGCCCCGCTAACCTCCAGGTTGGCGCGCATCTTGGCAGCTCGCTGTTGAGCGAGTATCCGAGGGTCCTCATACTGGGCGCGATCGCACCACACCGTTGCCTTTTGTTTGCGCAAGAGAGCCACATAGCCAGATGCCTGGGGTTGGCCGAAGGAGCGGTTAGAGATGGACCGTCGAAGGTCCGAATTGGACGACGTTCGGTACGCGGCGGGCGGTTGTATGCTCGAGTTGCTGAAGGTGCTCACTGAAGGCGATTGCCGATTGAACTGCTGGCTCGACATTTGGTGCGACAAAAGCATGGGCGAGGGATGCTGAGGTTGCGCTGGAAAGACGTTGGAAGAGGTTGTCCTCGAGCGGGAATGGCTATAGACGTTGCCCGGGTCCATTTTCCTGCTCGGCGAGCAGTAGCCTGGCTAGCTGAGAGGCACGCTGTTCCCTCCCCGGTTTGCTGTTTAGAAGAGTCTGTCGGGAGGGAGGGAGAAAAGTGGTTTTTTGAGTTCTCAGCGGGGAGAGTCCGCGGATCGAGTCAGTCTCCGCGCCACAGTCCCGAATCGGCCGTAACCCTCGACCGCAAGGCTCTGACCGAACAAAGAAGAAAGGATGATAAGGCAAGACTATGCCCGTGAGGATAGTCGAAGAAGAGGCGCGGGCAAGAGGAGGCCAGCCGCAGGAAATGATATTGGCCAAGAGGATTGTAAAGAAAAAAGGTGGGAGGGAGGGTGAGATATTTGATGTGACCTGGCGTGGAGCCTTGAGTGGTTAGCGCTGCAAGTCCCACTGCAGAGCCCAGAATGGCACCAGACGGGTAACCGCCAGGTTTTGGCCAGCTGAACCAGCTGTGGTTGGGGGGATTGCGCTAGCGGGCCTGGAGAGGGCCTGGAGAGGGGGAGGGCTGCAGGAGGGCCTGGAAGGCAACTGGCCGAGTGCCAGTGCCGGAGCAAGTACCTGCACGTGCGTGGAGAATGCACCTGAATTACATGTACTACTGCTGTAGGCTACTGCTGCTGCTACTCCGTTTACAGTAAACAATCATTCGACGACGCTTGACGTAAGATGCCCGAACATCAAGGTACCTATTAAACCACATCGCGATCACTGAAGGGATTGATGATGATCATGGGGATCCAGCGAACAAGGAAGCGCCAACGCAGCGAGTCCTCGTACATGGGTATCGTATTCCTCTCGGCCACTTGCGGACCGTTTAAAAAACGACCACAAAGGAAAAAAAAAAGGCAAAAAAGAGATTGAGCACAGAGGAACTGGCCCCCTCGCTAGCTGCCCCAGTGGTGAGAAACATCTGCAGCCCACGCGCGAGATGGCCCGCTTGCGACATGGCGTGTTTAGCGCTGGCACAACTAGTGTTGAGCTTACCTAGAGGATGGGATTAGTGGGAATTTGAATTTGGCATCGACCTGATGGGACAATTGCCAGCTTGTATGGAGTAGAGGGGAGAAGAAAGTGGACAGGGGGGTTCTAGGCCATAAGGCTCCGGCGTCGATGATGCACAGAGCAGAGCGTAGCACTCGCTACGGAGCGCATGTGCTAGGTGGGATTGATGCCGTGGATGGTTCTTCTCGCCTTTACTACCTATGTAATACCTAATAACTTGAAGGTAATTTGAAGTCCAAGTATTGAAAGTTCATTGACATCGACGTACAATTAAACATCATGTCAGGGTGGTTCAAGTAAATTGGCCTCCACGCTTCGTCCAGCGCTGTCATGTTTCGAGCTCCGTCGCATGCCACGTTTTCCCCCAAAGACCTTGAAATTTTAAAATAAAATCATCAATTGATGCCAAACAGCTTTCCCGATTAGGTACAAGTCTCCCATGCTCTCTCCGTTTCATACGCCGGCCAAGGGGGGTTTCTGATTAAAGGCCATCGACCGCGTTTCAATCTCCCAGCTTGAAGCGAAACAAACATCCTCCCCCTCAAAAAACGCCTCGGTTGCTACGTAGCAGCCCATCAGGGTGCAAAATCTGCCTTGCCAAGGAGTCGTCCGTTATTGTGGTTCCAGCATTTTCTTCAGTGGAGCGCCGTGCAGCTACCCACCGCTGATGTCACCGGCATCGCCGGGAATGAAGAGCACGGTGAACGCAAATCTTCAGGCAATGCTACCGTCCTGCCCTGTCCGAAGGGCATAGCATCGGCTCTTGTATCCAGCAATCGGCGTGCCTGGATCTCTTGTCTTCCGTCTCCCGGTTCTCACCTGCAGATTAGCGCAACCTACGTCTGCTGATTGGGACGGGCAGGCAGTCTTACTGTACTCCGTACCTATCAATACAATTCTGCAGCACAGTCAGATCTCATTAAACTTCTCGACCACGGCGTGATGCCTTTTACTACGGAGCATTTACGGCAGCCCTTCGGGCAAGGCGAGCGAACCATTTCCCGCAGCGAGATCACACGGGCCGCCTTCTATCGATAACTCGGTCGAGATGGCTTCAAGGTTCTTCAAAAACTAAATTCCAGGCCAATTGCAGCCCAGCCATTGCCTGGCGCCGTGCCCATTCCATTCCTCGCCGAGAGCCCCCAGTAAGACACTGCGAGAGTGGAGATGGCTCCGAGCTCCCAAATCGCGGGGGTAAATCTCACACCAGTGGGGCTGAATCTTTTTTGTCTCGAGCTCAAACACACACACACAAAGGTGGGAACAAATACATCAACGTACGACATGCTGTATAAACATTGATGCTCTCGTTTTCACATGCTAGAAGCAGTGCCACCAATCCAAGCTTGCCAAGAGAGTATATGTATTAGGCATGTCTTGCCAAGAACAGTATATTTCCCGGGATCTGCAGGTACATATCCAACAGAGAATCCATCTGTTGTTGAAGTTTCAACAGGGGATGTAATAGAAAGTGTAGCGATAGTAGCAGACACTGGAATAAAGTATAGAATCGCCCAGTAGTAGCAAAAAGCAGTGGGAGTAAGTTGGGTAAATAAAAAGGATTACCTTGCATCCTATTTCAACACTTGAACCTCACGCAGTCGCTGGACTGATGGCTACGGGCTGTATTTCCTTTCAACAAATGCCACCAAGGTCAGGTACTTTGAATTACAGGTACGGCGTAAAGGATCCAATGTTCCATCACACAAGGTCAGCACCAATTGCTGCATCAGGATGCGGTGCCTCGGTCTTCATGTAGCTAAGCTCGCAACTCCGTCGCTAATGCACGATTTCCCTGTTATTCGTGTGATAGCTGCCATGTCTTCTCCGCAATGCACTGCAACGGAATATTTTCCCATTTCTCTCCCCCCTTCTCCCTTCTCCATGGGTTACGTGGCCGGTTTACCATGCATTGACGTAATCGACTTTGTCCAATTGACAGCTGCCAGATTGGCAATCGAACGATGGTTTAGGCACTCTGCATTGCATGACTGTTGGTACGAGTAAGCGTTCCATACTTTATGTAGTGGTTCGTTGCCGGGTGCTTCGATGTGACAGGGCGTTCATCCACAGTGATGCTGCTGGATACTTGATTGGATAGACAAAGATTTATTAAAAGCTACCTGTCACTTCTCCTAAACTCCTCCATCCCATGGCTAAACTCCTTCATCCAACCTAGTTCCTGACGCCACTATGTGATCCCTAGAAAAAGACAAGGAATAAACTTCCAGACGCAAACCTCCCATCATTCATAGAAACCAAACAAACAAGCAAACTTCCCATCTATGAACTCAGATCTGATTCTACTGCTAACCAGATACCTCCTCAAGCTAAGCCCTCGACATCTCGTTTTGACCATCAAGTCTCGAGACACCGTGCAGCAAGAAGAGGAAGGCCTTTTATTTTCTTTTAGTCTGCTTATTGGCACAATCCTTTTGACACTGCTTACACAGGCCAACAGCCTCCTTCATGACAACTCCGTTCTTAAATTTTGGGCATGTTTCTAGATCGAAAGATCCTCCGTCTAGTCGTGCATCGACCGCATCGTCGCATACATGCCTGTCGGCGGTACACTTATCCCGGAAATGACCTGGACGAACTTTAGCAAGTTCATTGGGATGCATGCATTCTTCGGCGCATTTGCATTCTTCAGGGCATCTGCATCTGCCACTGGGAGTCTTGCAGTCTACATTTGTGCACGGACAAAAGAGACGTTGGTGTTCGTAGTAGCACATGTTGTTTCTGTCGCTTTCGGGGTAATCTTTCCTTGGGGGCTGTTTCTGCCGCTTTCGAGGTAATCTTTACTTGGGGGCTGTTTCTTTCTCGGTCTCTAATCCTGTGATGGCTGATACTTGTTTCGTGGTACTGACTGGAATGTGATCTATGTATATTATCTTCATGATGCCTCGATCCCATGGGCATTTATATACCTGATGCGAGAGCCACAGAAGCAGAGCATCGTCAAACAAACGCTCTCACTACATCGCATCTGTTCAAGGAAGAACGACTTCGAAGCCAACATTTTCAACACAAAATCTGTTCAATACATATGTGGCGTTTGTTTAACTGAAGCTGAAGCTGAACAGGAGATGGAGAAGCGGTGGCGGTCGGGAACAACCGCCATGTGGTAATAAGATCAAGGCAAGGGGGTCATCTTCGTAATAAACCGGCGCTTTGTGTCCACCGCTCTTTGATGCAGCAAAAAAGAAAGGGTCTCTTTCATATATAAGCAGGTAGGTTGAGTAAGTTGAGTGAACCGCAACAACATTCAGCGAGAGTTCAATATCAGAGACAGGCTGAAACAAAACAGAAACAATAGACAGCAGCTACCTGACTGAGACAATTGGCGACGTGCAGTCATTTTGTTCTCAACGCTTTTTAGCGTCTTGACGTCAGGGATACCTGCTGGAAAAAAGCGGGCCGCTGCCAAACCTCCAAGACAGCGGCTTCGCACGTGTCTCCACGGCGGATTCTCACAGGTCCATCCCAATCCCATCTCATTCCTGTGCCTGGAGCTTGTACCGCTGAGACATAGTCACCAAGAGCAAGGGCTCCGATCGACGAATTGCGAGTGCACTTTTATGTCGCCCCTGCGCCTGGACCTGGAAGAGAGACCTGTGCACACTCGGTGCAGACGAACCCCGGTCAGGCACAAGGTAGGGCTCTGCGCAACACCATGAAGTTCGCAAAGGAGCTTGAGCGCGAGGCGGTTCCTGGTAAGAGCTGAACATTTTCTTTTGTCTTTGGTCTTGTGATTGGCTGTTACTGTTTCCTACTGGTTTTCTTTGTCTTCTGCCCTTTGTTCTTGTAACTGTTGGGAGTTGCCACCAACTGCAAAAGGGGAAAAAGAAGAACAAAGGAAAAAAAAAAGAGCTTGGTTGTGCAACCATCAGATATCAGATTGCTGACTTTTTCCTCTCTCTTGTGTTACCAACCATACAGAATGGCGAATCAAGTATCTCAATTACAAGGCGGGCAAGAAATACGTCAAAGCTGTCGCCTCTGCCATCCAGAGAACCTCCAGCTCTACGCCTCGACTTCTTAGTTCACGCCGCACCCCGACTTTTTTCTCAATAGCAGGGCCACATACGGAGCCTTCTCCCAAACCGTCTTCTCGTTTCGAAACCCCTCGGCCCTCTGATGATGCTCCTAGAAGCTCGAGATGGCATGGCCAGTCGGAGCCGGTCGCCATCGCAAAGCAGACGGAAGACGAGGCCTTGAACAGCAATGGTAACAGTGTGGGATATGGAAGCTTCGTGCCAACACCCCCTGCGGACCCTCAACAACTATCACATCGTCTCCAGAACGATGACGACGAGAACCAACAGCTTGGCCAGGACAAGGACCAAAACGGCAAACAGAGTGACAACCAAGGCTATGGCGACGACGACGAATTCGAGCTCCCTGCCCCTGCCATTTATACAACAACATCATCTCCTGGTGCTAAACAGTCGTTCAGTCCTGGGAGGAAAAGTGCTCGCTTCGATTTCCACAGGTCAAATTCGTCGGGCCCCTTGAGCTCTGGGACGCTACCGACTTTGGTACCAACAGACAGCGCCGATGATCGACTTCGCCGCATCTTTTCTAGCGCGAGAGAATCTGCTCGAATAACAGGCCTTCCACGCCAGAGCCTTGACCTTGTTCGGGAGCGAGAACAGCAGTTTTACTCATTCCTCGACTCGGAGCTAGAAAAGGTGGAGACATTTTACAAGAAGAACGAGGATCGAGCTGGCCAGCGGTTGGTAATGCTGCGAGAGCAGCTTCATGAGATGCGTAACCGGCGAATTCAAGAAATAAACAACGAGAGGACAAATCGCTCACTTTCTCGGGCCTCGAATCAACAATTTGGCGAAGGCAACCCTGACAAGGCGACGAGTGGCTGGATACATCCGTTGAAGAATAAGATCTTCCCGCCCGGACCAAATTCAAAAAGTTTCCAGGATATGCCCCATACACCGCATCTAGCGGCTGGCAACAGGGCCCAGGCCGATCGTATGGACTATGTGCGGCGGCCAGTAGATGACGAAGTGGCATATCGCACAGCAAAGCGAAAGCTGAAGCTGGCGATGCAAGAGTTCTATCGCAGCCTGGAATTACTCAAATCATATGCCATGCTTAACCGCACGGCCTTTCGAAAACTCAATAAGAAGTATGACAAAGCTGTCAACGCTCGACCTCCTATGCGCTACATGAATGAAAAGGTTAAAAAGGCTTGGTTTGTCAATAGCGATGTTCTGGAAGGCCACATCAAATCTGTCGAGGATCTCTACGCGAGGTATTTTGAGCGTGGAAACCAGAAGCTTGCGGTTGGCAAGTTGCGAAAGCTGCACAGAAAGCCCAAGGATGAGTCTGGCAGCTCGTTCCTTAACGGCATCCTCATCGGTACGGGAGCTGTATTCAGCATCCAAGGCCTCGTTTATGGCACTCAACTGCTACATGACAATGATCCCACATTGAGTCTCCAAACAAGCTATCTGTTGCAGCTATATGGTGGCTATTTCCTTATGCTCATGCTTTTCTCTCTCTTCTGCATCAACTGTTCCATTTGGCTGCGGAACAGGGTGAATTACCCCTTTATTTTTGAATTTGACCAGCGAAGTCAGCTTGATTGGCGTCAGCTCTCAGAATTCCCTTCAGCATTGCTTCTGCTTTTTGGAGTTATTATGTGGGCCAACTTTAGCAGATATGGTGACGATGCCATGTATCTATATTACCCCGTCCTTTTGGTTGGCCTAACAGTTGTTGTCATTCTCTTCCCTGCCCCTGTGCTTGCACATAAGAGCCGTAGATGGCTTGCATATTCACATGTCAGTATCTTAGGCTCCCCTGGTTGAAGAGCTACGTGCCGGGCGATACTAACTCTGCGATAGTGGCGTCTTCTCTTGTCTGGATTTTATCCTGTGGAGTTTCGTGATTTTTTCCTTGGGGACATGTATTGTTCTTTGACATATTCGATGGCGGTAAGTGGCCCTCGTCGCTGAACCATGATGGGGCAAAAGCTGACTGAGATACTTGACAGAACATAGAATTGTTCTTTTGCTTGTATGCCAATCATTGGAATAATCCTGGGCAGTGCAACTCGACCAGCTCCCGCTTGCTCGGATTCCTGACGACGCTCCCGGCAATATGGCGCTTTCTCCAGTGTATTCGACGTTACAAAGATACACGCAACATTTTTCCACATTTAGTCAATTGCGGCAAATACACTGCTACCATATTGTCTTACCTTTGTCTATCCCTTTACCGAATTCATCAGAGCCACTCTAACCTTGCTTTATTTGTGACTTTCTCGACGATCAACGGTGTATATACTTGTAAGCGGTTTCCATTTTACTAGGCCAAGACTCTCTTATACTGACCGATGACATCAGCTATCTGGGATCTCTTTATGGATTTCTCTCTACTTCAGCCTCAGAGCCGACATACCGGTCTCCGCGATATTCTTGCTTTGAAGCACCGCTGGATCTATTACGTTATTATGATTGTCGACCCTGTGCTCAGATTCTCGTGGATTTTCTATGCCATCTTCACCCACGATTTGCAGCATTCTACTGTTGTCTCGTTCATGGTTAGCTTCATGGAAGTTTTCCGCCGAGGCATATGGTCGCTCCTACGTGTAGAAAACGAGCACTGCGCCAACGTAGCACAGTACAAGGCTTCTCGCGATGTTCCTCTTCCCTACCACATCGAGCCCCTGATGGAGCGCGCCAGCGCCGAATCCAGCCCGATACTATCACCGGAAGAAGAGCGCCAGACAGAGCCGCAGCCACCACGGCCGCAGCCGGCTGAGCACCCCAGCTTCTACGACTCTGCCAGCTCTACTGCCGTTGCCGGCCCTCCGAGCGGAAGCCTTCGGCGACGGACCGACCTCGTTTCTCCTCCTATCCACCGAAGCTTCTCTAAGATCTTGGCGGAGGCGCATAAGCAGGATTTCGAGAAGAAGCGGAAGCCTGTCGACGGGGCCGGGGATGCGGCTGGTGTAGCTGGTCAGAGCGACGATTTTGACGATGACGATGACGATGATGAAGATGATGCCGGCAGCTTGTCGGAAATGCGAACCCAGAATAATGGGAACGCAGCTTAATGCCTAGTGTTTTGATTATGACAGAAGACTGTTTTGCAGATGACCATTGTTGTCATAATGATTGCATGGTGTGTATGGAGGGATGGACGGACGGATGGAGTGAAAGTATTGCAATATACCAGACGCGGATAGCGAGTTAAATATGCATCTATCTTGAGATGACATTTTTGGGAAAATGTCAGTTGCTTGATTGGGGCACGCATATTCAGGAGAAAATAGATTAGATGGGAAAATTTAGTGATATAGTAGCAGGGATTATGTGCATGATGACGAAAAAGGAGAAAAGTTGGATTCGAGATGACATCTATCGAATTGGTAATGTGTAGTAAGGTAGTAGTAGGGTGGAGACACAGCATAGCGTTGAATCACCTTGATTAGGGTCAATTACCATTATCTGCTGTATCAAACTCATGAGTGACATGATTCTAGTCTCATCTATATTAAGCCCCCATCCTGATGCAAAACATGCTCTGATCTACTCTGTACATATCTAATATTACTTATATCTATCTCCTTTATCATTACTCCCATTCGCCATCAACCTGCTCCCAAAAGTCGAGGAAGCCCTTGAAGAACTGCACGCCCAAGCCAGGGTCCAGGGCACCAGTCGTAGCACGGATCGAGTGCATGCTCAGCTGAGGCAAGCCAGCATCGGCGGCACGCACACCCATTGCACTCGACAGCATGGGGCCGACGGTGCCACCGCTGCGGGAGTCGTTTCGGATCTGGAAGTCCTGCAGCTGAGCGCCACACAGGTTGGCAACGCGGTGGAGGATGGCGGAAGAGACGGCGTCAGTGGTCATGTGGGCGTTGCTGTCGCCGCAGACGACGAGGCCGACGTTGAGCTTAGGGATGTGCTCGGCGAGGTAGTTGCCAATGAAGTTGGGGTTGCCGGCGTGCGAGACGTCGGCGGACAGGAGGAAGGACTTGGCGAAAGTCTGGCCGATGAGACCAGGGCCGTAGGTGTCGGGGTTGAGAGCCTCGACGGCGCGCTCGACCGTGGAGGGCAAGAAGTTACCCCGAGCGCCCTGTCTCAGCAGAGAGCCAACCTCTTCATCGTCGAACAGGGCCACCAGCTTGATGTAGCTGTCCTCGTCTCGCTCCGTGGAGTGGAGAAGACCCAGGAGGGCGGACCACGAGCACAGCTTGTCGTCGATTCTTCCTGCGGTGATGAACTCCTTGTCCAAGCCGAAGACGGAGGCGGGCTGGGCGTCGAAAAGCTCAAGCTCCCAGTTGACAATGGAGTCGTAGGAGGTGATGCCAAGCTGCTTCGAGATGAGCTTGACCAGCTTCGGGGGCTGAGTGTTGACAAAGGCGCCGACAGAGCCAAGCAGCTCGGCGCTGGAGCCATCGGAGCTGTCCAATCCAATGATGGGGACAGCCTGCGTCTCCGGGTTGTTCTGACCCATCATGCCGACACCAAAGTGCGGCGCCAGCGTGGGGATCTTGGCAATAGGCCAGTCCAGCTGGACGAGCTTGCTGGTTGTCTTGCCCGTCTTCTCATCGCGCACAATAACTCGGCCGCCGATGCTCAGGTCTCGATCCCACCAGGTCTGGTTCAGGGCGCCGGCGTAGGGGGCAACACCGAGCTGGACGTAGCCGGCCGTGGTTGGCTTCTTGCTGACGGGCTTGAGCCGGGCTGTCAGGGCGTCGATGTGGCCGGCAATCATGCCAACACCGTTACCGGGCTTGTAGGATTTGCCGACGGCAAAGGCGATGATGGAGCTGCCATTGCGAGTGACCCAGTACTTGCCGCCGGGCTGGATCTTGCCGGACCAGGAGTCGCGCGCGGGGAGCTAGGAGTGTGTCAGCGTTGGATCTTGTACTACGGGGTGGGACATGAAGGTATCACGAGCGCAAGCGCACATACCTCTACGTAGCCAGACTGGCGCAACTTGGTCTTGAAGTAGTCGACGGTATGGAAGACAGTCGGGTTCTCGCGCAAGAAGTCGCAGAAAGGCTTGGTGAAGGCCTCGGGCTTGAGGTCTCTCACGGCGCACAGCTTGCACTTGTTCTCCTCGTCCACGTGCCAGTTGACCTGGCTGACCTCGTTCGCTGAGAGCTTGGAGATGCAGTTCATGCAGGCGCGGTTGTCGAGAGGCGGGCGACCATCCATGTCTGCGAGGACAAAGTGCTTTGAGGAGGCTAGGGGAGAGGCAGCTTGCTGAGTGTGAGCCGAAGCCGAGGCCGGGATCGGGGCAAACGAGGAGGAAGCGGAAGACTGCGCGGAGATGCTGGACGTGGCCTGAGCAGGCGCTTGTTGTCGGAGAGACAGAGAAGAAGGCACGCGCCGTGTCATGGTTGCGACGAGAACGAGGGAAAAGAAGAGAGGAGAGAGTTGAGGGCGAAGGGCGCGTTAAAAGGCGGTGCGAGAGAAAGAGGTTGGGGATGTTGAGCGTCAAGTCGAGTCGCACGGAGTTGCGCGCATGTTCCCCCGGATTGGGGCGCAGCAGAGACATTCCGGTACAGTAAGCCGGGGTACAATCACGATAAGCACGGGGCCTTTTGTGGCGCCAGGAGCGGGAACCTATCGGCGATGACTAGAGGGGGGCCATTAGGGGATTTACAGCGGATAAGGCGCCATGGGAACCTGTCAGGGCCAGGGGTAGCTTCTACTGAGTTCTGTGCATGTATTTAGCGCCCGCCCTTTACTAGCATCCAATCCCGTATTTTACTTCTAGGCTATGTGGTGTCATTGGTAAAGTCCTGATACTACTATATGTACCTAGTAAATAGCATGTATGAAGAACGTATAAGAAGATGGCATTTAATCCTTTGGTGGCTACTCCTCTAGCTAAGGTACATATCTTTAATATCAGCCCTTGATAGAGGAAGATGGTACATTTACCCTTGTAGCGCATCAATGTTCCGAATACTACCTAGTACCTACCTACATGTATTCCTCAATCCTGGGTATCTGTAGAAGCCAAAAGTTTCCCAGTAAATGACTACGGATTATACGTTTTTCTTTCCTCTCAACCCATATATAAAGAACCAGGTGGTAATACGTGCGCCATCTATCCCTGTCCCATGGGATTTGTAAGTCTTCGAGCATAGGAAAACGACATTCAAGTAAGCGCACAGCTTCGAGGATACTAGGATGACTGAAGTCCCACGTTAGTCATATGTTCAATTCCAATAACTCAGGTGGATGTAGGTACGTGTATGGTGAGGATAGGTAAAGTATAAGGTATATCAAGAACGTACCTGGGGATGCCAATTTGCCCGTCCACTGTCTGGGTAAAATATAACGTCCTAAGCTGTGGAAATAAGGCATCGCCATTACAGCCATCTGAAACCAAGTCGTCAAGATTGATATCCTGACTGGTCTCGCAAAAGTTCAATCTCCGACAATGCCGACCAAGAGATAACAATCCCTTGGTAGATAGATTGGCACACACTAGGTTTAGTGACAAGTGACGAAGATCTGGCCAATGAGATGCAACTATCTCGCAGTCATCGTTTGAGAAATCCGTCTCTATAGCGATGGGGGCATCAAAATGGCCAAGAGGCCGCCGCCCAGGCTTCATGATCAGAGTTCGAAGCTTTGAAAGAGCACTCAATGCCATTATTGCTGCTGCCGAAATTCGTATAGGTTTTCTGAATGTCAACGATAAAGAGGTTAAGGCGGTCAAGCGCGCGCGATGTGCCATAGCGCACCAGAATCCGAATCTTCCAGCAATAGGTTAAGCGAAGTAAGATTTCTCAATAGAGGTACAGCCCCTTCGATGGCCGCCGCTGTAGCAACCAAATATAGAGATTCAAGTACGGGAAAGGACGCGAATCCCATATCATCTTTTGCGATTGTAACCTGTTCTACCGCAGAAGCTGACCAGCTCCATGGAAGATCCAAGGTGGTTACACACTTGCTCTGTGCCGAGTGAAGAAGAAGATCGCCGCTTATAACGCTGCTGCTAGTATCGTCTACTAGCTCATTAATGAGAATGGCCTCTTGCAACAATGGTAGGTGCTTCAAAATATCCAAAACAAGTTGGGGCGTGAGTCCTGTCCACACGTGAAGGTGTATCGACTTTAGTTCCGGACAACTGCTCAAGCAGCCAAGCGTAGAAATTTGGGCAAATAAGTCAACAAACTTGACTTTTTGCAGCGATGGCACGCAGTACATCTCCATGTCTCTGAGATCTTGACCATAGCTAAAAATATCTAGCTCCCGCAATCGGTGGAATTCGAGGTCTTTGAATGCCTCGTAATAATTTATCTCCTTGGAGTAATAAAAACCAATGGTAAAAATCTTGGAGGCATATATTTATTGCCGGTCCTTTGGCACTCGTAGCAGGTAGTCCTTAGCTTTCCTACTTTTCCATAACTTTTCCGTCCCGCACTCAAACCATAACCGGTTTACTTGGACAGCTTTGGACAAGGTCTTCAAGTCGTTTGCATCTAAACAAAATGAAAATATTAAATCGAGGATCTCAGGTAAACACAGCGCTTTCTCAGTGGAATCGAATCGTGTTGTCGCCGGAGAAGAAGCTGTCGCCGGAGTGTTTGCCATACTGCAAAAGATTGGCAGGTGGGATGGAAAGGGTAGAAAGATGTATTAGCTGGCTCTTTCGAACAATTCATAGCCTGGGATTATCGCTGCCTTTTGTATCTGAACGGACTAATATGAATGAATTATCAGACATTAAATTTCCCAGCCTTGAAGTTTGTTGCACTAGATCTGAACTGTATCTACACAGGTAAGTTGCTCTTGCTCGGAATTTTGGCGCCAAAAGTTTAAAGCTTCAGCTTGTAGATAGGGGCTATCTTTATGATCAGGACAATAAGGCTGGTAAAACTGTAATGGCAGATTCAGCAAAAGATTAAGCGCGCCCCCTATGGTGCAAACTTCAGAAAGAACTCTTGGCTCATAGCCGATCAATGAAAGTTTGAGAAACCAGGTCACGGCACGGAAAGAAACGCATAAGCTTCAACTTTTATGTGTGCTAATTCACCTATACAAAAGCTTCTACTGTTCGTGTGACTCGGCCCTCTGAAATTTTGATTTGGGAACCTCGAGTTGACTCTCCAGCATCTCGTGTCCCAGATTGAGTAGGGATAATAGCAAATACCCGCGGTTGTCATGGTAGACAATTGAGAAACGAGCTTCTTAGTAGCGAAAGTGTTGCTAAATCAACATTTTAACATCTCGTTGACGGTATGCTTCATGCTAAATAACTACCTCACTTGTTGTGCCCGCTGTATGTAGCCACTCTCTTTAACTCAGTCAGCTGTAGCCGATAGAGTGTCATAGTAACGGATGGGTACCATGTACGTTGGCAGATATAATAATAAAGATAAACAGTGATACACATCAGCGTTTTTACTCATTTGTGTCACAATCTTCGAATTCTTTGCCCTCAGTTGCCAGAAAACATGATAGAGCACTGACTTTATGTATTTCGTTCCCTGACGATGTTAGATAATGGCCTGCCTTGTCCATCTGCCTGGGTACCAGGTGCCAATTCCCTCGGGTGCGTATATGCAGTACTAGGCACATGTAGTTTATTAAGTACAACACCCTACATAAGCATGATGGTCTTCTAAGGGCAAACGGACGCATCATATCACTCCTTCGGTTATGCACAGAAATCTCCGTTCAACAAAAGCCAACTACATGTGTTCAGGCCTACAGGGTAAGAAGAGACAAAGCTTCCAGAACAGCCTATACATACGGATCTGAACACATATAGACGAGATAGGCGATACAGGCGAATTACACCTTCGTTAAGCTGTGTCTACATATGGAGACAAAGCGATGCGTTGAAGCATCCAGCTGTATGAGGCAATAAAAACTAACATGGCGTCAATAAACATGAGATCTCTGACCTTGATCATTTAAGAAGAGAACATGTATATCTCCGGCCTTCACAGATCGGAGCGGCACACCAATTGTGCCAATCCACCCAACAAAGAGTTTTAACAATAGTCACCGAAAGAGCAATATCAAAAGATGGACTTGAACAGAATTAAACAACTCTCTGGGGAATATAAGCGGGAGAATGGCTTGTCACTGGCTACACGCGCGGTTCATGCGGATGCTAATGTCGACAGTCACTCTGCAGTGGCTCCCGCGCTGCACACAAGCACAACATATCGCTTTGCAGATGATCCGGAAGAACTTGTCCCGTTCAAAGATCTCGACCCTGAAAGGGCCCTCGGGTCTCATGCCTACGTTCGCTACACAAGCCCCAACATGGTTCGCTTTGAAGCCGTCTTGACTTCCATATTGGGTGGGCCAGCTCTCACTTACTCGTCTGGCTTGGCGGCTTTTCACGCAATTCTCGTCCTCTTAAATCCTCGTCGCATTGCTATTGGTGGGGGATACCATGGCTGTCATGGTGTTATCAAAATGGTCTCTCGTATGACTGGTCTAGAGACGTTACCTCTCGACTGCGATGCCTCTCAGTTGCAACCTGGCGATATAATTCATGTCGAGACACCACTTAATCCGACTGGAGAGGCTATTAATCTACAACATTATGCTGACAAGGCACATAAGGCGGGGGCATTTTTGACTATTGATGCTACTTTTGGGCCTCCACCGCTCCAGAATCCATTTGGCTTTGGCGCGGATATTGTTCTTCACAGCGGCACCAAGTATTTTGGAGGGCATTCTGATATGTTGTGCGGTATCTTGGCTGTGAATCCCAAGCACGACTTTCTTTTAAAGCTGCATAGTGATCGCGTCTATCTGGGCTCAGTCGAAGGCAACATGGAGAGTTGGCTTGGAATGCGATCTCTGCGGACTCTTGAGCTTCGAGTTACAAGACAAAGTGCTACTGCAACAGCACTAGTAACTTGGCTTCATAATCAGCTTCAAGATTCATCCACTGCTGCGCATCGAGTGGTTGAACAAGTTCATCATGCAAGTTTACAGGCTGAGGCAACGAAGGAGGATAGCTGGCTGCGGAAACAGATGCCCAATGGCTATGGTCCTATTTTCTCTATTACCCTAAAGGATGCGAATTTAGCAAAACGTCTGCCAAGCAAACTTCGTCTGTTTCAGCATGCGACGAGTCTTGGGGGTGTTGAAAGTCTGATAGAATGGCGAGCCATGACGAACACTAGCATTGACCAGAGGCTGGTTAGACTGAGCATTGGCGTTGAAGCGTTGGAGGATCTGACATGGGATTTGCAGCAGGGGCTGGAGGCACTTGGCAAGGAGACGCTGCCGGAGAAACAATATTCAGATACAATATAGCATTTCTATTACCCATGTGAATATCATGTATCAAGTTTGGAAAAGTTGGTTGAATTGCGTCATGTCATTTTCAATGTCTCGACGGTCAAAGTTTCGCTACACGTAGGAGGCAGTGCCATTGCTGATGTTAGCGCAGCTTCCAAAACCTGTCAAAACATCCATTAAGGTACGACTAACAAACAATCAAGACAATCTTGCCACGTCTAAACCTTTTCATCATTTATCTAATCTGACAGGTTCGTCATCCACTGGAATCGTACCATTCCAATTGTGTTCGCTCACTAAGCAGACTCACTAAGCAGAGGAAAATCGCTTCAACTGCCGAGCGGAAACTTCCGACCCAGTTCAGTTGCGTGTCGTCATGCCGGGATTTTCCCCAGACCGTATTTGGGCAGTTGATGTTGATCAGCTTGGTTTCAATTTTGTCTCAACATTTTGCAAGGTGCTGGACATTAGAAATCAATTATACCAATAACGGTAGTTGTATTAGATTTTAGTCGGGCGAAACTAGGAAATGAAGAGTAGTTTTTTTCATCGCCGCAAAATACATGCATCTACCAGGGCGGAATGCATATGTTGGCCACAACAGAAATACAGCATGCAAAGTACGGACATGGAGTACTGGAACAAGGAAGAAGAAAACGCCCTGATAATAGCAGAAATAAAGAGTTATGGCCAACTGAAACTGCAGCATGTCAATTTCAATCCATTCTAAACTCCGACCAGCTCCCTTTTCAAGTTTCGGAAATGCAAGCCCTTTTCCAGAAGCAAATTGGTAAACAAACAGGTGTCGCAAAAGTTGCTCTCAAGCTGGGCGCCCGGAGGGATTCGATCTCCATTCTAGCCGAAGTCAATCGAATGACGGCGCTTCCAGCGGGTCAAGCGCGCCCAATCGGCCGATCCAAGCGATGCATGCGACTGGAGCGGACCACTGATGGAGCCTCGGGATTTGCTAAGGTTTGGGGGCTTCCTGTAGGCGTCGCTGACTATTGCATGGGAACTTCCGCCATGATGTAAGGGGGTTGATGATGATGAAAACAGGATGAGATGGTGAAACATCAGGTATATAAGTCTTGGATGAGGAGCTGTGAAACCAATTTGCATCATTCAGACAAACAACAAACAACAGCATCCAACACATACAGCATTTCAAACCAGCTACATTCACATAAATCTATTAATTAATTGAACAACAACAACCACTTACACCAACAACTATCTCTGCACCAACTCACAACAACCACAATGACTACCTTCACCGTCTACACTGGAGCCAAAGACGGACATGTCAAGTCCAACAATGCGACCAAGCCTGAGCAGCTCACTGGCGACCAGGTATTTTTGCGAATTACTGCCTCAGGAATGTGTTTCACCGATGTACACTATGTAAGTGACTTCAACTCCAGATGCAAGGCTTCAATCCCCAACAAATACTAACACAATTGCTTCTAGAAACATGGTGAGAACGCTTTAGGTCACGAAGGTGTTGGCGTTGTTGAGGAGACCGGCCCCGGAGTCACCTACCTCAAGAAGGGTGACCGAGTAGGCTGGGGATACCAGACCGACAACTGTGGCCACTGTCTCGACTGTCTTCAGGGCCAGGATATCTTCTGCAAAGAGCGTGTTATCTATGGTGACGCAGACGCCGTGAACCGAGGCAGCTTTGCTTCTCACGCTCTCGTGCGAGAGGCCTTCCTCCACCCCATTCCCGATGATATGAGCGACGAGGATGCCGCTCCTCTTCAGTGTGCCGGTGCTACAGTCTTCACTACTCTGCACGATGTCAACTCCAACGACACTGTCGGTATCATGGGCGTCGGTGGCCTTGGCCACATTGCTATCCAGTTTGCAGCCAAGCTTGGTTGCCGCGTTGTCGTCCTTTCCGGTTCCGATAGGAAGAAGGACGACGCTGCCAAGCTCGGCGCTCACAGATTCGTCGCCATGAACGGTGACATTGATCAGCAGCTCGGCGACTGGAAGATCTCGCGCCTCTTGGTGACCACTTCCGCTCAGCCTTCGTGGGACAAGATCCTGCCTATGCTCTCCACTCGCGCCCGCATCTATCCTCTTTCTGTCTCTTCCGACAACCTGGAAATTCCTTACATGCCCCTCATCATGAGCGGCATCACCATCCACGGCTCTCTTGTCGCTTCTCGGGCTATCCATCGCAAGATGTTGGAGTTTGCTGCCCTGCACAAGATCAAGCCTGTCATTGAGAGGTTCGAGATGTCGGAAGAGGGTATTAACAAGGCATTTGAGCGCCTTGAGGCAGGCAAGGTGCAATACAGAGTTGTTCTACTGCCCACTCAGTAATAAACTGAAGGGTGGTGATTAAAAAAAAGATGCATAGCGAAAGGCAAAGCGGCAGTGATTTCATAGTCTTTACTTTCAAATTTGATAGATGGGATAGAGAAAAATAACATTCGGTTTCATTTAATTATTGCATTACTTGCTCTAATGTTTATGGCATCTTTGATTACTCATTAGCTGTAAGTACTCTGGATTGTATGATTGTGTGATTGCATGGGTGAGCAGTAACTTATCAACGTGTGTGTCCCGAAATCTTCATAGGTTATCATGCAACATGCACGCTTCATCGCCTTGCTTCGTCATTATGATGTATTAAACTTTGGCCACAGCTTTTGGAAATACATATACCATGCAAACAGTAAGCTTACTGACAGAGAAGCCAACTACATGTACCCAGGAAGTTGTCTGAGGCCGACTTGAACAGTGCATGAGTATTACATTATCGAAAACATATGACGGATCAACTCATATAAGTAAAGACATTCTATGCTATGCCTCCATTGCTATGCTACGCCTCCAATGCTTATAATCTACTCATCTATCAACCCCAAAGATCATCTCACACGTCGAAAAAAGGAATCAGTCCCGTCCTTGGATAACAATTAATGTACTCAAACGTCACCTCGCCCGGCTTTAAAGCCGAAACCTCGTGCCACGTGCGCATCTTGAACGTCTCCTTGCCAAACTGCTGAGAATGCGAATGCGCTCCGTGAAAGATTTTGTGGTGCGATTTGTGCTTGGAAGCCCACGCCTCAATGTCTTTCAACGATCGGAAGAAGCCACTGCTGCAAGTCTCGCGTCTTCGTCGCTCCGTTGTCACGACGAGGCCGAATTTGTCTGCTTTGGAGACACCATTGGAGCCACTGACATTTGTGGCGTTTGTGTCGTTCGAGCTGATCGAGCTATTAGAGGCATGCGCCTCGTGCGCTCCATCTGCTCCGTTAGTCTCGTGTACGCCGTTGGTGCCATGGGAACCATTCGTATTACCGACTCCGTTTGTGCTGTTCGTTCCATTTGTCGCATTTTCATTGCGTACGCCATTTGCACCATTAGTTCCATTCAGATAGCCAGCATAACTCTTGACAAGGCTTGTCAGTCCATTCACCACTGTGCTCCCAAAGCCGTTCAATGAAGCCAACTGTTGCGCCTCTTCTGCCTGAAGCAGCCGATTTGTAGTCATGTTCCGAGAGAATCGCAGCCCAATGTCGCCTGATTCCGCCGGATTTTCTTCCAGATAAGTCATCCCAGCTCTTAGTACTGGCTCAAGGGTGCTTTCGTATGCTTCTCTTTCATCGTCTTTGCACCGCTCCCAATATTGGCCAGACCGTATATGAAGGACAGACACCCTGTTTTCACCCTCAATGACACGACCTTTGCTATCTTTCTCAAAGTTTGGAGGACTGAGTTTATACTCTGGTTCGAAAGGATCGTGCGATGATGCTGGAAATCTATCGCGCGCTGCTCCCCAATAGCCGGTGAATTTGTGGCCGACTTGCTGTGCACCCTCCAGGGAAGCGATACCCGGCTGATAGTCGTTTCCAGAATATACTGTTTCGAATCTCTGTTTGGGAACTGTGAATGACTCCCTCCATAGGCCGACTACCTTTTGATCAGAGGAAGATAGAGTTTTATGAAGCAGCTGCAGGTTCAAGCTCTTGTTGGCAGCTTTAGCCACATCTTTATCAATCCAATAAAGAATGTATATTTCTGTGTCCGGAACATCACAACCAGCCTCCACGTATATCTTCTCCCATAAAACCGGTGACAGTTCTCCGGCTCCCTGTCGAATCCATTCTTCGACTTTCGCAACGGCCGTTCTCTGGGCGGCAGAAGTAACGTGAGCATTCAGTTCAGTATGCAGCCCCCTTGCAGGTTTCTCTTCATATCGGGGTTGAATCCCAATATAAGAAACATTTACATCGTGGACATGTTCAGGGAGCTCCACCATGTACCGAGGGAACTTGACTTGCCAGTTTTCAGGCTGGTTCAAGGGTAGTTCTCGGTTTTCCGTTTGTATCTGAGAGTGAGACATTGTACAGCGAGGTACGGGGTTATAAAGGCTTCCCGTGGCTTTTTCCTGGTCAGATACGAAAGGCTTATAACAGATAGAGGTCAGATAGCGCCTGGTGGCTTAAATGGATGTTATCTTTTCTCCAAATCGCCAGGGGGACCAAGCAGCTTGTAGTTATATGGCAACACTGAATACGGATCCAGACATAGAGCTACACTTAAATTACCACATGAGGAAATGCGGAGAAGAGGCGCTCGGTAATCTCGCCTCTATCCAAGCAACTGGGTCATCTAAAGCAAGCATTGTCCCAAAGAGTTTGCTGAAGGGCTCGGCGTTTACAGAGGAGCATTCAGGGTCTGCATCCACTCCGTACACGGAGGGAGATCTTACAGCCTCGGCAGCTTCGGCTATATCGTCTAAGCACGGCACACTCGCAAAGACATGGGAACTCCCCGCATTCCCCATTCTAATCCAGGTGCTTGAACGTCTCCAAAATTACCTAATGAACGCAAGCGCTGCGCGACTCCGCGACTCCGTAAGGCTGGGCTGACGCTTAGCTCGCTTCGCTCGAGCAAAACATCCTCGCCGTGACGGAAGGATTGGGAGGCGCAACGAATCAAGGAGCCCTTGTCTGAGCTGAGCTGAGCCTCTCAAACCATGAGCGAGATTAAGAGACGCACGCGCACTGGCTGCCTCACGTGTCGGGCCCGGCGCGTCAAGTGCGACGAGCGGAAGCCGGCCTGCAACCGCTGCACCATTGCCAATGTCGAGTGTGCGGGATACGCGCCCAAGCGGCACATCGACGTGCGCATGCCGCCGCGCGCGTCCCAGTCGCAGCAGAGCTCGCCGGCAGACGTCGAGGATGACGATGTCCGCTCAGACCGCCTTCACTCCTCGCCCCAGGGCCCTCCGGGTTCCACCCCGTCCGGCCCGCCGTCCGGCCCGGCTTCCGCTCCGTCCACTCATCCCGCCGCCTGCATCCTGCCCCGGCCTCAGTTCCGCCATGATGGACTGCCCCTGGTTGGCCTGCCGAGCAACCCGCGGCTGTCACAGCGCCCCTGTGCTGCTGCCAGGGAGGTCCTGGCCTATCACCAGTTCTTCTTCCGGACGCTGCCGATGCTGTTCCCGGCTGACCACTTGCCGTTCTGGAGAGATCGCCTCTGTGACGAGGCCTGGTGTCTCGAGTATGCCCAAAGGGGGTTGCTGGCTCTAGGCTGTATGCATCGTGCCGCTCTCATGATATCCATGCTTGGTGAGAACGATCAGGCCCGCGGGCTGGACACCAAAGTCATTGCCGTCCAGGGATACACCCAGGCACTGCAGGAATTGTCAAGTCAGCTAGAAGAAGCCGAGAAACAATTAGAGGTGCTATCAGCCGTCTTAGTTCTCATGGCCTACTTTGAGGTATGTAAAATGGTGTTTGGACTGAAAGCTCGGCCGGAAAGGGCCAGTGCATCAACTTATCTAATACGCGGGTTTAATAACATGACTATAGTGCTTTGCAAGCAACATTCCTGCGGCATACAGCCATGTCTGCACCGCCAACTATTACTTTACAGCCCTCAAGTCTAATACACCAGCCCATGTCGATGACCTTGTACTCGACTCTCTAAGAACTGCCCTGCAAACTCTCACGTGGACCTGTTACATGGCAGTGCCACTTCCCGGCATGCTGCTCTCTGTTGGCCGTACGACGACTACAGGGTACATTGCACAAAGCCCTTCCTTTCTGCAGCGTAGCTTGCTACAGATTCTAATTGACTCTGGAGTTCATGACGAGATATGGACTCTTACGCCGGTGCGCCAAGAGCCATCTGTATTGTTAGAAAAGGTCTACCGGCTACAGCGTAATCTACGGGAATGGAAGGATGTACACGGTCATCTTCATCCCAATTTGGAGGCAGATACGGCAACCCTGGCCAGTCTCGAGAGTTCAGAAGAATACCATTTCCCTATCCCCCCGTCTCCCTTTTTGGCGTTGCCGCCAAATCTCTGCCTTTCTGGGGCAATGTACAACTTCCTCATGGCACGCATAATGTGGACTCTCTGCCTCTATGACAAAAGCCAAGACGCAAAGAAGATGGAATCCGAGGCTTACATATACTTTTACCAAACCATGCGGTTTGCAGCAACCCACACGGCGAATAATAGTTTAAGGACGCTGCCCAATGGCACATATACTACAGATGCGCCTGTTGCTAGCGAGGAGATGGACAAGAGTTTCTTGCCTATCCTCTACATCACAGGCCAGTGCAGTCCACAGCCATCTTGGCTCCGCTGGATTGCGCAGCTGATGAAGCAGATTGGAGAACAAGGACTCTTCAACGGCTTCGTGCTGTCCGCTAGCCTCAAAGTTCTGCATAAAATGGAACTTAGCCATAACCTGTTGTCGACTGATAGGATCGAGCGGTATCCCAACCCGGCGCTGCGGATCATCTCGATGCTAATCCCAGAGACAAACGCTCAGGGCTTTGTGTGTTATTATGCTAAGCCCTCTCGATTCAACAGCGGTTGGATCAACCGGGATACCCTTACCTATTATCCCATTGCTCATGCGCGCTTCTCTCCCGAGTTGGATGAGGATAGTGTAGCGAAGCGAGAGATTGAGGTGTACGATGAGCAACGGTCAATGGAGGAGCAATTCACGTCTGAGTGGATTCTCAGTCGTCCAGTCGCGAGCAGCTGGCAAACTCGCTCTTCGGAGACGAGATTTAACCTTAATCACGTTCTTCGTGATCATATTAATGGCGGTCGCTTATTGCACATGAATCAGCAGACACCGGGCGGGACCGTGATGAGATATTAAAGATAAAAAGTACAGGTACTTAAAGAATTAAAGAAAGTAGAATATATAGGCGAAAGTGTAAGTCGTATTTATTTCAGGCTCGGCGGATTGTTGGCAATACGTTCAATGTTAGACTACCTAAATGTAACTTGAGCTGCGTCACGTTAGAAGACAACTCATGGCTACTATGTACCTAAACATAATTAAGCAGTTCTTCTTCTTCCTTCTTCTCTCATTTTTGCGCGATAATGGCTGCCTGATTTGAATATCCACGTGCTCCTATTCAATATATCGAATACGCAGTTAATTCTTGGAAGTTGATTGTCTCCTTGAAGAATTGCATTGTGAAGTCATTCACATCTTTGGTCTGCTCGCTGTCGACTACTGTTTGGGGAATAGCCTTCTGCTGTGGACGGCTATTGGCTACAATCCCGTCCCTTTGATTTGGCTAGTGTCGATATTCAACTCCCGTATAAAAGCTCTATTTAGAGAGAATGCATCATCGCTACATTCGCTAATCTCACCTAGATCTGAAGCATTAAGTGTTGCTGCTTTATCTCGTACAAGTAATCTTCAATGTAGATGGTGCCTTGATTATGGAACTTTTGTTCGTGGCCTGCACTGAGGGCGAGGAGGTTATACGTTATATCCGACTGAGAAACTTTAGTCTGAGACCAGTAATGATCGCCAAAGCCTTTTATTTAACAATATAGTAATATTTCAATACTTACACTGGTAGTTCTTGCTTATGTCCGTAGTAGAAGTGTGTGGGAGCCTGGTACCACCTGGTACGGTGTAAAAAACTTGCAACTACGCAGGCACGGTATATTTTTGCGCCACGGTGCCGGTATTGGGTACTGTGCCGGTATAGTGCCAGGATGGTGCCGGCACGGTGGGAAATGGGTGCTAAGGAGGTGCCATAGAGGTGCCGCGAGGTGCCGCGGAGGTGCTATACAGCCAACGCAGCCACAAAAAAGAAACTTATCCTCGCCCTTCTCTACCTTTTTATACAGCGTATTTTACTTATATCAAAATTTCACAAGTGCAGGGAATTGAACAGAGGTTGAAAAATTAATGTATTATGCTATTTAGACTACTTGACTATTTCTTTATATACGTAGGTAAGGTGTCTTGTGCACTCTTGCCTTATATACCGGTGTCGTGCGTTAGGAACGCTGGAACGCTTACACCGCGTGGCACCTCATGGCACCTCCTTGGCACCTTGCGGCACCAATAGGGCACTGTACCGGCACCGTACTAGATTACGGCACCGTACAGGTACCGCGGTATATGACCTACAGTGCCGCTACGGTGCCGGCACCTATTACACCGTGCCGGCATGGTACCAGACCCCTACTATCTTCTACTACGGGTATCAATAGATTGTTGCCAGTGAATCGTTGTTTATGAGACCTGCGTAAGGTTTGCTGTTTCGAACGTCATCTTCTATCCAGCTACTCTCTCTCAAATTGAAGAATCTTTCGGCTGATCAATGGGAGTGCCTATGTATGGTAGTAATAAGAGATCAAAAGAGTAGTAGCTGGCATAGGTAATGATGGTGTACTAAGTGCCAATGCCGAACCAATCGGCGAAGATCTTTTAACGAATGGTCAACTAAGGTGCCAATGGGTAGTTTTAGAAAGGAGCAGCATCAAAGAAGTCTACTATTGGACATATGGGGCCCATCATTACGCCCAATACGAGAACATGGGAAAGTATTGCATCGGCCGAAGCAAGTTGTACTCTTCTACATCCACTCAATAGACTTGGTCTCATTGTGGAGCTGCTACTATTATCCAAAGTCCTCGAATAGAAGCAGCTCAGAGATGTCTTGGTGATTGAACGAACACGTTTAACTACATTGGGGGTGTATAGTTCTGCCTGCATATCTATATCCAATTTAACATGACAAGAATGGAATATGACTTCTCGTTGCAGAGCTTGACACAAGTTACACAACAGCATATGGCTATAGCTAAGTGTCCAATTCTAAGGTATTCAGCATATTTCCGCAATAGCCTTTCCGGAAGTTGGTAGAACGAGAACAATTATATTCAATTGATCGACTGGGATGTTTCTTCAGGGTTCCATACACTGCGTTGCTGCCTGGAACTGTTGCATCATCTGGCATCGGGCGTATTTCGTATGTACGAATCATCAGGCCATTTACATGTAACCGACGTAACTGCCGTGAAAATATACATCTCGATTACTATCTTGAAAACATTATGAGGCTGCCGGCACTTGAACGGATGGCCAGGGCTTACGAAATGTTATGTGAGCGTGAACAAGTACATGAGCGCTTCGAATTGCACGAAACAGGTAAAGCCTCGCCGTCTGTTCCTGAAGATGGACTAGCCTCATCCCCGGCGAAGTCGGCCGAGGCGAGCTTTGCCACATTTGCTAACAACCAGCGAATATTGAGCCACACGAGCCAATGGCTTGAAGATGATTGAGCAGCCACATGGTTGAGCCGGATGGCGCAGGTACGTCACCGGCATCACTTACACGGAATGACCCTCGGCCGAAGCGACAGACAATGATATTGCGAGCCTCATTTGGATGATGATCATGTATAAAAGGACGGAAAGCTGCTCGCTAGTCAAAGACTTTGGAATCAAAAAACCGTTCAGATCATCTTATCTGTATTTCCTTCTCTTACAAAGAAAGACTTACAACCTACTTGAACCATGAGTTCTACATCGTACGCCGTGTCAGGCCGCCAGAATGGTATGTAGAGCGGATGCATCATTATATCTCCAACTTTATGCAATTAATACTAATGACTTGCACAGGTGACTTGCACCTAAACTATATCGAAGATCGCAACACTGCATCTCAGCAAACTGTGTACACAGCTAGCAATGGAGCGCCAATTCCTCATCCTTTCGGTATGTGTTGCTCTACACGCACATATCTCACTATCAATTACCATGAATTATCAGCATGTACTAATGATCATCTGCAGAAACTCAACGTGCTGGAGAGAATGGCCCTCTGCTGCTTCAGGATTTTCACCTGATTGATCTTCTCTCACACTTTGACCGAGAGAGAATCCCGGAGAGAGTTGTCCACGCAAAGGGCGGTGGTGCCCACGGTTACTACAAAACCACCAACCCGCTCGATGATCTTTGCCTTGCAGATATTTTTTCTGCTGAAGGAAAGGAGTGCCCCATCACCATTCGATTTTCAACTGTCGGTGGCGAAAGCGGCTCTCACGACCATGCTCGAGATCCTCGAGGCTTCTCTATCAAATTTCGCACCGAGGAGGGTAACTGGGATCTTGTTCAAAATAACACACCTGTCTTTTTCATTCGAGATCCTGCCAAGTTTCCTCACTTGATTCACACCCAGAAGCGACACCCCGCAAGTCACCTCGGTAGTGGCGATGATTCTACCAACTTTTGGGAATACTTCTGTCAGAACCCCGAATCTGTCCACCAAGTCATGTATACCTTTGGCGATCGTGGTATTCCTGAGAGCTGGCGCCGTATGCATGGATATAGCGGCCACACCTTTAAGTTCGTCAATAAGCAAGGTTCATGGGTGTACTGCCAGATCCACATCCGCTCGAAGCAGGGCGCCGGATTCCTGACTCAGGAAGAATCGACGAAGCGGTCTCCAGATGCCAACCAGAAGGATCTCTACCAAGCCATTGAGCGGGGCGAATATCCTCAGTGGGATCTCTGTGTGCAGACCATGACACCAAAGCAAGCTGAGGAGCTGTGGGAGACCCAGAAGATCAACGTCTTCGATCTTACTCACTGTTGGCCCCAAGCTCAGTTCCCTCTCCGCAAGGTTGGAGAGCTTTGCTTGAATGAGAACGTGAAGAACTACTTTGCCGAGATTGAGCAAGTTGCATTCAGCCCATCTCATCTTGTTCCTGGTAAGTCAATGTTTCCCGTAACATAAAGGTGATATCACATGAGAAAAATACTAATAGTAAATCAATTTAGGAATTGAGCCCTCTGCCGACCCTGTCCTTCAGAGCCGCTTGTTCTCATATCCCGACACTCAGCGTCATCGTCTTGGACCAAACTACCAACAACTTCCTGTCAATGCGCCTCGCACAGGCTATCACATGGCCAACTTCCAGCGAGATGGCGCCATGGCCTTCTATAACCAGGGCTCAAGGCCAAACTATTTCTCATCCATCGAGCCTATTTCCTTCAAGGAGCGCAAGACGAATCTGGATCAGACTCATGGTGCTTTCGTCGGCAGGGCTATTACTTTCCTGTCCGAGATCAGACCAGAGGATTTCAACCAACCTCGCGCCCTTTGGGAGAGAGTTTTTGATGATGCCGCCAAGGAGCGATTCATTAACAATATGGCCGGACACATGAGCACTTGCACTGAGAAAGAAATCATTAGACGCCAAATTGGTATCTTCCGCGAAGTATCGGATGATCTGGCCACCAGACTGGAGAAGGCTACGGGAATCAAGGGATATCCTGGCATTAGTGAGCTTGTTTTCAACGGCTGCCACAACGGATTGGCAAAAAATAGCGCTCTTCGAGCTGCGAACGGCCAAAGGAGCCCTCACTTTAACAGCAGCAATGGAGCGCCGTCGGCTGGAACTCACGCTTAAAGATGTGAGGAAGTGCCAATCGCACCAGATGGACTCTGGCGAATCCTCGTTTGTGCGTCGCCTGAATGATAAGTTGTATTAGCGGTTCATATGTATAGATAGTGATGAGAGAAATTGAGATTACTTTTTCGCAGAGGATCATTATGGCCCCCACCGCAACCAACAGTGTTGTCCCAACTGCTATCAACGGCATGACTCATGTTTACACCCTCTTTTACATCCCCTTGTCTATTGCCTAATCATTGATAGAGTTGCCGACATTGTCTCCGAGAGATGCTGCCGCTGCCGCTTGCTCGCGCAGCAGCTTTGCTTGCCCCGGACATCAAACTCGTATACAACCCACTTCGATATGCATTTCAGCCATTAATATCTCATGTAACATCTTACAGAAAGCTTAGTAATGATCACAAAAAGTGCATGTACTTAAGCTCTACCAACCCCCGTCTACGCAAGCAGCACTGGAGCTTTGTTTCCCCCATCTTACACACTTACACTTATTCAACTCAAGGATATATGTTACTTGCCCGCCATGGGAGCACCGTCAACAGATCCAGGATTTCCCCAATTTTCCCTCTTACCTTCAGAGATACGTTTAAAGATTTGGTATTATTGCCTTCCTCGTCGAATTGTCCAGAGGGATGACCCCTTTTATCTTGTGGAAGTCCGCGAAGAGCAAAAATGCTGGTCGATACGTCCGACTTGTCATAATGCCGCCCTACCACTCATTGCCTCAGTCTGTCGCGAATCAAGACACGTTGTCAGGAAATGGGGCAAATTAATTACGCAAGACTTTCGATTAAATATAGGACCGATATGGATCCAACCTCGTCTAGATCGCTATAATCTCAATTGCGATATTCGCTATATTTGGGACGATGAGGATTATTTGGAAACAATGTATCACTTTATTGACGAGGGACTCTATCGATTGGATGTGATGCCAGTTTCTCTAAGAGCCGAATACTTTTACCCATTCGCCCTAGAGCCACAAAAGGACCCTTTTGAGAAATGTCCGATTCTTGAGATCCATGGGGGGCCACTCAACGGGTACAGCCCCGACGACCCTTATGATGAATTTGCATCTTATATAGAGAGGCCGTATACAGGAGTCTCCGAGTCTGCTACTTTAGCTTTCATCTGTATTCATGCTACGAAAGAGCAGGCCGTGGGCTCTGGCCTATTTGGAATACTTCTCGATGCCCCGGTGCAGCTCGTTGATTTTGACGATAATGAGCGGCTAGAACAGTTCTACTCCCTCTTTCAAAAAGGCTGTTGCAATGACAAGCGACCGGAAGTATCCAAGCAATTCGCATCCATCCTTGCCTCTGGATTTCGTTATCATGTGGAAAGCTGGAGAGAAAAGGTCGACTGGCTTATGATGGCTAATGCATGGCGGCGTACGAATAAACGCTTCTGGAACTCCATTCCAATCGATGGAGATCCGGCTTTGATCTGGAATCCGCCTCTACAGGAAGATCAAACCCATATCTACATGAATAGCATACATGATGTCCAAGGACACACATTCGACATTCGTCATCCTTGGGTGATACAAGCAAAGAAGGAGTTGCCAAGAGTGACACCAAAAATCCAGTTCCTTCTTTGCACAGACGACTGTGATGTAAACGGAAACGTCGGCATGGTACGCGATATACCGCTACCGTTGAATCGTCGAAGCGACTGGTTTGACAATCTCTTGTATGCGGAACTTGCAGAACTTTCGTGAAATATCAATGTATAAGACTAGAGGCTTTATTAAATACACAAGAAGCTCTTTTGGGGTGATGAATCACGCAATAAAAGCAAGTTGGGTATCCGTGAAAGAGTTAAGAAATTACACGTAGATAGAGTGACTTACCATCCAAACACCCCTACAATTGCCACATTCAATATCGCGAATAGGGTCGTTAGCCCGAAGGACGTAGCCGGTAACCAGAGGGTAAAACACAACACCCCACACAGAAACGCCAGTATGCCTGCTGTGGAAACTTTGGATGTGCGATCGCCTATCAAGCCAATTATCGGTCTACCTAAGGTTGTTCCGAGATCCAGAAAGCCCATAATACCCGTTGCTTGATTGCTTGATAACCCAACGGCAAGAGAAAAGTCGGACAAGGAGAAAAGTAGGGCTATGTTCGCAAAAGTCCAAAGAAGAAGAAGCAAGACTTTCGCGTGGCGGAGGGGGGTAAAGTCAAAATCGACTTGTGTTGGATGTACCTCGTTGTTTCTATCTCGCTGTAAGAGAGTCATAATAACAATGGCTGGTAGGGATACAAGACTGGTGGTGCGGAGAGTCCATCTTAGTCCTTGGTGTTGAATTGGTTCTACACGAGAATGCGACTCCTTTAACTCCAGAGCCAGCAGAGCTCATTCCATTGGCGATGGCGCAGCGTGCCTTAGGATGAACGTCCTTCTGCTCGCACTACGCTGCTTTGCGTAATTTTTTTATCGATTTGTCGTTGCTACTGGCCCTTTGGAGGTTGCTGATATACACTCAATGACGGAGGTTGCCCATACTTATTTGCGGCTCCAAAGATATTAAATGTCAAGTTGCTTCCAAGAAAGAGGGCTCTCACGAACGCGAACTAAACTTAAAAAATGCACGGAGATTTGCGGAGATGAAATTAACCCAGCTTAATAGGGATGGTGGTGTGCATTATAAAATCACTCTAGCCATGAAGAGCTCCTCACAAGGCTACCAACCAGCTTCGAGATACAAGGTACTCCGCAGATGCAGAACTGCGTTTGATAGTATATGAAAAGCAAATGATTGGCTGCTGATGCGTGTATTATGGCGAACCCAAATTCACGCGTTGACACGTTACGGCTGAATTACTGCCTAAGATGCCCCCGCGTCCAACGCGTCCAACTTGACGATTTTTTTTAACTGCACATATTCTTATTTTTCTCAGAGAGCCCAAGATAATTCAAGCATTGATAATCTCAAGGAAGAGGTCCGCTGATCCTTCAAGATGCCTTTCGAAGCGGCCTTGAGACCTAAAGGTCATCACGAGTATACCGTGGGGTGGATTTGCGCTCTACCAAAAGAGCAGACTGCAGCTATCGCCATGCTAGATCACAGGCATGCAGACTTTCAGAAACCACTGAATGATCCTAACAACTATACGTTGGGGTCAATAAATGGCCATGGTATTGTCATAGCCTGTCTACCCAAAGGTATAACAGGAACAACTTCAGCAGCGACTGTTGCAGCCTGGATGGTTAACAGTTTTCCATCCATCAAGGTCGGTCTTTTAGTCGGTATTGGTGGCGGCGTTCCGCCAAAAGTGAGACTTGGTGATGTCGTTGTCAGTACACCTATTGGCCGGTTCCCTGGTGTAGTTCAATGGGACTTTGGCAAGGCAAAAGAAGGTGGCAAATTTGAACGAACTGGCTCGTTGAATAATCCTCCAACGCCGCTATTGACAGCCCTGACGAGATTGGAAACAGAGCATGAGTTGAATGGATCCAAGATACCAGAGTATCTAGACCAACTTAAGGAGAGGTGGCCACGCCTAGCATCAAAATACTTGAGGTCCGATCATCATGAAGATCTCTTATTTAGATCAGATTATCAACATGTCAGTGAGAACACAAATTACACAAATTTCTCTGGCCTCGAAGACAGTACGGAGGAAGGAAATTGCGAATTCTGCGACAGAAGTCAACTTATCAAAAAGAAGCCCAGAGATATACGCGTGCATTATGGCTTAATTGCATCTGGTAACCAAGCTATTAAAGACGCGACCCTCAGAAACAAATTAAATAAAGATCTTAACAGTCAAGTCCTTTGCATCGAAATGGAAGCGGCGGGACTAATGAACAACTTCCCTTGCATCATCATCCGAGGCATCTGCGATTATGCTGACTCACATAAGAACAATGCCTGGCAGGAGCATGCTGCAGCTGTGGCTGCAGCTTTTGCAAAAGAGCTTCTAGGCTATATACAAACATCTGAAATCGAAAGACAGTGCCCAGCGAAGGACATACTTGAGAAAGGTTAGCAATTTATGTCTTAAAATTGTATCATTTCTCACATCTGATATAGTTCTTGGTACCATATCCGAAGTTGAAAAGAACACTTCGCATACGAGAACTAAACTGGAGGGGATTGAAAACACCAAGATTCTCGATTGGTTAACACCAACAGATTATGGCCTACAGCAAAGTGATTATTTCCAGAGATCTCAAACAGGAACCGGGCGATGGCTCCTGGATTCTATGAAGTTCCAGAGTTGGGTGGCTGGACGCAACCAAACTTTATTCTGTCCAGGTATGCCTGGAGCGGGGAAAACCATCTTAACATCAATCGTGGTTGATTATCTTGTTTCGAAATTTCGCCACGGGGATGTCGGCATCGCATATATCTACTGCAACTTCCATCGGCACCATGAACAGAGCACTGGCGATTTACTAGCGAGCATACTAAAACAGCTTGCCGAGACCCAGCCTTTACTTCCAGAAAGTGTTACAGATCTCTATAATAGCCACCAAAGCAGGCGAACGCGGCCGTCGGTTGACGAACTGTACAAAACTCTTCAGTCCATCATAGCTTCATATTCAAGAGTCTTTATCATTATTGATGCCCTGGATGAATGCCAAACTTCGAACAATAGCCGCATCAAATTCCTCTTTAAGCTCTTCGACATTCAAGGTGAAAGCCACATAAATATATTCGCAACCTCGAGACCTATTCCGGAGGTTCAGGAGAAATTCAAAGAAAGTGCAGTGATCGAGGTCCGTGCTCACACCGACGACGTGAAAAATTCTTTAGAAAGTCAAATATCGCAATCAGATTCGGAATTTTTGAACATTTGCCGGGAAGATATTAAAACGAAGATCACAGAGGCGGCTGAGGGGATGTAAGTGTTAACGTCTGGCTGTACACGGGGCGATAATTGACGATCAGCTAGGTTCCTTCTCGCGCAGCTTTACTTTAATATCATTAAAGATAAAAGAACGCAAAAGAAGATAAAAGATACATTGAAAGAATTGCCTATCGGACGTAATACATACGATTATACTTATGAGGAAGCGATGAAACGGATAATAAGCCAAGCCCCAGACACTACCGAGCTAGCCCGGGTGGTTCTCTCATGGATAGTCTGCGCCAAAAGGCCTCTTAAAGCGTTAGAACTTCAACATGCGCTTGCTGTCGAGCCCAAAAAGTACCGCATTGATGAAGAGAATCTTTTACCGATTGGAGATATGGCCTCTATTTGCGCCGGGCTAGTAACAATCGAGGGAAACAGCGGCACAGTTCGTCTAATTCACTATACTACGCATGAATACCTTGAACGGACAATGGAACGATGGCTCCCAGATGCAGAATCTGTAATTACGACTATATGCACAACGTATCTGTTATTGGACGACTTTAAAACCGGGCCTTGCAAACCGTGTGGCGAGTACTCCCATAATGGAATTGCCTACAAAACAGACTGCAAATATCAGAAGCGATTGCAATCTTTTCCTTTCTATAACTATGCTGCAAATCACTGGGGACACCATGCACGTGGATGTTCGAAATTAGATGAGGAAGTTATCAACTTCTTGAAGCGCAAATCAAACGTGGAGGCATCAGCTCAAGTACTGCTTGGGGAACCAACATATGACTCTTGCTCTAACTTTCCACGAGAAGTGACCGGGCTACACTTGGCATCATATTTCGGGGCTGTTGAAGCCGTAAATTGTATGTTACCATACGAGGAGTATACAAATGTGAAGGATAGTCATGACGCAACGCCATTCCAATATGCCGCCATGAATGGGCATGCGGACATTTTTTTGCTGTTACTTAAAGCTAACAAGCTTAATTCTCGTTTTGGCTTTGATTTCCTTAAAAAATCACTCTCATATGCCGCTAAAAACGGACATGAAAATGTTGTTCAACTATTACTTGGCTTCAGACGGGTTGATCCTGATTCCAAGGATGAATATCGCAGATCAGCGCTTTCGTATGCCGTTGAGCATGGACATGAAAGTATTGTCAAGCTTTTACTTTCAACCGGCAGAGTTGATCCTGGTTCCAGGGATAAATACGGTAAACAGCCACTTTTATATGCTGCTATAAAGGGTTATGAAGGCATTGTCAAGCTGTTGCTTGCAACTGGGAAGGTTGATCCTGATTCCAGGGATAATAGCTACCAAACTCCGCTTTTATCTGCCGCTGCGAATGGACACGAAGGCATTGTCAAGCTGTTGCTTGCAACTGGCAAAGTTAATCCTAATTCTCATAATGAATGCTGCACATCCGCGCTTTCATATGCCGCTGAGAATGGACACGAAGGCATTGTCAAGTTGCTGCTTGTAACTGGGAAGGTTGATCTTGATTCCAGAGATACATATGGTGATCGGCCGCTTTTAAATGCGGCTCGATATGGACACGAAGATATTGTTAAGCTTCTCCTTGCAACTGGCAAGATTAATCCTGATTCTCATGACGGATGTTACAGGTCGGCGCTTTCATATGCCGCTGAGAAGGGACACGAAGGCATTGTCAAGCTGTTGCTTGCAACCGGCAAGGTTGATCCTGATTCCAGAGATGAATACGGTAAACAGCCACTTTCATATGCTACTAAGTGGCAGCCGGACGGTATTGCCAAGCTGCTACTTGCAACTGGCAAGGTTGATCCTAATTTTATGGGAAAGCATGGGACTCACCTACATCATGCAGTTTATTGCGGCCGTGGAGATATTGTAGAGCTGCTGCTTGCAACAGGCAAGGTTGATCCCGACCAAAGAAGCGTTTCTGGCGAGACACCGCTATACATGGCCGCTGCAAGAGGCGATGCGAATATTGTCGAGCTATTGCTTGCAGCTGGCAAAGTTGACCTGGTCGCTCAGCATACTGCTGATGAGCATCTTGAAGACAACATAATATATCAGATTAAATATACGCCACTATCGATCGCTATTGCCAGAGCGGATGAGGCTATTTTCAGGCTATTTGTCACGGCAGATATCCCCAGCATCAATCTGATAGATGCAGATGGTAAATCGCCACTTACACATGCTGTAATACACCAGAACGAATATTTTGTAGAGTTCTTGCTTGCCAAAGACGCGACGAGCGTTAATGTGGCAGACAGAGAAGGCCGAACTCCGCTTTCACACGCTGCTGAGTGTGGAACTAGAAGAATCGCCAAGCTAATACTCGAAACCGGCAAAGTCGACAGAAATACGCTGGGGGATGCATATAATCGAACACCATTGTTTTATGCCGCCAAGAGTGGGCATAGAAATATTGTCAAGCTTTTTCTTGTGATAGGTATACCTATTGGCTATACCTATGGCTACGAACAAAAAAATTGCGACTCTGAGCAGCATCAAGACTCTTTGAAACGCCTGGTAAAGCGGCACATACGCGCAAACGGTCATTACTCTACACGGCTCAAACATAAGATAATACGAGGAAGATTGCTTACTAGGTGGCTACGACACCACGTGAAGCGTTTAAGCTACATTCGCAGCAGAAAGCGAATTCGTGACGGCAGCATGAAGAAGGCGCTTAGGCGTACAGGTAGGCGGCTGTTTAGACACGTCTGCGACAGCAAATGGCACAGATAACTTGAAATGATGGGATCATCGCGCAGGCGAGCAACAGGGTCATGACAGCCTAGTACTCTTGCGCATCGAGGCGATTATGGGTTGCTAGTCACCTGGGAGTCTTACAGTGGGAAAATGGAATGAAGAAAAAATGGTCTGTTGCTATGATCCACTGGACGGATGGGTAGTCGCCTGTTGAGCAGTCGAGGTATGTTCACCGCAACAGCATGAGAAAGTGACACATACATAATCCGTACAGATAGTCGGTTTTCAGAACAGATACAATGTAGCAAAGGAAGAAGATACGAGCTCTATAGACAAGACACTATTTAAGGATATAAACTTATATTAATAAATGGACCTATAGTTATCTGCTTAAATGCAGAGCTATGTAAATTCTCCGTGATTCTAGACGAGTTGAATTCCAGTTCATGTAATTAATCAAGCACACGCAGCGAGAACATAACGACAACGCCTTACCCAGACGCTCGGTTAGTAGCTGGGGAACACATGTTAACTCATACTACTATGCAACCAATACCAACTCAACAACAGAAACCTAACGTATCTGACCGTTATACATACCACTATATGAAATCAAATGAGGGTATTAGCTGATTAGATTGCAGCAGCTGAATACATGTACTACCCAAAAAGCTACCCACTGACCCAATTAGGTGTCATTTTGATACAGAAAATCCCACGTTGTCTTGCCTTGCGATCTATGTATCTTGGCCAGCTATTGCATAGCAGTAAGTCCTAGCTACTAGCCGGTCACAAGTTTAGTCAAACGCTTGATCAAATCATGCTAACACTCGTTGAGTTTGTGTGTTTAGATACATAGACAGGACCTATTGGAAAAGATTTGGGCCTTCAAGTGCGAGAATGAATGTACACATACGAGTACACAAACAGCTACTCGTATACCTTTAAGGCTTTTGTTAAACTTCTGCTTACAACCGGCGAAGTTGATATAAATTCATCTGACGAATGCAACTGAACTGCCTTGTCATATGCTGCCGAAAATGGCCACGAGGTTCTTGTTCAGTTACTTTTGAACGAGGGGCGAACACCAATACAAAGGATGTTAACGGGAGAACACTGTTGGCATGGGCAGATGAGAATAGGCACAAAGGCACCGCGCGTTCATTGCTTGACGCTGATTAGAGAATTGTATTAGGTGAATATTGAATGCATATATCATAACAAAGAGATGAACAGTGCTTAGGAACATCTAGAAGAGCCCTTAACAGGTATAAAGCAGCCTGGTAATGAAAATTTCGACTCAGGATCCAATAATCGCCCCATCTTCTCTTCTACGTTTATGTCTACATTTCTTAGTGCAACTATCTTGGGACCGAAAACAGGAAGAATGCGCGAGTTATTTGTCCAAGAATTTGTTATTCTACTCAACGAAGATGAGAACCTAAGATCCCTCATACTGGAGGCCGTTTCGAAGCAGGAGATTGGCCCCGGAAGGGCTCGAAACAACTTTCGAAAACTATTAAAGCACTTTGCTAGTGATCTCAGAGTCGAAGCAGTCAGCAATCATCACCAAGCGCTTGTTAGGTTTATAAATACGAATTCATCCAACCTTACACAAGAACTCTTCTCAGAATTTTCCAGCGATGATCAGAAAGCGGGAGATAAGATTCCAGAACTAAGGATGCAGCATCATGCTGATGGAGAAAGTCAGAAAAGGTAGAAGATCTTCAAATTTCCCAAGATCCTGAGTTTGTCAAACAAACTACGCCTGCTCACCTCAACAGCCAAACTTACTATGACGACACCAGCGATCAGATTGAGTTGAGTGAATCTGATGAAGAAGGCGACCATGACGGTGTAGACGAAGAAGCCGAACCAGTCAAGCTGGATATTGACCTTACAGAGCATTTTGACGAATTGAAACAGTTTATTCTGGATAGTGCCGCCTATCGGACCCTTCGTCGTCGATTTGATGAATTTATTCGACCTTCTTTGGGATCTAAAATTGAAGACCTACTCCTCAGGTGGTCGAGGCATGATCATAGACACCACTCCTTCGTTGCGCGCTACAAGCTCTTTAATCTAATTGCCGAGTTGGAGTATGCTAATCCTCATCCACAAGAAATCAGACTGGATGAGGACAATAAGCGCACCTATTGGCAAGCGTTTTTGGATTACTATCAGAAAAAGGCTGAGGATTAGACCCAGGAAGCCTGGGATTGGTGGCCATTGCCTCCTTATCTAAGGCCTCTAGAGAACAACGAGAGCCGATTACTATGGCAATGTGTGAGTTTGATTCCCTTTTGAAGTGCGCAGTGCTAACTACCGTTGGTTCAGAAATGTGGATGTGGACAAGAGCGATGGGCAGAAGTGCCAAAGCCCTTTGCCAGACGTCTGATGTTATTTGCTCGTGACCTTTCTAAGGATGGTACTTCAATGAGTGGGAACCAATCTCCTTCTGCCTCACATACACGAAATACTGATGCGCATGGCTCTTCCGGGAATACATTTTCCCCTACATTACCTTCGAAAAGTGGCGGAGTTCATCAGCCTCATCAACCGGTACCAAGAGCATCCCCCATCAATATTCCCCGTGCTGGATTAGTCGACACTCAAGCTGGCGCAATCTCTACAACTCCTCTTGACCACTGGGTTCTCCTTATATGTTTGTTGCCGATGGTTACCCTTTTCATAATTTGGATTTCCCCATTGGTGCGAGGTACTGATCTACAGAATCCTTCTATTCCGATTTGCATAACTGCTTCAATATTGTCGATTTTTTGGAGCATATACCTCAGCAGCGGAAGGGATCATTGAATGGAGCATGATGTCAATGTCAAGTATTTGCATTTCGCATCATATAGTTAGCCTAGTGTTAGATGATTACACGATTTTTCGGGAAGTAGGAGGTTGGTACGCGAATATTCATCACAGGCAGGAGGTAATTTGTTCTTCCATTTTTTTAATTTAGCATCAAATGTTTTCACCATAAAGAAACGCAGTTAGACTGAATCTCACCTTGTCTCGCCTTGTGATCATTCATCCAGACCAGATCCTGCTTAGAAATTAGTACTAGTTACTAGTCGACCACACAGATGGTCAAAGGATCTTCCCAAATTATTAAATCTCATTGAAAGTATTCAGTAGCTATCGTAAAACTATTGGGCTTTAAAGCGCTAGAATAATTGTACACTTACGAGTATACGAAGCAGCTACCGATATACCTTCAAGTGGCTTGTTGGCCGATTTGGGCTTAGGGCTTATATATGCATAGGTAGTTATTTATGTGTATGCCCATCGATAACTCCTTAACTTCTCCGAGTACATGATAGCATATGAATACGTGAACCATCATTTGTTGCGCTTTCCTGCGGCCGGGAGTCTCTGGATCGCGAATTTATTATACCTGTGCCTGTCGCCTCTAGACATAAAATAGCTTGAACCGCCTCCCCTTACCTGAACAAATGCTTTCACACATCTAGTCCGCAATATGCCAAGAACAAGATCAGCCGTGAACCGTCGCACCTCCACCACAAAGAAGGCCGAAACAAATCCACCCCCAGAGGTCCCAAAACCATCACGCGAGCAAAAGGCCAAAGTTGTTAAAAAGCCCCGCGCTAAGAAAGGAAAGGAGACAAGCAATGACAGTACAGCATCATCTATAAGCGTTGGATCCAAAATTCCATGGACCAATAGCTTTGGAGGGGCAATCTATCTTCACGATGGAACCAAAACGTCGCTGAAACAGCTAGTGGAGAAGAGCCACAACGGGTTGATTGTCTACGCATACCCAAAATCTCGTGATGATGAATGTATGAGTTATACGCACTCTAGCTACAGGTAATTGGGTTGTACAGTATGCTGACTGTCTGGTAGCGGACGACCTACACGGCGAGATGGACCACTCTCAGCTGGACTGGGAGTCGTTAGAGATGGACACAATAGGCATCTATCGAGATACTGTATCGTCAATTACTGCATTTATGGAAGGGCCCGGATGGGGGGTGCCTATTGCCAGCAATTTGAGCGGATCTTTGATGAGAGCAATGTCGCTTACTTCTCCTAAAGGTGTTCTCAAACAGGGTGCGTTTATTGTATCGAGAGAAGGGATCCTCCTAGGACGCACGATTGGAAAGGTAGATAAAATTATGGATGATGTACACAAGATGTTGACCATTATTAAGGAAGAAAGAGGCGAGGAAGAAGATTGGTAGACTGTTTAAGTCATGACATTGTACGCTCATTGTTCAGGATCTCGCAAAGGCGAGTCCTAAAAAAATATACTTGGACAATTTGGCGATAATTGACCTCTCGGAGCATTGAGATAATAAATAGTATCCTCGATGTACAGAGTTTTATTAGAAATATACTCGTAAGTCTAAGTTAGGAGAAAGCACTTCACTCTAGATAATTGGCCGCAATGGGTAGCATACATAACTGCTCGTCAGAATTTGTTGTCATTAAGTGTGAACTTTTGTCTAAACGCTCTAAAACACGCTGAATATTCCATTTTAAACACCTTGGATAAAACTCCAACCATTATGACTCCATAGAGACCTGGTTCTCTTCCTTCCATCCCGACAGCGTCTGGGACAGCCACGCTGAGTGATCATTGTATTCGGGAATCATCATTTGGCCCTCGATATTCAGCGCCAATCCAGATTCCGGTATCGTCGATAGATTATTCTTCAGCTCATTGTAGTCAGAGTCTCCGAGGTCCCAGTTCAGCATTCCCATATTCGGCGTCTGTCCGTATTGTTGAAGGAAAGCCGTCATCTCATCCGACCCCGACCCAATTTGGGACATGGAGCCCTCGGAATAATCCGTAATGGGCGAAATATACGGTGATGTTGTAACGCATGTGTTGACACCATCGGATCCAGAGTGGCTATGCTCTGAGTCATCGATGCTATAGAGGCTCTGAGGGGATTGTGTCATAGAGGGATGGTAGCCGGCGAAGGCTTCTTTGCGGTAGTCTAATTCGGTTTCGATGCTCTGCATCAGCTCAGATGATGGTGAGTCATCACTAGTAAGGTCGTCCATGGGTGAGTCGGCCTCTTTATCGTCATCATGCTCGTCTTCTTCCTCGTCTCGATACTGTAGTCGATTAGGATGGGCCGCGATTCTAGCCATGCCGGAAGCTGTTGTCGGCAGCTCATATTGAATGGGCAATTCAATTTCGCCATTGGCACCAATGCAGCCTAGCTTTTTGGCCACATCGTGAATAACTAGTTCGCCCTGGTCATTCAGCTCAGGGTCACCGAGATCCCAAGACTGATTCTTCTGGATCATAGTGTACAGCTTATGGACGCTGCCGATAAGCGCCAAGTGAGTGGTCTCAAGGAACTCGACATAGCTGCGACGCAAGTTAGTCATCGTTAGATACAGGTATCAAGGATTACGACATGTATAAACATACCTCTTGGGAACTTGCTTGTACTCGACGTGAATTGTTCTCTTGCGGATGCCAGGGGTGCATACATGGCCGTTGTTTTTGCACTTTTGACAGGGAAGATCACCATCACACTAGTACGGCCGCATTGTCAGTATTGGCAGTCAAGAATTGGTATTGAATAATGAGCGAACCTTGATCTTCTTTAGGCGACACCGCTCACAGGCCTTTGATACGCGTGTACGGCGCACGTCTCTGCTGGTGCGTGGGTGTTGATCCATTGACTTCGATGTGGGGCTAGACTTGGATTTTTGTACTGCTGGGCTTCTAGAAGGTAAGGGCTGACTCTTATGTGAGATGTTTGCAAGCATGTTGTGTGTGCAATGATTGTTGGGGTGGCAGATTATATGAGATGTATGGATTATATGCAAGACAAAGGCGGTTGAGGATGATACGGGGGGAAACTGTTCGGGATGTCGCTTCGTTAACGCACTTTTGAATTGAGATGGAAATTGGATTGATAAATAGTTCGTACATTATGTCCCTTGATGACGTGAAGCTACGAAGAATATGTATTAGGCTGCAGTCTCTCCGTAAAGGGATACTCTCAGCGAGTATGGGGCCAAACTACGACATCGACCGATACGATTTTACAGGGGACCGGCGACTGGCTCACACCTAAGCAAGCTTGAGCTCAAACGGTGTTAAACGCCCGTGACGCTAGAATTTTCTGCCGCCAACTTTCGTTAATTCGAGCTTCTCCGAGCTGTGAAGCGCACACACGCGAGGTAAGCGAAGAGCGCGAACCAAGGCGTGGCGGCTTGGAGCATTTATGCCCGAAGTCCATTGACCCTAATGGGCACTGGAAAACAGTACCGGTGGGAGCTAGAGACGTCACTCCGTGAATCGATTAACTGATTGAGTAACGGCAGTTGACGTGCAGAGTGAGATTCTGGCACGGGGGCACTTTCAGGGTTGGGCTTCTCCGGAACTTCCCAGCCCCAGCGGCACAAGGTCCGAGTGCATGGTCCCCGTTTGCCCGGGAGAGGAGGGTACGTTGCAATCAGCTAAGCAAATGTCGGCAGATGTTCCTTGTTCAAGTGAACTTGCTTCGGTCGGAGATGCACCAATAGGTATCCTGGGGTTTCGTTTCCATTTCCACCTGTCCTGACGGTTGTCCGTCACCGACGAGTCCATCTCCGAACCCACATTTCTATTTTTTTTTTTTCTTTAACCATTGAAAGCTGTTGTCCAAGTGAGCTCTGGCTCTCTGGACAGATGGGATTCTCGATTTTGCGATCTCCCGGTATCATGACCGATCCAATCAGAGACTTGCAGCAAGTGTCTTGCAGTCTTGCAACTTTGATTTGATCATGCGACTCAATCGGGGACTTGGTGTCTGCCAGCTTGTAAGACACAGTACTAGAGGGCTGAGTGCCACGTCATGTGCCTGCTCTGTGGTTGTGCTACAGTCAAGACGCTGTTGTGTTCAGTAGTGTGCATTCGGCCATGTATTTTCGAGCTGAGTCTATTGGCTATCATGGGCAAAGCTGATGCAAGTCTCAACTTTATCGCTATTGCCTAGCGGCGGCACCATCTTGAATGATCATCTGCCGATATTTGCGGCATACGGCGGCGTACGGCGGCGGCTCAAGCACTCACACACAGGCAAGACAGGCAAGTGGAGGACAGAAAACCCGAGACGGAAAAGATTTCGAACGCCCTCAAGTTGAATCATACGCCTACAAAGCGAGTAGCTGCTATATTTACATTTCCCAAATAACTGCTGCTGAATTTATATTTCTCAAGTAACTGCTACTATATCTACATTTCCTTAATTACTACTACTATATTTATATTTCTCTGTAGGCCTAATTGTTACGATATTTATACAATGGAATTCGAGCATTCCGCTACCAAAAACACTGCTTGCTGGATTGATTAGGTGCCTATATTATGAATGTATGTACTTATTCATTTTGCGGTCTCGCTTTTTCTGACCTTCGCTTGACAGGGCACAGCACATGTAGAAAGATTGAGAAGTCGTCTCTAAGCTCAGCTGGACTCATTCTGGTAGTACACATGTGGTAGTACATATTGTATTATGACATAAGTCGCAATTCGTTATCTCTGACTGCCTCGTCCAGCTTCCGATGTCTTACACAGTTGCGCTTACGGAGTACTCTGCCCCGAGATACGGAGAACAAGTAACCATAAATCCACGGCCCTATATATCCGTCGAGACTCTGTTGTTCTTTACAAATTTGAGTTAAGTTGATAACTGAAAATACAAAATTAAATTGAAAATAAAGACAGACTCTCAAAAGGTTGTGACCTTACGAGTGAGTCTTGCCTTCAGAGCCGGCGGATTCGAGCCGCTGCAGCCCAACGGCACCAGCTGAGCACTAACACCGAAACTAGGCCTCCATAGAGTAAGATTCCCTCCACAGGGTCGGGCTGATTTTATCTCTTATCTCTCGGAATAATCACTTGCGCAATTCGACGTCGTTTCGCTCGCTTCTTACGGCAAGCCTACAGTACAATCCCGTTCCGGCAACGAGCTCACCTGGCGCGTGCCAAAATACGACGACCGAAAACACCAAGTACATGTGCCGACGGTGATTTGACTTGTGCGCTCCGAGATACCCAGACCAAAGTACATGTTAGGATGCACGCGACCACGCTATGATCGGCGCTTGATCACGGGCCCATCCATAGTCGAGAGCGAGGCGCCGCTACCGGACGATATTCCAGAAGGAGGGAATAGACAGATAGACGATAGACGGGACGAGCGATCGATTAAGTCAGAGACAGCAAATACCGAGTGGCGATGCCTTCATCCGATAGTCTTGGGAGGCGAGCCTCGCACGGCGCCGCCAGCCTGGCGACGTCGGCATCTTCTATTCATGGCGCAGCGGTTGGGTTTCGAGAAGGCCTGGGTCTGGCTGGAGTTGCGAGGCGAACGCTGGGAATCTGCTTCCTCCTGTTGACGGTGTTTTTATGGACGCTGTCCAATTTTCTCGCCAGTGTAAGTCCATGGGAGAGATGGCTGCCCAACATACGTCTGCGCTTTGCGACACAATGAAGAGCACCCGCTGATAATGTTACAGTTCATCTTTTCCGATGCAACCTACGATAAGCCCTTTTTCCTCGTCTACTTCAACACCTCCATGTTCGCCATCTCTTTAATACCCATGTTTATTCGATATCTACTCCAGAAAGGATTCCATGGACTGCGAAGCGACGTCAGGCGCATGTGGGCGGAGCATCGATACCAAGCCGCCCCGGGCAGTCCCCCGGTAGACGAAGAAGACCAGCAAGCCCAAGAACGCCTGCTAGTAGACGAACGAGACCCCATGGCACCAACCTCGACTCCTTCAAAAGAGAAGCTCAGCTTCCGAGAAACCGCAGTGCTGAGCCTCGAGTTCTGCATGCTGTGGTTCCTCGCAAACTATTTTGCGTCGGCATGCCTCGAGTATACCAGCGTCGCCAGCGTCACGATCCTCACGTCCACAAGCAGCGTCTGGACACTAGTGTTTGGTTCCATGTTTGGCGTCGAGACCTTTTCCCTGCGCAAACTAGTTGGAGTTGTGGCTTCTCTTACCGGCATTATACTCATTTCCATGGTGGACCTCTCAGGCAAGAGTGACGAGAACAGAGGATCGTTCCCGCACAAGACTCCCGGGCAAATTGCGCTCGGAGATGCAATGGCGTTTTTGAGCGCCGTGGTCTACGGCATATATGTCACTGTTATGAAGCGACGAGTGGGTGACGAGGACAAGGTCAACATGCAGCTATTCTTTGGGTTGGTGGGAGTGTTTAATCTGGCTCTGCTGTGGCCGCTCTTTTTCATTCTCCACTGGATGGGTCTCGAACCGGTATGTGCTATGGCTACAAAAGGATCTAATTGCAAATGTTGATACTGACCTGGGTCCAAAACAGTTCGAGCTGCCTCCTACAAGCCAGATTTGGACCATCATTATAGTAAGTCAAGAAACACACTCTCGTCATCCTCCACTCCCGCGCACAGTTGCTCACGGCTATGCAGGTAAACGCAATTGCGTCTTTTGTCAGTGACATATCCTGGGCACTGGCCATGCTCCTGACGACGCCCTTGGTCGTCACCGTGGGCCTGTCTCTGACCATCCCGCTCTCGCTCATTGGCGAGATGGTCCAGTACCAGCAGTACTCCAGCGGTGTTTACTGGGTCGGCGCGGCCGTTGTCTTTGTCTCATTTGTGTTTGTTAATCACGAGACAAAGGAGGAGGACACGAGCAAGGCGGTAAACGCCACAGCAGGTCTCGGCTCGGCCCCCGACCCTGACGCTGCGGACGGAGGTTTGGGTTATGGACGATTGTAATGAATTGCATGTAGATTTGGAGGGTTTTTCATCACCTTTTTGCGTTTCTTCAACAGGCGCGTCGTATTATCTCTCTTAATGGAATGAATTCCAATAGATGTTTCAGTTACTCTTTTTCATAACTGGTTGTATTCAGATATTATACATATCCACAGCGCTAGCATCGGATACTTATTTTGTATGTCTTTGAATCGGACGTGAGTTCAGATATGCTAGTAAAATGCCATTAGCGCGACCCGCATCAATTTGTCCCGATGAAGCACTGAATCCCCGATCGTGACGAGCAGCGATAGGAAAATAATGCAGAGGTAACACTACACTCGAAAAGTGTCTAATAGCGATGCGCTATTTGTCATATTCCAACGCGTTTGAACCATTGTGAACATGAACTCAACCTGCAGTGCTACCCTCTGGCGCTGAGAGCTACAACGCACCTTATCCCGTCAGCAGCCTCGCGCGCTTAACAGCATTACGTTGGATATACTCACAATACCCGACTAATAAAGCACGGGGTAAAAAACAACCACCGAGACAAACAAAGAGAACCCCAGCTGAACGAACCCTTGAAAGTGAGGCCCGTGAGCCGGATCTACCCACCAAAGCCCCCCAGAAAGCGGGATCTAACCGCGGATCATCAGCGGCGCAAACTTTGATAGATCACCGAGACAAGGAGGGACAGCAAACGCAAACCAAACTGAACAAATTGCTTTTTTTCTTGCTTTGTCGCATAGCGTGGCGAAGTTTCTCGGGCGCCTGCTGAATGGCCCGCTCGGTGTGCAAAGATCCTGCTGTTCTTGTACCACGAGGAATGCTAGGCAGCCTTCATTAGATGAGGCCACTTGTAGAGGTCACATGCGAATCTAGAGCGTTCAGTCGTTGGGCTACATATGTACCTTCGATATCCGGTCCTTTGTGTACTTGGAAAGAGCAAGGAATGGTCCTCGGAAGCTTGAAGTTTCGCTACCGGTCGTTTAAGCGGGATACATGCCTTTGGCTGCCTTCTCTTGCTCCAAGGATATATCAAGAATACTTGTTATTGATCTCACTTTCAACATTATTTCGTCGTTTCTCTTTATAGAGAGTTTGCTTTGAGCTCCTTTATACCCTTTCATCCTCGTTCGACTTCTTTACGAAACCATTTCAGTATACGATACCATCCCTGCGACACTTGCTTTACACTACTACTTCTCTTATACCCTCTTTTTGTTTTCAAACATCTTGCCTATTTTGTCTATATCCTAATGGCCACCTCTACAACCACCATGTCCCTCGACCATGCCTCCTCTCAGCCCCCAAAGCCACTGGCGTTCGAGATGGTCGCTGCCACGAGGGAATTACACACAAGAATCAACAGACTGGTGGTATCTCGACTACCACTGGCCTTACCTCCACAGGCCCCCGATGCTGGTCCATATATCAGCGGCTTGTTGCATCTTCTTCCAGTATACATGACGTTTGAGAAGCTTTGGCAAGATATAATACCCGATACTCTTCCTCAGGAAACCGCGTTGGATGATGAAAGGCCAAAGATTTCCGAGCGCATGCATACGATTCTCAAAGAGCTCAGGATTCCCCAACTCTTTCGTTCAGATATTCTCAGAGCCGATATCAAATCCATGACTGGCTGGTCCGACGATATCCTCGATAACCAGATAGACGTCATAAAACGAAAAGGCAAACTTTGCGCCTTCATCTCGCACATCAAACAAATCATCCCCGATGAACCACACACACTCATCGCATATTCATATAACCTATTCATGGCCCTTTTTGCCGGAGGCCGCTTCATCAGAGCGTCATTCGAAAAGGCAGGCGATGAATTCTGGGAAACCGTCCCTAGGCCCATCAGACCAACAATGGAGCCTTGCAGACCAAAATCAACTGCTCCATCTCCGCTAGAGCCAACATATGACCTGGGAGAGACCAACCGGCAATCTCAAACCCCGCTGCAGTTCTGGCGCTTCAACACAGCGGAAGACGGCGAGGATTTGAAGCGAGACTATAAGGAAGTGTTGCTCAGATGGGAAAGTGAGCTGTCTCCCTGGGAAAGAGAAGACATCGTGCGAGAATCGGTCATTATCCTGGAGAACATTGAGTCCATCGTCAACCACCTGGACAGTATGTTTGCCGAAGAGCAGGAAGAGAAGCCCAGCATACAAATCCCAAAGAGACCTTCTCTAGCGGATCGCTTTGCGCAGACTCAATTCGTGGCACGCATCCGCGACAGCTTCATGATAGCCAAGGAACGGGGAGTAAGGAGTTCATTGCGGAGCCAATCGCTCGACACGACGACAACCGAAGAAGGAGAGCAGGAATCTAAGGGTGAATATGCTCATCACGATAATGTCGCTGCAGATATTGAGCTGTGCCCTGGCGTTCCGAAATCTATGAGATTTGCAAAGTCGCTCCCTATTCCGCCGCGCAGGCATGCCCGAGTTGCTGCCGCAAAGGATGGCAGTCTCAAGGGCAAGTTGGCTGTGCGGTCGTCAATGCAACCCGCCAATACTGCGATGCCGAGACCTGTTTTGGTGGGATTGATCGGCTTGTTCCTCTTGTATATATTCGTTCGTATTAGGGGAATTATGAGTGTGGGCACTGTAATGGTTTAGCTAACGTGAAACGTATACGTGTCTCGCGGCATATGACGTTACGTTATTACGATGAATTCCTAAAGAGATACCTAGATAGTTGGATACTAGCACAAGGTTAATAGAAATACGCAAGTTAATTTCTTTCATTTCGTTTATTTTACATGTATTCGCCCATCATGGCTTGAACAATGCTTGGATGCTTGGCTATGCCGCAACTAACCCTACAAACGCCGCTGCTATGCTTTTGACAATTATAAAAACAGGCCCAAAAAAAGAATTCAACTCTCTCTCAAACAACGTGTATAGCTCAGACCAATCCCCGTATAATGCTTATCCAAGCACATTATTGCTACATGCCCATACACTTTTGAAGCATTGGAAAGAAAAAAAAGTGAAGCCTCGGGGGAGTGAGAAAAACAGGCCAATAATTCCATACCATGGTATCCTTCAGTTCATATGCTCATCATTATTTTTTGTTTCCTTTCAGCGCCAACGACTTACTCAGAGTCGTCATCAGGGGTATCCCAGTCGTCTCCCACGTCCGCCCAGCCTGCCATGTGTCGCTCGCCACCAAATTCGCCCACCTGTCGCAAGTACCGCGCCTGAGCCTCGTCCTGTTGCCATTGGCGAACGATGTAGTCGTCTGATGCGGTGACGAGCTTGCCATCGTGCGCCCAGCTTAGAGTAGTGACTTCGCGGCTGTGGCCACGCAAAAGAGGCGTTCCCAGGCGCGAGATGGGGATAAGAGGCGTGGCGGCGGATGATCCAAAGGCGGAAGGTGTAGATATGCTTTGTGACGGAGTGGCAAAGGTGGTTTCGGGAGGGATGTGGGAGCGTTTGGCCCAGGCGCTGCGGATATATCGTTCGTCGGTGGGGAAGAGAAGTGCGCAGCCGTCGCTGCTGCCCACGGCGAGGAGATCGGAGGTGCCGTTGGTGCCGGGGCGAATATCGCATTTGACGTAGAAGGATTGGGCACGGAACAAGTCGTGCTTGAAGCCGTACATGGGGCCCAGACCTTGAGCTCCGTTGGGCCTGCGCTTGGTTGCTCCATCTTCGAGCTCCGGTGCATGGCCGAGCATCAAATGATTTGTCGAGTAAGCGTAGACGGTGCTGTCCTTGCAAACAGCATAGAGGCGGGCTGCGTCGGAGCTGATTGCGAGGGATGTGATGCCGTAGGAACGCCACGTGTGGCCTCGTGGCTCTGAAGTCACAGCTAGGGGAGTCTCTTCGGCCTGCCGCCGAGGCTTGATATATCGCGTGTCCCAGAGCTTGATGGAAGCATTAGCTTCAGATGCAGAAAGCAGGAGGTGTTCGCGGCCCGGTGGCATCCAGTGAATAGCCGTGACGGAGGCTGATGAAGTATTGCCCTGTACTGTGCGTTCGTGGGCGTTGTCTATAGTGTTGACGCCCTTGGCTTGCAAGGGTTCCAGGGAGGTGTCGCGCTGGCCAATGCCGCTAGGGCATGAGAAGCTGTTGACCGGTGATGAGGAACATCGCAAATCCCAGATTTGGATACGGCCAGCTCGGTCAGAGGAGGCAATAACGTTGCCGGCCGCTTCACCAGGTTGAAACGCAACCTGCCGTAATGAGTCCCAGTGACCTCCTCCAAGTTCAGCGGCGACTGTCAGTGTGGGAACATCCAGGATCCTGCCACTTCGATCACCGCAGGCCGTAACCAGGCGCATATCATCTTGTGAGAACGCCAGATCCATAATCGCGTTGTCATGAACGGAGATGTACGTATCAACTTTGGAGTCGTCCAGGGGGTCGTTCAGATCAGTTTTGAAGAGGCGAACACATCCTTGCTCATCGCCAATGGCCGTAACCGAGCTTTTGTGGCAGCTGGCCAGACTAAAGGGAATCGTATTGCCATTTCCGGAGGAGGCAGCGCAGTGGTGAAGGTCATTGCTCCGGCTGTAAAATGAAGCGGTCTCAATCCTCGGGTCGCAGGCTGGGTAATTCAGATGCTGTCTGCCGTGGTGCAATGAGAAGCCATGCTCTCGATCAAGAAGCTGAGATTCAAAACCAGTATCACGGAATTTACGAACAGGCCTTGGCTGATATCCTTCCAGGTGCTGTAGCAAGCATAATTAGCAACTTGCCGCAGGACAATGTAAGAGGAGCAAGTGTCAGTCAGCCATACCAGGGGGGCCTTGGGGTCAACGGCAAAAAGCCTTTGGGGAGTTAGTCCTGACTTTTCTTGCCACGCACGAGCACCACTACGGCTGGCCTTGAAGAAGAGGTTCTTGGAGCTTGTCAGCAAATCACAGCCTTCCATGCAGAAGAAATCTCAAATTTTACCAGAGTTGCTTTCCGTCGGTCCCCCAAGCTTTCAAGAGTCTCCTTTGACTTGACACCATCCTCCTCGATCCCATCCTCTTCCATAATGGTGGGGTAGGTCAGCTCCGGCAAGGCATACGGCGAGGTCTCGTCGGTTCTCCTCCTCTTTGCGCCATCCGTCCGCGTCTCCTCCGTCAACCTCTTGTGCTCTGCGCTCACCCCCAGCCGCTCACTAGGAGAGGGTGGACATAACGGATCCGAACTCAGCAGCGGATCGCTGAGAAAGGACATGGGGGATGCCAGCTGGCGATTGTTGACAGAGGCACTATCCAGCATGCCCAGGTATGATCGTCCGCTGGGAAGAGACGACCGCGGCGTAAAGAAGCGGCCAAACCTCCTAGGCGTTACCGATGGATTTCGTCTTTCCTTTCGCCGCGTGGATCTGATGGGCGACAGCATCATGCTCGCCGGCGAGGACGTGGTGGCGGGCGGGCTGGAGGGAACGGCATCGGAGGAGGCAGACGGGCCATAATGATAATGCACCATGATGCTGCTCTACAGTATGGCGGATATACTGGCAAGGCCTCCCAAGGCTGAGCTGAGGCGAATGGACAGATGACGAGATGCAAGAGCTCTAGGCGAGTCGAATCATGGCAAGGGAGACGGAAAGAAAAAGAGCTTTGGAGGCAATAAGCGGAGACAGGATTTTGGATAAGCGAAAATGACTGAGGCTAGGGACATGGGAGGTCAAAGTGGAGAGACGCGGTCTCACGACGCGGGAGCGTGTAAATGGGATTTGCTCGCTGGCGCGTTTTTGGCGGTTGACGAATCCGGGGCAATGTTGAGCGTGGGCGCTAGAGGCGGGCGGTTCCAGCTGGCCCAGGGCGCTGCCACAGCGGATCTCGCAGGGGGTGACGGGGCTGTCAGTTCACTTGGAGCCCGCTGTATCACTCGCACTTACAGGCACCTTGATGTCGTGTTGTGACGGGCAATTTCGTGCTTGGATGGATCCATCCAACCTCAGCTGGCGATGAAGCAATTTGATCAATGTTTGTTATTGCCGACGTGAGCTATATTTCTCTAGCTTCTGTTGAGCCCTGTCTATATGACGTGTTATTGCACACACGCGAAGTCAATGCCACTTTTCCCAGCATAATTGTCCAAACTGGATTGAACCAGCAGTGTAAAGAGCTGCACGGATATCACATGCAGAAGTTTGTCCTAGCATCGCATTTTGCAAGGCGCTGACACAGAGGTGTCACCATCCATGTAAGGATTGTTTACGGCTCAAACAGCGAGGTTATTGCATGCGTCCCACACGTGTGTTTCGCGTCTAACTCATTGATGTCATTGGCATATGAATATGCGAGCTTTTCATGAGCCGAAATTACATATTATCACACTATCGGCCGCAGAATTCCAGATGTCCTTTGAGCCTTTGGATATTCCCAATAGCCGCCGACGGCTGGATGACTTGCGTTTCCCTGCGCCAGGGAGCCAAACGAGGGATGCCGACGTTGCATTGTCAAGGGAAAAGACGTGATCTCCTTGAAAGGATCCACATACAACCAAAGTGACTCTCGTTTTTCGTGTCTATAACCAGCCAGCATTCGTAATGGGGATATGGATGGCATCGTATGGTGGCTGGCCTCACCCGCGTAAAGACACCGAACCCACGACGGCAGCGCAAGCTGCAAGCATCAACGTTCATTCTGCATCAATTGGAAGCGCTCACAAATCAAATAGCCTGATGACACACACAGGATGTCGAGTCAATCCCGCGGTGACGTGCGTTATGCATGCATGCAGGTAATATTCAGTGCATACTACCTTACTCGAGCACCAATACTCGTATTTAGCAGAGGCTTTGTCACCTCCCGATAAGATACGGGTATACGGCTAGCAGTGAACCTGCATTTACCCATTCGCCCTGCTAATTACCTACAGCCTGCATCTCATCCGGCAAATCCGTGCAAAGAGGAGACGCCCATTCGATCAAGAGACAAATCTCTGCAATGGTAGAAATCACCATCATCAGCATCCCATCGTCAACAGGTGATAATTTACATGTTTCGGCCAGTATAGCTACTAGGTAGGCAACCGCGGTTGTCGCTCCTCTCGGGACCCAAATCATACATCCGTCTTAAGGTACTCGGATATCAAACAGCTAAAGAGCGCAACAACGGATGTCGGCCACGGCACGAATCTAGGTCGATCTAGAGATATTCCCGATGGGCAAAAGCTAATCACGTTTTCGGTAGGGCTCAGCAGCATGGTTATGCCACCAGAGTTTGATGACGACATGGACCAAACTATGTGCCTGTTGGAGTATAAAAGGCCGCGATGGTCCGCATCAGAAGAGCTTTGAGCTGCACCTTTTTTACAAGATCCGCAACGCGCTCAACGAATCAAAGCAACTCGCTGATCTGCTTTTTCCCATCTGAGCACGAAGGTCTCGCAAGAGCTTAGATGAAGGCAGCCGAAATGGGTAGCAAAATGGCTGGACGAACATCTGGACCATCAGAGTCAAGATGGCAAACCTCCAACTGGATGCGGTGAAATGAAAGTGGAAGACTGTCATGGGAGCCGTAACGCACAATCCGTGGCAACCAATGGGTAATTTTTTCCTCTTTCATTTCTTCCGCGTCTTGGCCATGGTGGTTTAGATGTTCGTTCAGCCATTTTGCTTCGCATTGCGGTTGGCTTCATTCGCTATTACGTGGCCTTCTTACCCCAAAGGACATGGAAGCAGCAGATTGGCGAGTTGCTTTGATTTGTTGAGTGCGTAGCGGAGCCTGTAAAGAAGGTAAAATCCATCCCCAATATCATCACACTCTTTTATGCGATAGCCACCACGTGCGGTGTTTCGTCATAGTCATCACTCATCGTACAACAAGCTTTGTTGTGGGCCAGATAAACTATATCCAGCCTCAGTCGACTCGACCAGGAGATACGAGCCCCAGATCCATGAATGTCCACCAACCACACCGCCTGGACGAGACTCTCCTAGAGAAGAATTTGATTCCCCGGATTTACATCGGAGACTTTTGGGGCTACAGGATTGGATCCTGACACGGCTTCATGGAGAATTATGTATCAGAGGTCACTCGTATACAACAACATTGAGCTTCAAGGTGCCGCCTGGTTTGGGAAAGACGTTGAAGGGGAACTTGGCCCAAGAGACTTATGGCAGACTTTTGGGTTGTTATGGCGAGCAACAGGTATCCAACGGAAGCAGTGCAGTGGGAAAGTAAATATACTCTGGCTGCTTGCTTCTAAGCAAACCTGTACATGTATTCCGATGATTTATCGGGCAGAAATAAATGGCTACCATGTCTTTCAAAGCAGTAACTCTGTGTGGAAACTTTGGCTCATGGTGTTTGTAAAAGTCGAAATCACAACATCAATGTTAGTGTGAGACTTCGCCACTCAAAATGTAGATCCTTCAAGAAATCTTACCTCTGAGAAACTTGAGGAGTTTTTTTGATCAATAGGCTCACTCGCACGGACGTGAAGAAGTTTTTTTTTTTTTTTTCCCCTCTCTTCTTCTCTTCCCCTCTGTGTAAGTGGTGAAATACGGTACGTTGGTTGGAATGTTGTTGGAGCACGTGCCTCAAAGTACAACATCTCAAGGCACATCCAGGGCATTTTTTCACTTATTCAACCCAACCTAGATATCCAATCCTACTTTTGCTTATTACCTACGCAACGACTTCCCTAGGATTATTCTACCTGCCTAATCATCATAACTTCACTTCACCATTACATGTACGATATCTAGAAAGCAGTAAGTGGTTCCATCTTTTCCATCTTCTCCGTACCTGTATTATTACCCGTTAGAGGCAAACACAGGCACAAGATCCGCTAGCCCCAAACAGGCTTGGGCGCTGGCATAATCCGCTGCGCTATGGTGTCATTTGCTGTGATTCATTCCTCAAACTCCATCCTCGTGCATACTTTGTACTTGCACAGCTGCTTCTCCTTACGCCTGCAGTTGACAGCTTCACCAGTCGCTGATTTGATACGATATCGTCAGATCATTCAGAAAGTCATCGTCCGCTGCCCTTGAACCGCTCGACGCCTGTTTTCTCAGCTTCGGTCACAGCTGCCCGCCATGTGCCGGTTTTTGGTACGTCATCGCCCGCGAAACCATCAACACCAAAATTGCTATTCCGAGATCGGGGTTTTGCGCCTGCGACTAACACAAGTGCTCGTCTCTAGGTCTACAAAGGCAGCGACGAGATCCTGCTGTCGAAACTTATCCTCGATCCGACCCATTCGATTCTTAAGCAGTCCTTTGATTCACGGTTGCGACTGGTATGCCTCTTCTTCTCCCTCTCCTTGCTACTCTCGCCACTCGCAATCTCACCGTCAGACTCAGCTGACATCCCCCTCTTTCCCATCTTCTAGGACACGCGACGAGGCCAGAACAATGCCGACGGCTTTGGCATAGGCTTCTATACCGATCTCAAGCTTGGCTCGGCGCCTTGCCTCTTTACATCGACGATTCCCGCGTGGAACTGCACAAATCTTCAGCGCATCGCGTCCAAGACGGCGTCTCGACTAATATTCGGCCATGTACGCGCAACGACCGAGGGCTCCCTTAGCGAGGACAACTGCCATCCCTTTACACACGGCAGCTTGATGTGGATGCACAATGGCGGTCTCGGTGGCTGGAAACACATCAAACGGCGGCTTGGAAGCCTGTTGGCAGACAAATGGTATCTGGGCGTCAAGGGAGGCACCGACAGCGAATGGGCATTTGCCCTATTTCTGAACACTCTAGAGCAGTCAGGCCACGATCCAAGTGCTTGCCCGCCCGGCGGATTTGGACCGACAGTGTTACGAGAGGTCATGAAGAAAACAATTGCCCAGATCAACGAATTAACAGACTCTATTCCACAAAGCATCCTGCAAAACGAAGACGTCGATACCAGAAGCCTATTAAACTTTGCCGTGACAGACGGCCATAGCGTCATCTGCACACGATATATCAGCAGCTCCAAAGATGAGGCTGCCAGCCTGTACTATTCGTCCGGAACACAATGGGTTACGAGAACCTCTTCGCCAGATGATAGGCAGTACCAGATGGACAGAAAGGACAAGGGAGGCGACATTGTCCTAGTCGCCAGCGAGCCTTTGACGTTTGAAAGAGGTATGGATACCAGTATCCGCCGGACACCAGAACGTTCAACTTGGAAAATACTGACTTATGATGCTAGAAAATTGGGTCAATGTACCAACCAACTCAATATTGACCATCCACCACCAAACCGTCATGGTTCACCCCATTCTAGACAAATATTACGAAGGGGACCCGTATCACATTCGTTCCAGCGCCTTTGTCCAAGAAAAGGGCCTCATTACCAATGAAAAGACATCCAGCGGCTCTCAAAGCCCGGCTAGCATCGACGGTATACGAAAGACCACCGCTCAGTCACTCTTTGCTGGCGGTCTTAGCCCTGATCTTGTGCGCCGATCTCTCACACCAGTCTCCTCCCGAGAGTCGCGACTCACTTCTCAACTTCAAACGGCACGACATCTAGCTTCGCCGCCACGATATTAAGGGGCTGCAAAGGCTTTTTGAGTATTCGGCCGACTGGTACATACGATAGTCAAAAACAGATGGGATGAACGCATGGCCTTGCTGGAATGATGTTTATGGTATAAATTGCAAGTTTTCAAGTCAACGGATGATTGTCTTGTGTGGTATAAAGGGGCTGGTTAAGCCTCTGGGCGAAAGGGTAAAGGAGTATGATGGTATACTAGCGTGGCATTAGACGGTTGGCGTTTTCTTCAATATACTCGTTGTAATTCATTAAACTCATTGTTTTCCGAGATTTTTACTTTACTCGATATTATTGTATATCAGACAGCACAATTGTGACACTCGTGTTATTGCTGCCAAAGGAAATATAGACAGTGTTTAGTTCGAGACTGCCTTTTCTGACCCGTTGATACTCAAACTACGGCCTCACTCGAAGCAAAAAGAAGAAATTATCTACATCAGTTGCAATTAATTAGCCTTTGGCTTGTTTCTCTCTGTTGCATGTCATCTTCTCAGTTCCGAACATTCCCAGAGTAATATCTCCTTATCGATATGCGTAAGAGGGTTGGTCATTATCTCGCAAATCGAGCCCGTTCAGTTCCCACAGGCGTAAAATAGAGGACCTTTGCTCTCAAAGACAATGAACTGGCATGGTTCAGTATCAATGGCTCTTTCTGGAGCCTCTCTGAGGCATTGATTGTGGTAATTCTCGAGCTGTACGATATTGAGGTCAGTTTCAACTACATCAAGTCAACACTCGTGATCTTAGCGATGACCATAACTAAAAACATCAATTCCCATCAGCTAGTGGCTTCTCCTATCACCATCCTTCCTCTCTATCTAATCGTCAGGGTCCGATTTTGCGTGAAAATTACTGATCTCTAGACAGCGTAGCTATTTCTGCCAGAAGAATGAAGTTGTAATTCGTTGTAGGTCATCTTGTGTAAGTGCTCGTCAATTATAGGCACTGGGCAACATTCTATAGCAAGTAGCAAGCAATATGGACCATCTAAAGGTTAACTTTTATGGGAAGCTACTATAGTCCACCGTTTTACAGCTTCTGTCACAATGATCTCACAACGTTTGCCATCTTTTGAGTCAACTCTCACTTCTTTTTATGTACAGTTTTACTCAATCTCTTCTCACGACAGCTCAATCTCTGTGTCCAATTCGCCGAATTCTAATCATGCCACCGGGGATAAAGACATATTCGTATTAACTATGTCAACTTATTATGCATTTGGTTCTTGATTATGCACGTCTTAGTGACGAATATCCCGTAGAGCTACTCTCCCTGAGCTGATACATCCACAGTCTCTTCACCCCTTCCACAATACTACCACAAAAAGCAGCATAATTAGCCCGTAACTCTCAATAAACGCACCGTTACACGCCTCTCATTCCCCTTCAATCCAGAGATTTAGCCCAACAGATGATACAATCATCGTCGAGTTACATCTCGTATCCTTTTAGTAAACCTGCATACTTCAATCTGGTTTAGGAACTTTTCTCCCCCCCAGAGCTTCCCACTTCCTTCAAATTACAACATCATCATTCCCGTCTCTTTGCCGGAAGTTTCCCCTGGTCTAAATACGTATACACGGCGTTCTCCCGAGAGCTATCGACATTACTCAACTCTCCATCCATCCAGCTCCACTGAAGACGATGGAATCACAGCCCACCTCCTCGGGCACGATTGCATGAATTACGCCGATTTTCCTCGGTGAAGCTTGATCGGCATTAGCTTTTTCCTCTTACGCACTCCCACAATCTGCCCACCTCTGCCCACTTGAAGAGAGAGGGAGGGGGGGCAAAGGTGTACCACCACCCTCCAGGGACAAGAGAGCCCAAGAAGCAGCCAAGATAGTGGCTAAAATACGGGAAATGAGGCAGGTCAGGGGTTGGGGGGAGGAGAACCGCCGCCGGAGACTAGCTGCAGCTGAAGAACTAAAATCTCGCCTACACTACCCAGTTGTCATCATATAGCTTGGAAAGAACTTCTGTACCTTGCGGTGAAAGAATCGGGCCACTCGGTGCCTTGGGTGACAAAACACGTTGGCGAGGAGGCCCTTGATGGGTTGCTGAAACGGGTCCTTTTGGCGAAGTTTACGATCATCGTTCACATGTGAAAACACCGAGAGCCTTTCGCCTCCTCCCCCCTGAGAGAAGGCGTCTGTGCTTGTAAAAAAGATGAAGAGAGTGAGGAATGCTACGCCCTGAGAGAACATCGCAGCCGCCAAGGTTGCGATGGGTCTAACCCAGTTGATTGAACAACTTCATGCCATCTACAATGAGTGGATATCCTCACATTTTCTTCTTCCTCCGGTGTGAGTTTATAAACAAAAAACATCATGCCATTTTTCTTTCATGCCACTCGATCTACTTCCATTTCGCCCCCTTTTCTCATCTTTTAGATTTCTCTTTTTTTTTTTCTCACGGCACATGTATGCATGAAACAGAGAGAGTGCCGAGGCCCTCACCCCTCTAGTTGTTAGTGGGATGACCACATTCATCCCCATCGGTCCGTCCGATCTCTAGATGCGGCTGAAATCTACACGATACCCAAGGGGGATCTCACCTCCACGGACTTTTTGACTGGCTTCGTGCACTCCGCATCCTTAACGGGGGGGGGGCGTCAAAGCTAACGAGTGCCGAGCTTTTGACAGGTCCCCCCCCCCCCCCCCCCTTTTTCTTTCTTGTTTAGGCCATTAGCTTGCAGCTGTTTTCCTCGAGCTGTCCGAGTAAGATGTGACGTGTCGGGCGCATCGGAGAACGCACCGAATCAAACCATTTGGGTATATCTTGCGATACAAACGTACCTGTAAGAGCAAGCACCTGTAAGAGAGACGCTCGGTTAGCAAGGCACCAGTCGAAGTGTGTCTTGTGCGTTGATTTGAGGAGACAAGATGGCCTTAAAAGGGGGGCACACGATGGGGGACGAGAAAAGGAGTCAATGCGCTGTGGTGTTTATATTTGGGTTGTTAGTGGATTGTTACGTTGTATGCCACGCATCTAGCGTTGTTGGCCGGTTTGTGGGTGGTTTTAATCCTGACGAAACGGTTTCCGGGTAGGCCTTAGCTGAAACGTCGGGTAGCGAGGCTTAGTGTTTCTCGGTTTTCGGCGATACTCGTTCTATCCAGGGATTCACTTGGAGCTTTGACGTCTCGGCTGCGTTCCGGAGACCTGGTTCACAGCTGTTTACAGTAATAAATGCGTCGAGAAAAGGCATGGCTGAGATAGATTGAACCTGGGCAGACGGAAATCGTTAAAGAGACACCTGGAGTTCCGAGAACCCCGAGAGCTGAGTGAAGCAGTCTGCAATAATCTCGGTTGTCCTCCATACTCGTAAAAAATTCATGTGTTTTGCCAGCGGACGTAAAATACGGTGAGAGGATTTTTGTTATTCCAGACAAGACAAGTGCGTGTGCGTCAGGTCAAAGATGTTACGGTGCATGTAGTTCTGCACCTAAATCGTTTCCTTAGCTAACGCGCCGATTCCATGATCTGCAAAATCCTTCCAGTATTTGCGAAATGGTTGCCGTGTTCTTTGCCGCCGTGTTCGAATAGGGAAAGGAAGCGACCAGGAAACTGCGAAATTGAACGGACAAAATGACAAATAGCTGCATATTTTCATATGCAGCAAGTAATACGAGCAGTCACTCAACTTCCCACCTAGGAACTGCTGCGGCTCGGGAGCGGGACGAGCCCGCGATGATACTCAAATCCTACTCTTTCCCAGGGCTATGTGCACGGGGGAGTCAGTGGGGGGAAAAGAGGCATCGTTTTTTCCCTTCTTCAATATTCAAGCTTCTTTCATGCCTGTATGCCGAGGTACCGTCGCCGTCCTGAGAGGGCGTGGGTGGGAATTGTGTGGTTTACAAGCAGCTTCATTGACAAAGTGATGTGTAATCTCACTGTATTGCCCGGAGGGTGTTGCCAAAGAGGGCCAGCAGAAGGCAAGGATTGGGAGGCTGTGTGCTCTCTGCGGTGATGCGAGAGCGAGAGTGAGAACAGATATGTACGGACGTAGCATTTTGGGTAGGACTCATGTAAGCGTGAGGTGAGAGTCGGTTGCTGTAGTTGGTAAGAAGGGGGCAAAAAAGGATCCAGAGGGTTTTGGATGACGGTCATGTTGCATGCGCCGCAATTAGCAGGGCGTTGGTGAGATGCACATAAGCAACTGAGGCTGGCGAAATGCTACTCATAGGGGTAAGCAAGGCGAGAAACTGCATAGTTGTTAATGAGCCGGACGAATCCCGACGTCGTTTAACGGATCAACATTTGGATTGGAGGCGTTGCAAGCAGGACTGCAGAAGCGAGGCTCCGTTGGGCGGGAAGACTGGAAAGATCAACAAGGCTGACGCTTGGCATTCAGGCGCGCAAGCCGAATCTTAAGAGGCCGGTGATAATTGGCCTTTTGTTATTGCCGTGCGTGTCCTTGTTGCATGACTTTCTCATCAAGTGCTCTGCGCTACGAATCATGGAGAGACTCGCAATTGGCTGCTCAAGCAGGGCTGCATGAGTCGCCAGATGCTCCTAGGTACCCGTATGCACCAGTGGCAGCAAGACGATGGACCAAATACCTGGCCACCGAGGACGGGACAAGCTGGTCTCGTGCTTGAGTTGCATTGTATGTAGGCAGTACAGGCTGCTCCATAAAATTTCATTCTTCACATTGCAGGTACTCGGGACCGTGATGTGGGCTAAACCGAACCACAGGCTTCGTGCTTGATAATTCAACTATGGGCTCGGCGGCGAAGAGGCCCGTTACGGGTATTCGTGAAAGAGGGCGTGCGTGGCGGTCTTTTGCTCATTCTTCGTATACTCCTCGATTCACAGTAGGGGTGGCCTAGCTGGTCAACAATCCATGCGAGCAATCAATCATGGACTGCTGGGCAGGCAGAGTGTACGGTATGGCAAGGTTGAGATATCCCGGAAGGGCACCGAGTATCTGGCATCCTGGGTGCCGCAGGGCCAAGCAGCAAGCGCGCGAGCGTTCAGGGCAAAAGGCGGACAGAGTGCAAGGGGAGCCAGGCAGCGTTAATGGGCAAAAAGAGTAAACCTTGTCCTGAGGAAACAAAAATGTCCAGGCCATGGACAGTGGCGGCCATCAAACAAGCCGCCATACTCGTACCTGCACGTACGCCTTCTACGTACATCCTCCGAGCCCTAGTAATCGGCTCTTCGCTTTGCAACAACGCCTCTGGTCCCTTCAATATCAATTACGCCCGACGTGGCCCCGAGTGTGGAGGAACAAGCGCGTCGGGGATAATCGCCTACCCCTTGTCCGTAACGCGACAAATGCCCGGCTGGCCAATTGCATTCCCTGTTATGCCGCAAGACGAGATCCTGCAGCAGCGCTTCCAGCTCACGGCAGCAGCGCATCATCCGTTTTGACCAGGACTGCACAGCTCCGTGGCCCAGAGCTGGGGTAACATGACTGGCCGACAAGGGGATATTTGTCTGCCAAGGTGTTTTTGTGTAACATAACGCATGTTTCTATCCACAGTCGAAAAAGAGATTATTGTTTCCATATCATTTTGATTGCTCCAGGCAGCAAGATTTCCAGAGTGTGAAACGATGGAACTTGAGCCTGACAATGCACCAGCGCCATGCGACGATGCTGCTGCAACTGTCTCTTGTTGTTGATGATGATGATGGTGTGTCAAGGATGATACACTGCAGCTTTGGTCTAGCTCAGTCCGCAGCTGCACTCCATACCACTAGCTGTACCTTAGTATGTAACATGAAGACACCTTGAACGAATCACAACGGCGCTGTAGCGATCCGTTTTGTCGCCATCACGTGGCTGTTCTTTTGAGTAACCAGGGACAGGAACACCGTATTAGTAGTTTCTCTTGTTCCCCTTGCCCAGTCGACTCATCAACTCACCTCGGAAATCGCACTACGGAGAGAAGGGAGTTGGGTGTAGGGAAGGGAGGAGGGGTAAAAGAAAAGCGACGGAACAGGGGAGTGTTGCGCGAGTTAATGATAGAGTCGCCTTACTGTACAGGGTGCAAGCCTGAATGTGTATACGTTGGGGGCGTGAGAAACGGTGATGAACACATGCAGCTGAATGATTGCTACTACTTCCGCAGCTAGTAGCCTGCCTCGACGACGAGTTCCGTTAGTGATGGTTACATGCCACGGGATGGTGCCTTTCTATGGTGGAGAGCAAGTGAAGATTGAAAGGGGCCCGTCGAAGGAGGGTGTTGCTATCATGCAAAGATGCATGAGATGAGGCACTTGGGCTTGCTCGCCATGGGCAACATGACATGGCCTTGGGAGGACGCCGTCTGTGCACGGAGGTGTATGTGCTAGTAGGGTACATATTCCAGACTCGCAAGCGTCGTACAAGCACCTGTAGTAGACGGAGTACTGCCGAGCTGTTGCAATGGTGAAGAGTACAGATTATCTGCATCAGGGGTCCCTTGGGGCTATCGGGATGCGTCTGTGAGTGAGACGGGGAGAGAAGAGCATGGCCCCCATTCTCCCACGTAGCAACCATGACCTTGACCTTGACCTTGACCTTGACCTTGTCCATGTCCATGTCCATGTCCATGTCCATGTCCCTGCCCACAGCCTTGCCCTTGGACATGGCGACTCCATCTGTCATGATTGATGGAGTGCAAAGGATTTGCGGCAGTAGCGAGATGGCTGATCGATAAATTGATTTACCGGTCTGCTTAATTGACCTGACTTGCCGGCAGGATCAAGCAATTGATTGGCTGACTCGTACGAGCAGATGAAAAGAAGGCTCTGCGAAGGACCATGGAAGTCGTTTATTCCGTCAATAGACACGCACATTCGGAATGGGGGCCAGCGCTTGTCATCTTTGCAAGCACACAGCCGCACCAGCTACCACCTTAGTAAAACCCAGCAATTACCCGTACGTCTTGAGATGGGATCAAATTCATGAACCCATGGCTTTTGCGGAGTACATAAATTGTGTCTTAGGTTAGGTAGTATCGTAGCAAGCAGGTTGGCATAGCTGCATGCTGGACAGGCATACTTCCCGCAGTAGTATTGACTCTGATTTCTTTTATCACCCTTCTTGTTGCCGTCGCGTAAATGACGTCAAAAGTATGGGGGAGCAATCCGGACCTATATTTAGGATTCGAACCCCCGGCCGAGGTCCAGAAAAAAAAACCTGAGCTGCGGTTTCGGAGGTCGTGTAAGCCGAACCATGCTCGCGCCCTCTACATCTGTGTCGCGTCGTACGTATCGTATAATAATGAACAAGGGAAATGCAGCACTTGGATCATCAAGTCCACGATGCATGGAATTCAGTCGCAAAAGATAATCCAGTATTACAGGCCGACAGTACGACAGCCGACAGCACGCCGTGCCACTTGGGGCATAGCCTCGTGAAGCCAGTAGGAGGAGCATGGGAGTGGCCTTGAGACGAAGAGGCTTGCTGTGACTGGCCGCAGCAGCACCGGTAAAGCCACTGCTAGTAACGCTCGTAGATGCACGCCCCTCTTCTTCTTCCCCCAAAGTCCATCCATGCCGTGGGGCAGGGACACTGGTGGAATCTGCAGATCCGCCGCAGCCCGGCCGTTGCTAAACACCACAAGCAGGCTAGCCCGTGGAGCTCTGTCAGAACTGGTCAATTCGCGCCAGGGGAGGGGCCTGGAGCTGGAAGAAGTCATCGATGGCTGCATTGCTCGGCCACGGCGTTTGGGGCCTCCCCGTCTGCTTTACCCATGTCTCGCCCTTTGAGATAGCACTCCAACCGTGCAGTAGCAGTAGTGCTACTATTGCTCCGTACCACTATGCTCATCCTAGGTAGCCGACAGGCGTTTGGTTCCTGTCCTGGGCTTTGGCTTTGCGATCATGCAGGTTCCAAGCGTCCAGGGGCGCTTGCAGGGCAGGGCAGGCCAGAGCCAACTGGAGTCCCATGCTCATGTTCAACCCCTCTCTTCCCACATCCCACCCCTTGGCGAGACACAGGGACAGATTTTGTTGCCCCGGACAGATTTGCTGTGCAAGCTCTGGGATGCACGCATGCGCCTGAGTGCTTGTAAGGCAAGGCAAGCGATACGCAGCCGAGGCACTGCAGGTATATAATATCAAATATGACCGGAGAAAATGGAAAAAGGTCTTGCGAGCCTAGGTAGAGTAAAGAGCCGCCGCCGCCGCAGCCGCAGCAGCTCGACTGCAGGTTTCCCGGCAAGCCTGGGCAATAGGTACCAAGCCCAAGCCCAAGCCCAAGCAGTACATGGATCGGACCGCGGAGTGCTGTTTGCAAAATACCAAAGGACCCGACCTGGTGGTTAGTAGTACGTTATAGTATCATAGCGGATACCGGATACAGGTTTTGCCAGATGCTGGAAGAGTGTTGGCCGACGTTAATTGCCTTGTCTCCAGGTCTAGAATTAGCACCAGACAGATTTGATCCATCTGCTATGTGCTAGTGCTAGCTGCTGTGGGCTGATGGATAATGGGAGTCCCTTAGCGCCGTGTGCCTGCGCCTGCGCCTGTGCTTGTGCCTGTTCTGGAGTTGATGGATGCCCTCCTCTTCGGATATGGACAGGTATGGCACATGGGCGGTGCACCTCCATTTACCCGTGCTTGCCGTGGTGTTTCCTCTTCGACGATGGCTTCAAGGTCTGCTCATCAAAGAGGAGGGGGAGATGGGATGAGGAGAAAGAGAAGGAGACACGGAGAGAGGCAACGTCACACGTCGGAACATCTGCAACTCCGAAGTACTCGCACATGTACACACCTCAGTTGAAAAAAATATTCGACACACAGCATTGATGCTCAATCTCACACTCTCCCCAAGCCCCTCTACTGCATCCCATCCCGTTCCCCTGGCACTGGGACTCTTTCTTCCTGCCCCTCCCCCCACTGTCTCCGTCTCCGTCTCTGCCTAGATTATCTTCAACAAGCTCGAGACAGCAAAAGCCTCCCGCGTCTCGTCTCCGCCCACCACGCCAGCTCTATCAAGGACCGAAACTAGGCGTCTCCAGAGGCTCCATCACGCGATTCGCCAAAACATCACGTTGCTCTTTCTGTAGACCGGACTCGACGGCCTCGCTCCAAACTGGCAATTTTTAGTGTCGCGGATGGAGCAGCGCACGGAGCGTCCGATTCAGTGGCCCTATATGCTTACTTTGAAGCTCCATCACTGCATTAGGCTCAAACGAGGCCAAGGCGAAGAGAAGACTGGAGGAAACGCGGCACGGAAGCAGAATGGATCAGGTCGGCGCTCCAAGAGCCGCTGGGTCGGCTGTATTCGTAATTGATTGGAAGCTTTCCTCCGCCTCGCGGAAAAAGGAGTCGGTCAGGACAGGTTAGTTAACGCGGTCTCTGCTTAGCCTCAACTCACGTCCGACAGAGCTTAGGAGCTGGGCTAGCCTTGCTTTTGAGCGAATCACTTGATCGCATTGCTCCCCCTCCTCACCGTCCATCACTGTCCACGGCATTTGAAAGGTGTAGCGCCAATGACGGCCGCTCTTCTCCATCTCCTGGCAGAGATCCCGGTGGAAGTGCCGGGCGTCCGCGAGGACAACGGCCCACACATTGTTCACCTGTTCAACTACATGACTAGTGCCTACACGTTCAATGCGCGGCTGTACACAGGACCAACGTCAACGGGGAGCAGCCGTGCATCGCTCTCGCTCGTTCTCTCTCCCTCTGCTCCGTTATTCCGTCCTGCTGCGTCTCTTTTCGTCATCTACTACCCTTGTCATTCCACTCCAACGGCCGTAAGCAATGCACCAATCACAGGCGCCGAATCCGCGTGGTGATTACTATGTATGGCGAATCGTCCTCTTTTATTAGAAGCGCCGTATATACGGATCATCCATCTTTCCCCTTCTAGGATCAATACCCAGTGGCTAGATAAGCTTGATAAATGACACGAAAAGCTTCACACTAAGGATATATGACTGCCTAGGTACTAATCATTTATTACACTTGCCAAGTTCTTGGGTTGCCTCGCGTAGGACATCTCATGTAACAACAGATGAATTCCAAAGAAGGGGGCCATGACAAAAGACCTATAGGCTACAGCAAAGTATACCATGTATCTCCATTCATCGCATAAACCTTCAGATTCCGTTACAAATCCCAATTCCCCCTGCTCAGTCCCCTCACTAGAGCTGCCTCCACAAACAAGCCTCACGCTCAGGCCACTGCAATCTCTGTGCTTACGCTCTGATCTGATATCTCCTAGGGAGGTCATCACCTTGTCCACCATTCCCGCCCAACCCGACTCAGCCAATAAGCGCAGGCAGCCAAGAACGGTGCTTGAACGGACCGGAGTTTTTTTTTTTTTTTTTCTGGTCTCTGTCATGCCTTTGGATTCTTTGTCATGTCTGCCGTTTTTGCTCATCAAGGTCCAGCCCAGCCTAACCCACCCCCGGTTATGCAAAAAATGTCCATCAGGGTATCATAGCCCGATGACATACTTTAGCCGTCGAAACCCGGTCCTAGCTACGCAGAGTTAGCCCATGGGGAGATATACTGTTCACGGCGGTTACAGCATCATGATGCTTGAATCATGAACAGGCCAGGTCTCTTATATCACTCAAATAGTATGCAGCAAAACGGAGCGCCTAGATAAAGAAAAGAAGGCAGAGAAAATTTAAAATTGTATGAAATAGGAAAAATTGTCAGACAGGACCGGTAATCCGAGTCAGCGGCACTTTGACCAGCCTGCCATACATATTATTTTCAGCATTCTCTCGCTTACAACTGTCCCGAAGCATGTCGTCGGACGAGTGTCCACCGATGATTTCTCACGCTTCTCTACTGTACATGTAATCTTCGCTCTCACCGTTGCCCGCTGCTTAATTCTTGCATACGGAAGATCCTCGCTCCGCACCCATCTTATTATGATGGATGCTGGGGAAACGCAACACCAACAAAGCTGCCATGAAACCATCCATTTTCCTCTTGTCCAACCCACCCCTCCCCCCTCCAAATCTAGACGCTGATCGAAATAGGATGGGGATGCGCATATCAGCTAGAGCGAAAGAGAAGGAAAAGGGCCAATGAAAAGGTAAACACGTTCAAGGACCCTGAAAATCTCACCTCCTCCATCACCGGCATCCCATGCTCTCTATTTTAGCCCACGCCTCTTTTCGCAACTAGCTCTCACTCTTTTTTATTTTTCCTTCCTTCGCAAGGGCCCCCCATCGAAAAGGACCAGGCTTCCCGTTTACGCCATTTCCGTAATTCCTCCATATGCCCCGTAGTCATCCGTCCCTTCAACTCGAGATTATTCCGCTTACTCGAACCATCTGCCGAATCTCTCCCGTTCCCACTAAAAATAACAAAAAACGCTCAAGACAGGGAACGTGAGAAGGGAAAAAAAAAAAAGGCGCTGCTGCATCTCGATTTGTCTTACACACACACGCCTTACCCATTCCCAAACCTCATCTCAATCCACCGCGAGATGGTGGCGCGCCAGAGTGCAAAAAGGCCACCCTCCTTGTCATCATCCCATTGCCTCTTTCGATATCCCCCTTCCCTTCTCGGGTCTCGGGCAAACTGCTTTTGAACTTTTGGTCAAACGACACGCCCCTCCGCCAGACTCCAAGCAATATACTCCTACTCCGTACTTTGTTGCACCAGACTACGATATTCACCGTTTCCATACTACCTAGTTGGCACTACTGGCTTCGTCCCAGGTCTATTTTTGTACTACCTACCTGCCTACCTTTTTGCTAGCCATCTTCATGTGCCTGGTTCCTGGTGCCTTGCAGTTTAGGTTTATCTTGTCTCCCCATTTCTCCATTCTCCATTAGAGCGGATGGACACACGGAAAGCTTCGTGCAGTCGGTCCGCTTCCACCCGCCTGCGTAGAGGGGCTTTCTTTGAACTTTTGAAACCGGCATCGCCGAGGGCTAGCATCACCCCAATCAGTTTGATATCATCGTACATGTGTTCATCGTATCGTATCGCATCGTACCAGTGCCAAGTTGTACGTGCAGTCGTGATCATGGCCAAACGGGAGATTCAGTGTCAGCCCTCTCGGTGAGTCGAACCGGCCTTCTCATGCACATCACTTTTATTGCCATATACTCCGTGTAATTGCTTTCAAGTCTCAAATTCATTTTTTATAAACCGCCAAATTCGTACCAAGATATTCATACCCGCTAGCTAATGCAACTAACTCAAGAGTAAAATCCCAAAGGGGAATTCAGTATATGCAGACATTTCCGCCCATCATAGATGTCCTTAAGGGACAGTAAGCTATTGTACAAGTTATGCCCATCGTTTTTTGTTCATCATGTAATAACATACAAGCCGACTGATTGACAAAGGAAAGAAAGAAAAAAAAACCATAAACAGGGGGGGGATCGCGGCGAACAAGCCACGTGCAAAATATGTACAATCCAAACAGGAAGGAAGTTTTTTTTATATCACCATTTTCCCCGCGATAACATATGAGGTATTACTCGTATGAATCGTATGTTCAGATAGAAAGAGACAAACAATTAGAACATGATCCACTCAACCCCGGCGCCTGGCCCGCCGAGACACTTGGTCCAGTTGAAGGGACCTCTGCCAGTTCCCATAGCGTTGTAGTAGCGAAGCTTTGCCTCACTCTTGATCTCTCCTGACCACAGCTTCTCTAGCACACCAAGAGCTGCTAGGTTGTTCATGTAGCCGGATCGACCCATGATGCCACGACACTTATCGCGTATGATGGTTTGTTGTGACTCCACGATGCATTCCGACCCAGCCACAAACAGGGGCCATAGTAAGAACTTTTCTGCCGCGCTACTGGTCTCTAGGCTTGTTGCGTGATGCACAACCTGGCTGACCAGGTTCTGGAAGTTGCTATGGGTAGATGGACCATGTGGGTTTGCTAGCCGCTCGGAGTAGAGCAGGGCGGCATATCGAAAAGCCTCAGAGACAGCTCCCAAATCGCGCAGCTGGCCTGTGGTAGGTGAGCCAGGTAGTGACATGGCCACCGAAGAAGCGTCAAACTGCCAGTCTTGAAGCTCTTGCCGTGCAGCCTTCCACTCTGTCCAAAAGACGTATTGCCGCTCGTCAAAGGATACCGAAGAGTACATCGCATTAGCGAGTATCTCGTCGTCGTCGAGCTTCGTGCCAAAACCATTTCCGTCAAATCGTGGAGGCGATTTTGATTCCTTGTCTGCGCAATCTTCTTGCTGCGGTTCTTCTGACTTGCTCATGCTTTGTACAGGTCGATGTTGGGATAAGAGATTTAGGCGACCCAGTTTGCCAATTGTCTTGAAAAGATTCCGATCACATCCAATCATATTTTCAGACCCACTAGGTAGGTTCTGCACATCAGGAGAGACACCCTCAAAGCCGGGAGCCAGCTGCGCTTCTCGCTCATTGATACTGGCCGAAATAGCGTCAAAGTAGGTAAATAGAGTCTCCATCCATGAGGAATCTTTGGAAGGGGTTGAATCTCTGGATTTTCTCATGGCTAGAATCTTGCGTACGCCAGCAAATTGCGTATGAAATTTTGCAATACCAGATTCAACCATTCGATAATGACACAGGAGGAGGATTGTTGCGAGCGCCGAATCATGGCACGACTTCACTGGATCGCTAAGCTGTCGATTCAAAAGGTGTACTGCAAGATTGCGATGCTGTATCTCTTCGGACAGTGATTTGTCTTCCATCTCTGTGCCCGAGTTGGTCTCGGAGGCCTGTTTCTCCGCCATTAGAGTTGCTAGCAGCTCGTTTGTCCCGTATCCCAAGCTCAATCTCCTCTTCATCCGCAGATTGCAGGCTGATAAAGCACAGATGGCGTGCTGCACGCTCGGGTTATGCACTGCCAAGCGTAGGACGTGCTCTCTGAAAGGGTTGTGGGGGCCATCTATGAAGACCATAGATGGGGCCATGGTAATCTTGAAGTAATCCATAAAAAACGGCATCTTGGCCAACAGATCCGTTTTGGCGCCAGCTTGTCCAAACCATTGCACCTGGCCACTGCTGTGGCGTCTAGGCGGTGGTAAAGCTTTTCGTGCAATTCGTGGAGTGGAGCCACCGCCGGCATCGACTTCAGGAACACCTGCTCGCTTATTAGAAGGGGTAGGCCGGGCAGGGCGCCATGTGATGCTCACTGAGGCTTTCACAACCCCGCATAAGTTTGTGGCCAAGGTGCGACTCAAAAGGATCCATGTGGTGAGCGAGGGCAGGATGAGTCTCTGAGGGGGCATAGACCAGCCCTGGATAAGAGGTAGGGGCGCGGCAGTGGTCAAGAACCAGCACGGTTGGGGGGCTTTGCGCAATGGGGGAGCTGTGCTGAGTAGGATATCCTTCATACATGACGGTCGGGCTATGGCTGAAGGGGATCTCCTCGCGAGCGTATGATTGGCTCAGGGGAGAAAGGTAGTCCACCTCGCTGCCAACCGATTCGCACGATGAAGAGAGCGCATCGGTGCTGAGATGCAGAGGAAATCTAGCATATCTCGGTGTTCCATCCGGCGAGTGCACAAGACTAGGAGAATATCCAACACTGCCCCAGCTGCTCTGTGACATTGACGGGGTGTGACCGTGGTGTGAGATGGACATGTAGTCGTACGCGGGAACTTGGTATGCTGGCGTGCTCGGCGTCGAAGCCGTGTGTGTTGTTGAAGGAATGTCGATGGGACTTCGAGCCAATTTTGTCGAAAGAGCAGCGGCGCTCGATTGGGCCCTTGCCCGCGAGACAGGCGACTTCTTCGGCTCACGAGTGACCGGAGGTGCCTTTGCAATGGGCAAAGACAGTCCGCGAAGCTTGCCGCGGCTTGCAACACCGACGCCCCAGGTCAGCTGTGTCTTGTAGCCAGAGCATTCGTTGCCGATCTCGAGGCATTGAGAGCAGTAGGGTCGGCGGCGATCGCATTTGACATTGCGCTTAGAGCATGTGAAGCAGTCGTCCGCGGCACCACCAGCGGGGGCACGTCTTCTGCGCTTGCGGATGGTGGCGGCGTCTTTGGCAACTACAGCCACGGTAGGTTGGGATAACGGAGCAGTCATGATGATGAAGGAGGAGTTGAGTGTTGTTATAAAGAGATATGAATTTGCGTGTTGTCTTTTTCCTTGGAGGAAAAAGGAAAAGAGGAGGAAAAAAAATTCAGCTATAGCTTTCAAGTCAAGATGCTCTTCAAGTCTCAGCTTAGACGTGGAGTGGGTATTGTTTATATCAAGGCTAATTGCGGTGGAAGACAAGAGAAGATAAAGGATAGTTGAAAGGAGAGATAAGTAGGCGTGTGTAAAGAGTCGATTATGCCAATGAAGCAAGTTGTGCTGAGAGCAAGAATCCTGAGATGGGAACGGGCATGATGAGGGTTATGTATGTATGAGAAGACCGGAATCTGTGTGGTGTGAATCGGAGCAGTCATGGATCCGGCTGATATGGAATGGCTCACACAAAACCAAGTCCAGGATGGCACTTTACAGTAGCGGCAAAGGCAATGGTAGCCGGGACGCTTGTGCCATGGATCGTGAGCAAGGGGCGACTTGCGAGTGCTTTCGAGGTGTGGGCTATCTGGATATGAATCCCCCGTACTCTGCAGTAAGAGCAATGGCCCTGGAAAGAGGAGATCAGCGGGACTGGCACATGAAGACAGCCTAGCTTAGGGCCGGGATTCTTTCTTCAAGGGGGGGTGTGCAGAAAAGACAGTCCTCGGTCGGCCCCTCTGGCAGACTGGCCCCCCCAGCAGACTAGCCCCAGGACTTTGCAGTGACAGGGGCTCCAAGTGAGAGCCGCAGACGGGGTGGGTAGTAAGACATGTGCTGCATGATGGGGAAACAGGGGGGCCGATTAGGGCCGTTCTGTCTTTGATGCTGGTCCCTTGTCATCAGGGCAGGCCGGGGTATGCTTAGATGGGGGTCGTCGATTGGGGAGGGTGTGTGGCGTGAGCTTTGGATATGAGGCGGGCAGACACTTGTACCCAGCTCCGCTCCAAAACACAGACGCCAGCGAAGATGCAGAGATGACCCCAAGGATACCTCAAATCAATGCATGGGCTGGTATTAGCACATGGACAGCGCCTTTGGATGTGCTCTTGCGCGCAGACCACCCCCCCTTCCTGTAGCTTTTGGGCCAGCATAACTTGCTAGCAGTCCTGAGGATGAAGAACGGGTTGAAACTCACAGCCATGCACGTATGTGTGTAAGAGTGAGCGAAACGTTTCCTTTCCTTTATTTTTGGATGCAAGATGAAACCTCCGATCATGTGTTTCTCCCTCTGTCTCCCTCGGTCACGCCGTGGCCGGCAAAGCAGCCGGCGAAACACTCTTACAGCTTCATTTCTCAGGTCCACAGCACTCAACAGCAACCGAGGATATGAAGCACGGAGGAGACAACGCTTAGCTTGCAAACCAACGGCGTGTCCTTGAACGGAGAAAACACAGTAGAGAGTTTAAACGGACCTACTCTTCCGAAGCCGCTTTTGACTGAGACGGGATGAAATTAGACAGCGTCCTTGAGTCCGTGAATCAACCAGGTCTGGCCTACAAAGCTGGGACGAGACATGTTCTGGCTCCGGAGCAATGAGGCGCTAAGAGGTCACGGAAGCGGCTACCATTTGGTGTCTAGCGCTGCTGTGGCTCCAATTGCACAGGTCCTTTTGCAAACCCCACCGAGAATCCACTCGGTGCCGGCGTTCTACGCTTGTACGCAGAGAAGCCTTGTACTGTGACTCCTATGCTGTGCTTCGCCCTGCTATCGCTACTAGGCAACACTGGTAGCAGTACGGTGTATCTTGCCTTCGGAGTCGGCCGCCGCATGCTAGCATCTGGTGCCTGAGTGCTGGATGTTGGAGCAGTGCCCATCATTTAATGGGGGGGGCGGGTGATATCAAGAGGTTAAAAAAAAAAGAGAAAAAAATAAGTGATCAAGTGCTTGTAGGTCCGGCATATGCTTGGTAAAGCCGGTGAGATGTCATCCACTACTCGCTGGCGTGCATAGTCAGTAATCTCGGGTGGCTCATATGCCGTTATCAGATTCCATTCCCCTCTTTGTCGAGCCAAAGCCGGCGGAAGTGTTCGAGTCACCGAGTCTCTCGACCACGAGCACCTCTGGAATGGGATCTACCAGCCGAAGAACGGCATTGTTAAGCCAGCTGGTACTCAATGCTCCGGAGAGGGGGGATCGTGAGACGAGTGACGCAAATGACCAAAGTGCGACTTATAGTAGGACGCACCCACCACCAACGCATGTGAGCAGGCCATGCAGACGGTCGCCCTCGCACGCAGACCTCTCTCCATAGCATCCGCGTCAGAAACAACCAATTTGTCTTTCTGTCTGACTGACTGACCGACTGAGCTGTTGTCTTGCGGGGAGCGGATGCGGGCCGTACTTTGTTGGTCTGACCAGTTTGTTGCATGATGGGTTAGTGAGCAAGCAAGGTGTGTGTCGTGGGAGATTTCGTCCGAATGCCGGGAAATTTTTTGCATCGGCACACGAAAAGTGCCCCTCTATCTCGTAAAAACTCCCGTTTCTGCTGCGTCCGTCATCCTCTTGCCCCCAAGTCATGGCCAGCTCGGCGGTGAAAGGGGCATCTCACGCGGAAACACACAACACCACCACTCACGAGCCGGAGCTATGATCCAAGTAACGGATTACCAGTGCTCGTAGCTGATTGTCAGGGCCAAGAGCGGGTAACCAATTTGTCGGGAGCCGTGCAGGACGGAGCCCATACAAAACGGAGGAGATGAGCACTGTAGGTGCGACGCTCGGTATGGAGGAGGGCCGTTTTGGAAAAAGCCACCAACCGTGAGCGCCGGATAACCCTGTCGCCAGGCGGACTAGCACAAGTGGCAGAGGCTAGCATCTTGCTGTTGGCTCGAGCAGAAACGATGCGGGAGAACTTAGAAGCCATTGATCGCATCCAATCTGCAGTGCTCTGCCCAACTGACTTCTGCCTACTTACCTTAGTCTGCGGACTAAGGCGCTGTATTGTCGATCCGCGCGCCGTTGTTGTCAGTTGTCTGTCTGTCTGAGAAGCTTCCAGGTTCCATTGCTGTCGAAATGAATAAGTCGTGAGAAGCGCTGCGCTTGCCCTGGTGTCCGCGTTTAGCTCTTGCCGCCGCTGCCACCTGCCCACTGTTAGCTGCTTGCAGGTACGCAGGACTTGCTGTTTGGTATTCCCAGGCAGCAGTGTCGCCGACCGGTACTTGCAAGCCAGGTACTCCCAACAGCGGACGGCACTGCATTTGCCCGCCTCCGCAGGCGCTCGCCCACTTGCACTTGCCCACGCCAAGACGTCCATGCGCCTTTCCCTTCTGAAACCATGAACGCTACCCAAAGTCATCCCCCCAACTGCACTTACATCATCCATCTTGCGAAAACCACCTAACCTAGGGCTGGCATCAATGTTTTACCCATCGAATGGTGGTGGCATAGATCAACAGAGCATCGACAGATAACCGGACTGAAGATCATCCAATCCATGCATGTCTCAGAGGGTTCTGGTCAGCTCTCCCATGACCCGGACCGCAGATCTCCCATCTGGTGCGCACGTGTGAGTTCCTCTGGAAGCTCGCTGTGGTGGCGACGACTGACTAGCCTGTACAGTTTTACGGAGAATGTAGGAGCCATCACGGCAACGGTAATCGCTCGATGCCGAGTGGAGCAGCACGATAAGATGAAGGACCGTCTCCAACGCCCGAGACGGTGTCAGAACGGAGCAGACTGGCGGTACAACATGCCATTGGTCGAGACCACAAACTCTCAGCACACAGTGAGGACTGTCCTCCGCGGCGCACCAGCCAGGTGGCATCATCTGATCTCATGCTGCATCGACAAATGGCGACAAAACCGGCTGAGATGGTCGCAGCCACAGGTTGCAGACTCCATGTCTCCGAACATGAAATGTTTCTGGTACATGCGTTTTCATATTGCAGATTAGCTGATCAAGGCGAATGCTAATCTTATCTGCTGGTCCTTCTGCTGTCTTGAATCAGGTACTGGAGTCATGTGTGAATTTCGTGCTGGCAAGTTGCTCCGTCCCGTCCGAGGGGCCGTTTGGCCACGAGAAAACGGAGCGCCGCCTCCGTAAGTTGGGACAAGTATATGCGGAGGGCACTGCACCCCTCCCCCACTACGCTCCAGGGGCCGAGTCTCTTAGTGAGGTACGAGGGGTACTCGTTCGAAGAACGTATTCGCTTTTCCGTCTCGGTCCAGCCAGTGCTGCAGACGCTACAGCGAGGCAATTGTTACACCGGTCCGGGGCCCTTGCTGAGCTGCTGTTAAGTGTCTGGTATCAGAACAGCCGCGACCTTATCAGCAGACGCATGCATTCTATTGCCTCAATTTACCGCGCAGAATTGTCTTGTCGCTGATCTGACCTGGCCTGATTCAGCGTCTCACTGCGTTGGAAGCCTGGCATCATCAAGGTTCCACGCACGTATGGAGCTCCAAGTGCAGGTAATAACAGGCAACAGTTGTCGGCGAGAGGCGGCGTGCGTCGAGCAAGGCAGGGTTCATGGGTTTTACAACAACCTCTTCAGATTGCCTACTGATGCACTTGTGCCCTGTCTTGCTGCCACCAACGTAATTCGCTCTTCTGGAAACATGCCGTGCCGTTACGCCCAAGCATTGGCTGTTCATCTCCCCCTGGTCTGTATGTCAATGCAAAGGCCACGCGAGACACCGAAGGTCGAAAAGGGTTGTGGAAACAGCACAGGTGTTTGGGAGCATTCGATGGCTTTGACGCCAGTTATTCTTAGTTGACACTTTTTTTAATTTGTTTATTTTTTCCTCCTCTTGCTCTGTTGCTCTCTATTTGTTGTCTTTGCGAACCTAGTTTGCTAGTCGCTCGACATCCGTTGTCTAAACCCTCTTTTGCAAAATCGCCGGCAGCTCGGAGAAATCTCTGAGCCCTCTGCCCACACATGCACGGAGGCTGTGGCGGGCCAGGGGAGTTTCGGTGCTAGTACATAGCACTTCGTTACAGCGAATCTGTGGACATTGCAAAGACAACCTGATTGGAGGATGCGCAACGTCGAGGTTCCCTGCAATCGTTGCTGTGGGATCAGTATTCCCGTCACAGCAAGACACTCACCTTTGGTTGGGCCACAGAACCCCAATGGGCTTGCTGATTTGCCCTCCACCTGATAGCCATTGTACGCGGGCTTGGCCATTTGCCTCATCAGCTGCTCGGTGCCAGCATGAGAAGGACAAGTGGTGACAGCGTGACCGGATTGGGCAAACAGGCGGCGGCTCTGGCGTGTCGATCACCAGCGGCTCCACCAAACAAACCGCGTATCGACCCTGGTTCTCTAAGACATGCAGGCATGGCAGCATCTGGATAAGTCTGTTTGTGGACATTAGGTCTTGGTGTGTTGCTAGCATGGCCCATTCTGTCAGCTCTCACTCTGACTCTCACTCTTCACGTTCTCGTTAATTGGCCTCGGTGCCAAATCCAATTTCCAATTGCCAAAGGCCAAAAGGGTAGGGGTTCAACGGAGGTCGCGAATTGCACCCGTGGGCTCATAGAAGAGGGGCTTGGATGGTGGACAAGAGAAACTGCGGAAGAGATGGCGGTTTCAAAGCCGCACTCCCAGTAATTCAGGATCGCCATGCTTGCACGCTTGCTTGCTTACTTTGCTCCATTGTGCTTTTTTTATCTTTCCCTCGGTGTGAAGTTTTGATAACAGCAAAGGCGACACATGCATCGGGCATCACGGCAAATCACATCAGCTACTTGCACGGACTACTCCGTGGCACTGCGGACCGCATCGGCTCCTCTTTGGACCCATCCGCAAGACAGCATACGATACGAGTACTCGTACAGTACTGTACCGCGTACAGAGATGCTCCTACCATTACCACCTTATGATTCCTAAAGCTTCCGGGCAACGCGCAAGTGGGCCAGAGTAAAGCTGCTGTTGCATCGTACCGTTTATCTGCTTCACTGGAAGTCCAAGCTTTCCCTTCTCGCTTGGCACGCTGACAGCACGGGATGGCAGGCTGTGACCTCATTGCCCAGGCAGCTTGATGGATACTACGCCCTTCGCCATAACAGACATACGAGGACCTCGTGGTGCCCCAGATGGGAGCTTCCTGTGCGGCAAGACACACAAATTGGGTGACCAAAGACGAAAACCATCATCAGCGCAAAGAGGTCGAAGCCATACTCTATAGCCGTAGCGGTGAGAGTTTTCTACTGAGGAAGCTCTCCAGACCGAGATGCACTAACCTTGGGGTAGAGAAACGGATCAGCCACATTTGGTTGCCCGCAGAATAGGAGTACTCCGTGAACCGATGGCGTTATCGCCGGGTGGGAGCACATCAATAATGCGAAAGAAAGAAAAAATTTGACTGAGACGCAGGAAAGAAAAAAACTTTTCTCTAGCAGCCCGCTTCTAATCTCAACTATCAGGTTTGCAAAGTGACAAGCGATAAGAGCTGCAGTGACGAGCTGTTTTGGTGCATGGAGCTCCAGATTGTGGATGTGAGACACGCAGTAGCAGTATTGGCTGGAGAATCCACTCTGCACTGGACTGGACCTCTTTTGCGAGCCTGCACTGCGGATCCAAGGGTCGCGAGGGGGAAACGAGCGCTAGAAAATGCGAGGAACGCTGTGTGGAAGTCCAGCCCAAACGTCTAAGCCTCAGTGGTGATCCAAAAGTCCCTCCAAAAGAGGCGCCCTTTTTTGGCGAGGGAAACGGTGGCGTTAGCTGTGGTGCTGCTTTGGGCGAATGGCGCTTGATGCCGAGAGATCTTCCCGCATTAACGAGTTTGGCCATCTCAGGTGATCTTTTCCTGTCAATCCTCCCACTTGCCGGTGCCTCTTTTTTGCGCCTTAACCTTATCAATTGGCTTAAGACTGTGCCTGAGCTTATGTAAGGCTAAGGTAGCTCTTCAAAGTAGCGCTTCAAAGCCAACAAGCGGGGTCTCTAGCCATCACCAACAACAATTGAAGTTTGTTGGACGCATCTCCGGAGCCAACTGTCAAGCTGAATGGAGATTGCGGAAGCTTGATCGTTCATCGAACTCTTGGCGACTTAAATTTCGAGCCAAATGCCGAAGTGGCCCCAGAATAGGGATAGCATCACGATCTCTACGGACAAACATGGGCTCCTAACTCGATTTTGAGCCTGAAGACGAGATAGTGGCTAATCGACGGCAGCATATCACCGATTATCCGGCCGGACTCTGTCCCGATGGCCCGCCCGATAGAGCCAAACGGCGAGGTGCGGTATTCCGCAGACACGTCTCTCCACCTTGTGATTTGGAGAGACACAAGGCGAGACAGAAAGCTAAAGGTATGGGGTATGTAGACATCAGCTCTCTCTTATCTGTACTCGCACTCATTTCCCGGCGACTCAAGGTGAAACACAAGAGTCCTGATAATGGCAATGTCCGGCCTGGTCGGGGGATCTTGCGTGGCCAAGGCTCGGTATCGCAGTGAGGCGCAAATCCCTAGATCTAGGCTTGGCAGAGAGGTTGCCTTGTCCACATGCGCATGCTCAGTTCTGGATAGACCTACATTCAGAGTCCCTTGTCACAGCTGATACTAAAGCCGGGACGTGGGATTATCGTTGCTCCCCGATTGGCTTAGGAAGAGAGCCGACTGGGAGTACAACGTTGCAGCCATGCTTCGACGTCTCTTGTGCTTGCTGCCCCATAGCCACCCTCCTTCACCTTGGATGCCGCCGAAATCATGCCAAACTCTTGCTCTTGGCTCCATTGAGCACTCCGTGCCTTGAACGGGCGCCTGTTGCCCAGCGCTGCGGAATTGGGACAAAATAGCTCACCCAAGCTTGGCCTCGCCATGCCTAAAGCCACCGAGGAATTGGCAGGGGGGGGGGTTTACCAGCCGTCCGTCGTACGACTATTCCCTGCGTCACGGAAACCTTTGTCTTCCACTTTGTTGCGAGTGTGTTCGGACACGTACTAGTACTCGTATGGCTCGTACCTTTTCCTAGCCGCCCTGTTGGAGCCTTTTTAGACGAATTTCTGTATGTATGTACGGAGGACTGACTGATTTATCCTAGTGTCGACGACAGGCCTTGAAAACTGGACCTTGTTTTCCGGGGTTGAAAATCAGCCCTTTGATTGGTGCTTGAGTCTACGCCCCCATGGGCTCAACTTGCAGACAGGCAAACCGCTGCCGGGGCGTGTGTGGAACAGACAGCTAAGAGAATCACCCCGATGATGAGCCGTGCAATAGCGGGGAACGGCCGCTCTGGCCGTTGTGCGGACGATGGCGAAATGGACCGTCGACATGTTCCCCAGACTCAACAAGACGCTTCCTACTTGTCGGCTGACATGCTTCCCCGCAAAGACGGGTCAATTGGCTGGCCATCAACCCGTGGCAACCCTGATATAATGCTAGTTTTCGAGACGTAATGGCAAGTTTCGCCAGGTGGCACGCTATGGGGTAAAGGAGTGCAGTACTCGGCGCTGTCCCATTCATGAAAATGTTGTTGGGATGAATATGCATGGCTTTCTCCGTTGCTAACTCTTAGCCGCTGAATCAGAGCTCGAGGACTGCGGGCGAGCGGTGCTCGAAAGGGGCGAGACAAAGAAGCTTATTCGTTGCGTTTACGACTTCTCATCCACAGTGGCTCTCCCTACGCTGAAGAAGTACACCGCATTCTCGGTGGAAGCAGTCCCACATCCCAAGGAATGGTAAATGAGCCATCCGAGCAATTTGCGGCCCGACAAGTCTTGCATCCCGCCTCTTGTTGGACCAACGTCGTGAACTTGTCAACACGTGGAATCCCCATGGGGTTCGATTTCAATGTGTCACAGGAGCTCTATCAATTCGTCATTGCTTCTGCTTGGCGGGAGGAATAGGGCAGAGTTGTCTTTCGAGTGCAACCCAGGCTCATTGCCACAAAAGTTCCCAGCCTCAAAAACCAGATCGTGTGCCAAAGCTTTTGCCAACAACGCAGTAGTGGTACTACTTGTATAGAGTCGTCTGCCCAACTTTAGCGGGTTGCCACGATGAATCAGGTCTCGGCGCAGCAGACTTGATCTCAATATGCACATGTCAGAGTCCGCATATGCTTAAGGATGTCGGTAGCGCGCCTGATGAGCCTGATTACACTGCACCGGTGCAGCTCACATCGGCTTTGTCGTTGCCACTCCACCATCGGGCTCATGAGAAGAAAATTTTCTTCATACAAAGTCTCCCAACTACATAGCCTTTGAAATGTGTGATGACATCTGGTGGCATGCATTAAAGTCTGCAAGCGAACAAGTCACCCCCCATCTTCATGTATGTCTCACCCATGCCCACGCGCCGTCTAGCGAGCATGACATCCCACCCGTTGATCGCTGCCGACTACATATCGCCGTCGATACCCTCTGCCACGCGGAGTTTGGGCAAGGAGACGGGCGCATGGGGTAGCGTCTAGCCAGTGCTGCATCGGTGGCTGACCTTTTCCCCCCTCTAACACAACCTTTTGGTGGCCCTGGCATATCATGCAGGTGCTCATCCCTCGTTAAGCCACTTGTAGCTACTCTATACACCCTTTGATCTGCCTGCATATTCAGATGCAGGGTCGGAGGGCTCAGATTCGTCGAGCACGCATACTTTACCAAGACGGACCTATCCAGGCCATCAGGATTCAACTACATGCAGCAACTCATGAGGCACAAAAGTTGTGCCGAGAGTAACCACATCCACACAGACGCGCAATCTAGATGCTTTGCCGCGCAGTCCAGCGTTTGTCTTTTAGAACTCTCTAAATGCTCTGCTAACAGATGACGGTTCACGGGACTTACTGCAGCGCGAAGATACGGAGCAATGCACACGACTGGAGTCACCAACAAGCCCTGCTACTAGTCATGTCATGTCGGCGGCAATAACCCAATATTCCCACTGTCAACATAGGCCCCGAGCCCGCAAGGTGGGCAAAACTTGGTAACATCCACTTTGCACGCAGTTTTCCGAAATGAATGATTATGCATGGGCAATTGGACATGTAGCGTCGCATTCTCCAGTTTGCGGCTGCATTGGATGGACAGGCTAAAGACCATTCTGCAGAAAATGGATTGGAGGGCTAAAGATACGGACGAGTGCGTAACAAACGGTTAGCATCGAGCGTTTGCGGAGCACTGCGTGTTTGCCCCCAGCTTCCCCCACATGGACGGTTCGCTTTGGTCAGATTTGTTGCTTTGTTTATGTCTCTTTTTTAACTCTTCCATTGCTACTTTGTTACTTAGCACCGGGGTTCAGGTCTGGTTCCCAGCAGCGCAGGTGCCCGAATCCCTACTGGCTATCTCACAGCCAGCCTCGAAGCAAAAACGCGGCATGCACCATGGAGCATATTGGCAGACTATCGATATCTATCATCTCGCCAAGTTGACGTTTCATCTCCCCTATCGTCACGCTACGTCCCGCTCTCTCTTCAATGATAGAGGAACTACTAGTCCGGAGTAACGATAGCTCGCAGAACGCCTCTGCTTGAGAGATAACCCAAAAATCATGAGAGAGGGCACGTCCCATGGCCGCACTTTCACTCACCTCCCCCGGCAATTAGCATATGCGGCGACAGCCGTTGATGGCTTGCGTCTGTACCCCGGGCCTTGGCTGTTGAGGTAACATTTCCTTTTATGCGACATGGAACGCTACATTCGAGCTGCTGGCTAACTGGGGTGGCATTGCAGCCAAAAAAGAATACCCCTTGAGGAAGGTATGAAGCCCTTTCCATGTCAAAATGGCAGCATGCCTTACCCGCGTCCCGAACTGAGACAGTTGGTGTGCATTTCACCTAGCTGACGTATACAATCTACAGAGTACGAGTGCGTAGCGGAATGCTTTGCAGCCGTGGGATGACTAGTTGTTTCCGCCATCCTGGCACTGGAACTCTTCTGTGCCGTGAGACAGACGCCTTGGCCACTGCTCGTCTTTTCTCTTGTCTTGTCCCCAACTGGGCCCTTGCATGAAAACCCGAACAGGGAACCAGTGCGGGTGGGATTCGTAGCCGCAGTTTCCGAAGGCCTTTGGAGGGTGGTGGGAATGGGCCTGATGCTCCTCCTCCAACTCCATCGTTTTGCAAGATCCAGTCGCACCGCACCTACTGTTCGGCACGGCAAGTCTTCGATCTTGCCACAGGATTGGCCATCGGGATAGGGCGTTGTTCGTAAACTGCTCCGGGAACCAGCCGGCCCTCTAAATCGCTGGCTCGGACGACTCCCGACGTCCATCTGAGCTCCTCAGAACGCCCATTCACGATACCTCACGTGTTGCACCAGTTGTGGGGATGATGCCTGGTTTGCCTTACCCTGCGATCGCTTGACGGCCTGATTGCTGATCATTGTGTTCTTATCTCCACCTTTATTTGCTAGTGGCAACCGGAGGGGGTTTTCCACCAAACACGGCACACAGTTGGGAGGAAAAAGAAGAACTCGTGAGGACTGAGCTGAATACAGTGAGCGGGCAGCTATCCGGCAGCTATCGATGACGATGGAGGGGACAGGAGTTTAGTTGTCAGAGTCTGTCTGAAACCAAGCAGCTTGGCAGCGGGGCTCAAGCAGTCGTCGGTGATAGGACCTCGCCTCGCTTTCGTGCCTTTTTTTCCCTTCTACGTGCAGCCTACCGGGCGGCCCGTTGATTCCTGCAAGTCCGGGCCCGGAGTTGACTATGCCGCGGTAAATATAGTAGGTAGTGATCGTCGATACGCGCCCCCTCTCCCCCAATAACGCGATGGCAAAGCAGACATTGACAGGGTCCCGGTCTGTCAAAGGGTCCTAGCAAAGGCCTTATCGCAGCTGGACGAGGACGCGTTGCCATATATAGCATGGGCTCGGTATCCAGGTACTGCGTTCCTCGAGGCGAAAGCGAACTTTTGCCTCTGCTCCACTCCTCCCAGCGAGAGGTTTGGGACGACTGCAGTAGCCCGCGCGAACACACACATGTACGAGAGCGGAATGGGGGAGAGCGCGGGGTTGCGGTTCGCGAAGAGTCGCCTCGACGCTGGGCTGGGCAGAGAGGCAATGTCCTTTTGCACCATTCACCATTTTCCCTCGTTTCTTGGCGGCGCCAGATTTCCACTTTGACAACTTGTGTCAACCTGCCGGCTTTCCGACTCGCCTACCGCCTTTATGACGAGGTGTCGTGTGTGTCTAGCTGGCGTTTCTTTCTTCTACTGCATCGTGCTTTATCTGCATGCAGTTTACGAGTGGAGTTGTTTCACATGAAGAAGAAGAAGAAGCGAAAAGAACAAACTAAGAAGAGATGCCGAGCTAACCAAGACTCACGGGCGCTTCCGCTGGGTTAGGTCAAACAAAAGAGCTGAGTGGGATTCCAGTCTATCAGCCATTTACCTTGCAACAAGCGATGCTTCCATGCTTCCATCCTTTTCTAAATTCCCTCTCTCCCCCTCCCTTCTATTCCTTCTGCAGATACGAATGTGCACCCAAAACACACAAACTCAACGCTAGGATCGCGATATAAGATCATATTCGATCAGGGTCGGCTCATGTCGTCATTTCCGTAAATGGTGAATCCTGCTGCGGAATTCTGCAGCGTCCTAAAGCGGCCGCATACATGTAGCTGAGCGGCAGAGGATCCTCTTTGGATCAATTGGCTTCGTCTAGAACAGAGTGGATGCCCCGACCCTGACTGAGGTCTAGAACAGTAGGTCGGTAACTGTTCTGGTCGATAGAGAGCAGAGGGGAAGAAAAACTTTTTCAGTTTAGGATTAAGTTGCGAGATGTCGCTGGCGGCAGCGGATAATTATCCTGCATGTCTTTGCGTTCCGCACACGTCCTATTTGCTCGGGTCGACGGTTGAATGAAAGATGCCAGTTTCCAGAATATCCAGAATTGATAGAAAATGGATTATTCCCGGTGTGTAACACTTTTTGCATTTAGCAAAATCCTTCCCGTCAACGTGGTTCAGGGACAATTAGACTGCCGTAACCAACAACACCACGTTGACTGCCGTAGATATAAATAAAATAACAAAAGTCTCTTCTTTGCCGTAAACGTTCGATCCCAATCCCAGTATTTCCCAAAAAGAACACCGATTGACCTCGATCTGGAACAACTAACGCACGCCAATTACCAACAACGTGGAACCTGGATATATATTTGGTAATGGGAATGGCCAATGCCCTGTGAATGTTTCATCCCGCTGAGGATTCCAACGTGGTTTGATCGTTCGATGTTCGTTGGGACGTGCGCAAAAAAAAAGTAGGTACACGCCGTGACATGCCGCAATGAGGCTTGCATTGCCGCTCAAGACGATGTTGCTTGGATTCGATTCTCCCATGTCATGGATTACCCAGGTATGAGGTATGTATTAACGCATAAAATGTTGTTTACATATCTGGATGTAACTCGCCAAGCATATTTCACATGTTCCAACGACACGACTTCAGTATATGTTTATACGTCAATATTAAGGTATTTACTAGGACTTAGGTTTAATCTTGGGCAACATAGTGACACTTTATGACGGTATTGAAAGAATAAATAATTAATCGAGGTATGGGAGATATGAGCTACAATCCAACCGTCTTTCCCATTTGCCTTTGTAGAAACCTCGTAAAGAGAAAAAACTATCCACAACTCTGGACTGGGTAAAAATATATATAGCATTATGGAGTCAACCGATGAATACAAATGGAACCATCTCGTGTGATCCGCTTTCAATTCACTTCACTCGCTCACACAAACACACTATTCATCTCCTTCGTCTATGGGGGCGCCTGGGCTTCTCTTCTTCCTCTGATATAACATAAACAAAGTGTACAATTGCTCATCTCGTATTCACATCATTTTACAACAAAAGAGCGGCCACGGCTCCGCCAAACAGAGCCACCATGGCAGGAGCGCGGAATCCAGCGGCTCCAGCCGGGACAGGAGGTAGGCCGGATTGGGCAGGCTGGGAAGGAACAGCGCCCGAGCTGCCAGGGGTGATGACGGTCGTCAAACCACCGGTAGGAACGGGGATGGGAGCCGGAGTGACGACGGGAGAAACGACAACCGGAGTAGAGACAGCGTGCTGCGGAGGCGGAGGCGGGTAGTAGGCGGACTGAGCCGGGCTGCTGTTGGTAGCGGCAGGGGCAGTCGCTGGTGGAACTGCAGTGGTCGAGACAGGAGTCGAAGCAATGCCGGAGGGGGTGGGGACCACAGCAGCACACGTGGTGCAAGAGGGGATCACAACGGGGGCCGTCTGGGTGACAATGGGAGTGACAACAATGACGTGAGGTGCCGTTTGGGGTGAGGAGCAGGTGTTCTGGCCCCCCTTGCAGGTGTAGGTGTTGGGCAGCGTGTAAGTAGCAGTGATCTCGGGAGGGGCCGTCTTGGGGGGAGCCGTGGGACTGCCGTTGCCGTTCTCAACGGGGCACCAGGTCGTGTAAAGCTCAACCACCTCAGTCGTGACGTGGCCAACGGGGCAGTTGGTGACAGAGGGCGGGCACGAGGTGATGGTGTACACGTTGGTGGTGGTGAAGGTCGAGGTATAAGTGGGAGCAGCAGTGGTACCGGCACCGGCAGCAGCGGTAGTGCTCTGGTCCAAGGTAGCGGTGGTGCTGAGGCTAGGGACGGAGTAGACAACAGTGCCATTGCCAAAGTGGTGAGAACTGGTCGGACGTCCGCTGCTAGCAGGGCCAGTGGACAGCGGCACGCCGGAGGTGGTAGCGGCAGCAGATGTCGTGACAGCAGAAGTGGTGGCCACCTTGGATGTCGAGGCGGCAGCAGAAGTGGTCGTCTGGGCAGCAGAGGTGGTTTGGTTGACGGAGGAAGCACACTGGCCGATAGCAGAAGCCGGAACAGCGTCGGGGCCAGAGCCGATGGGGATCAGCTCAGTACCGCAGTCCTCGTTGGCTGCAATGTGAATGTTCTGGTTATCCCAGTCAAAGACGACATAAGCAGCCCTCAGGAAGGTGTCACCGAGAACGGGGAAGTCATCGTCTTGAGAGACACCAAGCTTGCAGATACCCAGATCAGGTTGCTGCCAGATGAAGTCCTTGTACTCGACGTCGACAACGACGTCACCAAACTTGAAGTTAACACGGCCGGGGGTGTCGATGATATCGCAGTCAACAATGTAGTCGCCAGAGGTAGTCTCCAGACGGGCAGAAGGGAAGGCCGCGAGGATCTTCTCGAAAAGGGCACCGGGAAGGGTGCTGACGGTGTAGCCGCTATCGAGGAGCACCGGCTGGCCGTTAGGCTTGTCGAAGACCTCAACCTTGGATCCATCCTCCTTGGTGATGCTCATACCATCCATGTAAACCCAGTAACGAGTGTAGCCGTCGGGAGAGGAGGCGGCGGGGATGATGGGTCGCTTGGCGAGGGGTCCAGAAAACTTCTTGACGTCAATTCCGCCATAGGTGACAGAGCCTCGGTCACTGTCAAGGCCTCGGATATCAAGACTGAACGCCCTGCTCTTGATGAAGCCCTGCGTGGCCAAGTTGTCAATGACAAAGGGGTAAGGGCTCTTCCAGCCACTCAGATCAGGGCCGGCACCGAGAATACCAACGGAAGCAAACTCGCTGTCAGTGGCAACACCGAAAACCTGCTGGTTAATTCTCAATGCTGCATTGTTCGTTAGCGGCTGTTTTCTTTTCCCTCCTCGTCTCACATCGATTGCCTTATGCCAATATTGAGGCAAGCTTGCGCATGCTTTAATATGTATTCGGAGCTTATTTCATTCCTCCATGTGACAACCTTAAGGGTTGGTACGTATAAAAAAAAATATCATCACTTACAGCCGAGCTGGACGTAATCGTAGCCATAGTTGAAATCAACAAAGCCGGTACCATATTTGATACCTCCCGGTTCCTTGGCGTCGACAAATGTTGTGGAGTTTGAAAATCGGCCAAAGGTTTCGCAAAAGGTCGGGTCGGTAGCCTTGCTACACACGGGGTTGACCCAGAGCTCGGAAGAACCAGTATCGAAATTGACGCTCACTGCCTGCGGTGGTGTACCAATTTCGAGTTGAATGCTGTAAAAGTAGCCAGTTTGTTGGGCTTGCAAATCGGCGCTATCCTGGCGCCTGTGCAGGTGCTTCGAACGGGCACCCTTGGTGGTGGTAAGAGTATATCGCATAATTCCATTTTGCTCGGATGTGTAGCTGTCGATGAAGTCGAGGGCTTGAGCCGCGAGCGGCCACGCCGCGAGCGCATAAAGAGTGGAACGCATAGTGAATGTATGCAACGCCAAACAATTGCCGGCTTAAGGAATGACCGGCAAAGAGGCTGTATCAAAAAAAACGAAGAAGAAGGAAAGATTGAAAAGCAGTTGGACAAAGAAAGGGAGCGACGTAGGCGTAAAGGAGGGAGAGACGTATGCGGCAGAGGGAGCTGGCCCAGGGAGCATTATGTATAATTTAATCGGCGTTCCCTGCCTTGCGCGTGTGGATAATTAGTTGATAGCGGAGGATGAGCGAACAAGACGAACCAACCCAAGCCATCCATGGCCCTGGCGTGGGTCCCATGCTTGTATGGCGTCGCTTGAGTAAGTCAAACGGCCACAAGGTTGCGCCAGTATGACGGCTCTGCCTGCGTCTGTTTGGGCCAAGACGCGGCAGTGGATTCTGGGAGCACAGAGGAAATGAAGACGAACAGGGGCGCCAGAAACGCTCTCACCTTCTCACCTCCTCGTTGCGACTAGAGATGCGCCAGAGAGGCCTCAAGCTTCGAGCTTGTGCAGCTCCAACCGGCCGAGTGTTGCAGTGCAAGATGACACGGAGCGCTCGGTGGCATTAGACTGGCTTCCATCGACGCTAAAGCGCTAAGTCGGGAAGCTTGTATTCTGCTTCAATCATGCGTTTCTTCCCGCAGTATCGCCTTTGCAGGCCCGGAGAGCGCCTGGATAAGCGCAGCGAACCGAACTCCTTTTTTCTCTTCCTTCTCCTTCTTTCAGAGCGTTGGCTTCACCGTCATCTCTTGGTGGCCAAAACCGGCCGGAAATATGCATGTTGCTCTTCCAGCTGCTGTACCGAAAGAGGAGGGGAGCAGACATGCTCCTTAGGGCCTTGGCGGCGATCCTGAAATTCAGGGAAATGTCGAAGGTCACTCACTCCTCCACAGAAATCCCACCCGTATCCATCATCTCTCGCATAGCCTCGATGCATTTGTAGATCCTGCTTGTGCTTGAGGCTGCAGCTGCTTCGCCCATTGGCGGGATAGCAAGCGTCAATCCAGGACCGTCACCCGCTAAAACGAAGACGAGCCTCGCCTTGTGTGGAGGGCGACATTGGACAAAGTTTCGGAAGCATTAATTGAGCGAAATGGGCCAGGCTAAACAATGGGGCGAGCGGGCAGGGATCCGTCGTAAAGGGGGGCCCAGCTGAAGTTCAAGAGACATTAATAACGAAGGGGTCGCGTAGCGGAGCAGACGAAACAAATCAGATCACTCGCCAAGCTAGACACGGGAGGAAAGCAGCAGCAGCAGCGGTGGGATCCGGTTTTGTGTTTGTTTGTTTGCCGGCGGGATCAACTGGAGAGGATCGAAAAGGGGCGAGATGAGATGCCGTACATGCGAACTCTCGAAGCTCAAGTTGGATATGATTGGAATTGTTTATGCCAACCAGTGATGATGGCGAGAGGGGATTTGAATAACAAAGGATGGACCACGTTTCGGTTCCTGCATTAGACCAGCACTCACTTGTACGCTTGTCGCTTAGGCCGGTGCTTTAGTGCCCCTTATTGGGCCTTAGCACGGCAGCATTCTGCAGGGGCCGCCCATCCTTTGCTGTGATACGGCCTGTGATCGCTGGAACGGCACAGCGATAAGGTGTTGATAGCGCACCTCGACTTTTTTAAGCTCAGCCACAGCGGGATCCCGTCTTGGGGATTGTTTACTGTACATGTACAGCATGAAGCAAGTCTGGGTGGCTTTTTAAACATCTGCCCCTCTAGAGGAACTATTGCCATCTTCACAGACTAGCAAAATTGCGAGTGCGATCGATGACATGTCTCTGGCGGGGAGGCAGTGTCCCAGCCACCGGATGAAATTGGCGCTGGTTCTTGCAACCTGGTTTGGAATTGGAAATACGGGGATAGAGCATAGTGTGACGGGGTAATTTTAAAGTTATATCACCACGCGATCTTTCAGAAGCTTTATGGCGTTGCTGTTGATGCATACTAAGAATAGCTTCAATCTTAAAGACAAGTGAACACACCACGCAGCATGGAAAGCCTTCAATGATAGACCAAGGTATCCTAGAATGAAACAGGTACAAAATCATCCAGCTCTTGGCTTCTGTGTAGTGTAAAAGAAAGTATACTTCTACATCTTATTCACTACCTAGTAGACACAAGCTACATGATGTAGTTGTACAAAATGCAGCCAGCGTTCATGTTGTGCAATGATACAGCCGCAAAGCTGCGTATCATAGGGTGTCACTCCATATGCAGCCACTTCCCCTTTTGGAAGGGAAGTATTAACCGTTCCTCGCCATGAGCTAACGAGGAGGAACTGCATACATATGCCAAGCAAGTGAGCAAACTTAAAATTTGCCAAGGAGTATTCAATAGGATTTCGGCTCTAAGCGAGCAATATGCTTTTTGTGCAATGGACGGCAATTCTTTCCGTCCGTAGGATAATGCTAATGCTACATGTACAGCTTGTGGAAAGGAGTCTAGAGGACATTTCGTCGTCTTCCCAAAGGCAACCATGTTTGTTATCTGAAGAGGTACACATCAAATAGCTTGAACTGAATGGATCACTAACGTCTACTCTCTTAAAGATAGTAAAGCATACATTTCGGTTCATGGTGCGTTTTGCATTTCGCTGGTTTGCTCCAGGGTAACCCTGAATATTAAAAGGACGCCATCTACCGCTTACTTACATTTATCCAGATGAGCTTCTCCTGATAGAGCTAGCATTGGTTCTGAGCGGTAGCCAATCATGTACCTGAAATTCCGAGTTTTAAAGCTGCATACAACGTTTTGAACATGTATGTGAGCCTTTTAAAGAACCAAGTCATACCACGTTGTTTCTCTAATGTGAGTTCGGTTAATATCTGTTCCGCTTTCAGTTGAGGCAAAGTCCGACAACATGAACACACTGAAAGTGGAATTAACGGCGTACTAAACTCTTGAGCTGGTTAATATTCTGCCAAGTGGTGGGCTTTATCTTACCACACTTGACGTTCTACTAAATGGAAACAAGGACAACATTGACCGATAACACCGAAGAGACATTTTTGCTCATCCGGCCTGATAGAAGAGTGTCCTCGTTATGCAAACAGCAAACTGGATAAGATAATAAGAGATACATGGTGCGGTGCCTGGTTTGTTACGCGTGATGAAGTTACATGTAACTGGCACTGTTGTGATAACAATTCAGCCACACAATGAAGAATTGACCAACACTCAATCGGTGTAGATAGCAGTGGCAATTATCAAGTCTAACTAATGCAATCATCTACTATTCAACCGGGCGTCAATATCGGGCTTGGTCTACTCTCCGGTTTGCCGAGCCTTCTTTTTTATGACGGCCAAGGGGACCTTGGTTGTCTGAAGCGGTCTCTTGAGGACTTAAAGCCTGATCGTGAAGTGAAGAAAAGATAACATGGTCTTCAAACCGACACGTATGGAAAATTGATAGGGCGGGAATTGCACATTGTCAGTCAAAGTCACGCGGTGAACGTCCTTCTCTATGCGGATGCAGGGCTTATGTCCGGCCCTATTGGCGGATGCGAGTCCTCCGATGTCTTTAGCATCTACATGGCTTCAACAAAAGTAGTTACCTTACCGGCAAATACAAATCTCCGCAAACGTTCTTTCACAACAGACCAATCCGAGACGAATCTGCCCACACTCGCATTGCCAGCGGGCAAACCATGTAGCGAACAATCGTCATACCCACGCGGAGTAACATGGGAATTTGTTATAAAGCGGCTTCTCTCTCTTTCATAAGTGAGACTTTAATCAATATTTATTTTGCTTTAGTAGCAGTCCAAAGGTAATTGAACCGGAACAGTATCGCATACATAACCTGAAAATGTTTTGGGATCGATTTTCTCCAGAAAGGGATATTCCTTCCCAAGAAGGCAAAGTGATTGTGGTTACTGGAGGGCATGTTGACACTTCCAGTTTTTTAAAGTGAGAATTAAGCTTGGCTAATACGGATAACGAACAGAAACGCAGGAATCGGCAAAGAGACAATATTACAGCTATGCAAGCATTCGCCGAAAAAAGTCTTCCTCGCCACGAGAAACGAGGCCAAGGCCAAAGAAGCCATCGCCTCCATCAACTCAACGCTGTCCAAGCCTGCCGACATTGAGTTTGTGAAACTCAATCTCAGCAACTTGGCATTAGCTGCTGCCGCTGCCGAGGAAATTACTAGTAGCACTGATAGGATTGATCTGCTATTTCTCAATGCCGGAATCATGAACCAGCCGCCGGGCAAAACCGACGACGGACTTGACCTGCAACTCGGCACCAATCACGTCGGCCACTTTCTCTTCACAAATAAGCTGTTACCTGTGCTCAAGCAAACCGTCACTAAATACAACCCCGATGTACGCGTTGTGTCTACCGCATCCAACGGACACACATTCGCACCAGCTTTCGAGACCATGATCTCAACCGAAAAACTGTCGGCGCAAGGCCAATGGACTTCCTATGGCGCATCCAAGGCAGCCAACATCCTTTTCGCCGCTGAACTGGCCAAGCGACACCCTGAACTCACCTCGGTGTCTTTACATCCCGGAATGATCCAAACCGATCTGTATGTGACAACGACCTCAAACAGTTTCTTCCTCAGAAACCTGTTGCGTTTCTTTGGCCCCATCTTGTACCACGACGTTGCATACGGTGCCTTGACCCAGCTTTGGGCGGCTACGGTGGACAAGAGCAAGCTTCAGCAGGGCGGATTCTATGTGCCGGTGGGGCAGTTGGAGAGCAAGAACAAGTACGCTGTTGATGCTGATATGCAAAAGAGGCTGTGGGATTGGACAGAGGCGGAGTTGAAGCAGAGGGGTTATTGAACATTTTTGTGTGGTGCATTTAATCTTTAGCTGGATCTTCATTACTATTATTGGATTTGTAGCGAGCCTCTGAATTAAAGTCAAGTTCTTTTTCTATCCCATTTCAGTTCGACCATTTGTAGAGTATCATAAATGGGTTAGTGTTTCATCACTGGGTAATAATATGTTGATATTCTCTGTCAATTTTCCTTTAACATGGTGGTATTAATGAGATCTCTTGCGAGCTTACGGAGCAATCTTGACATGTTGGTGAGGGGCCGGGCTTGGTCCCCGTCTTATCTCGGACCAAGCAACGGCCTTGCTCGTCCGGGTATTCGTCCGGGTGGGACGTTTTGTCCGATCCGATCTCGCCGAAAATGAGAGTCGGAGTAAGACAGGTCCACATCACACCGTGCGGTAAGATCTCATTGACGAGATAAAGATACAAGCTTAAAAGAAAAACAAGAAAATGTCCGTATATTGTTGACTTGTTTGCGCCGTACCAGTCGAAGCTCTGACAAGATGGGGTTCCCTGATGCCATCACGGGAGGATGCCTCTGCGGCTCGATCCGCTACTCAGTATCTGCGTCTAGCGAGACACCATGGCCGCCTCAGGTATGCATCCAGATGCTGTACTCAGATTGAACGCATGACTTACTTTTAGATCAATTTAGTCATCCGCCTGTCAATGTAGGTGTGCCCTATTTTTAGAAGTACCAGATTATCAGATGGGATCAAGATGATTGCCTGTTACGTACTCGCACCATGCCCTATCCGAATGCTGACAATTTGACAGGTACAATGTGTCGCAAATGGACATCGTCACTCATTGCGCAATTCATCATTGTACTCCCCGACCAGCTCAAGCCAGCTTTCCACACCCAGGAAACATATGACGAATATGAATCATCGCCTGGCCGGTACAGAGGATTCTGCAAGCGGTGCGGAACTTCGTTGGTTTGGCGGTCTGTAGATGATAGTAGCACCGTCGATGTTTTCCTAGGGACAGTAGATGAACGGTGGCTTGTGCATGAAGATGGCGGCAAGGTTGGACAAGAGCTGGCTAGGCCTAATGGAACACAGTTTTGGATGGAGAATGCCATTCCAGGGGTGACTGATGTGCTAAAAGGAGGGAAAGAGTTTCGCAAAGAAGGTGAAGACGGATGGGAGAGAAAGAGGGATTAGAGTACCTAATCTATAGAGAGGACGGGAGGGACTCGGCAAATGGCAGGGCTAGTTTTGGTCAGCGAATTAGAATAGACGGCAGTTTTCAGCGAATAGAATGCAACTGTCATTATATGGAATATGTACATATGCTCATGTCGAGCTGCATAGTCGCGGGACCGGCGGGGGTTGGCAGTTGGACAAGTCGGCCTGTATACCTATGTTCTTAAACCTCGTTAGACAGGTATTCTTCACAATGGGCGCGGTGTATCCTTGTCACGAAGCGCGGTGTCATAGTTCGAGACAAATGCCAGATTGCGTGGAAGAAGGAGCTCTAGGACGGGTCTCGGAAACCACATCAATCCCCATTTGTAACTTTCCAAGACCTTCCTATGATTCTGAATCAATCCGTGGACGTGCTTGCCGACTTCCGCAGCATTACAAAGCGCTAAGTAAGCTGTCAAAGCAGCACAGGTCACCTATTGGCCGGTGCTTCCGCTGCCATGAGCAAAAGACGGGAATTTTGATAGAGGGCGGGCCGGAGACAGCCCTGAGAGGGGAGCGGAGCGCTCCGGAGTTTTGAACTAAGATGATCAGGTCGATAGCGGTCTAGAGGGTTAGGGCTTGGTGTGTTTCAATGGCGTCACTTCAATGATATTCGCTCGTAAGTCTGCTGCCCGTTCGTGCTTTTTTCGTTTCCCAATCTCTTTGTGCGGAAACAGGTAATGGAATAGGGGTCGGGTATCGAACAGTTAATGCGTAGAAGAGAGGATTCGGTGGAAGTTCAACTCTGCCTTGGTCATTCAGTGGAAATGAGTAAAGCTGGAACCTATTCCCGCTTTATCGTACGATACAGTAGCTCTCAGTTGAGGATCCGTACAGCTGGACAGGCCAACTCAAATTATCCGAGGGTATTGATCCTGTGACATGAAACCATAGACTTGACAACTTGTCGCCCCATTCCCCAGCTTCCACCTAATTAGTAACAACAGATAGAACCAGGAGAATATGCTCTTGGAAGCTCGAACCCCGCGTTCTAGCTCATGATCTGGGGAATCTGGGGATCAGTTGGCGGACCGCTATGGTGGCGCAATGTGGACGTAGCGTGGGTCTCCGGACCGAAGCCCGTAACCCTCCGGAAGAGCCCACCGCGAACCGGCATCGGATAGCACTCGAGTGCGAGATGCTTAAATATATCCCAAGCCCGCTGCCCGTAGCTACCAGACCTCGGCTATATGTGCTTAACCCGAAATACCGGTTGTAAGTCCCCTTGCAGTAGCCTTACAGATGGATCCCCTGGAACAGTTTAGCACCGCCCTGGACACAATGTCCGACAGCAGCTCTCTTAGCCCGGAGCCGCATCTGTCCAACAAGCAGCCGGTGCGAAGAGCTAGCAAGGCCTGTCTGGCATGCCGAGCTAGAAAGGTCAGATGCGACGTGACGATAAGATCTCCATGCGGCAACTGCCAGTGGAATGGACAGCAGTGTGTTACACATGCTCGACGTGCCAGAAGGTATGTGTTGGACATGAAGTAGATGATGGAGAGTAACAATAATTATTAACAATAGATCTCTAGACGGAGAAGAAAGCCTGTTCCTACTGCTGTCCCGACCGAATCAGGTGCTTCAAAGGAGCTTGAATTGAAAGATGGCGCATGCAATCTGCTCGAGGAGTTTGCCATTGACTCATTGGAGGCACCAATATCTATGGAAGACTTGGAGCTCTTAAAGGCAGACATTGATTCGGACAAATCTCCGCAGAGTTTATTGTCAGATGATGTCGATGCCTTTGATCTGCCAAAATATGTCAGACCCCTGACCAGCCTGCCTCCAGACGACATGGAGTATCTGCATTCAGAGGGCGCTTTAGATCTGCCCGACAGCACTCTACAGAACGCCCTCCTCCGCGCATTCTTTGAATACGTGCACCCATATGTTCCTACACTGGATCTGGATGCTTTCTTGCATTCTATAGAAACACATGATGGGTCAGCGGGCCAGGTTAGTCTGCTATTGCTGCAGGCTGTACTTGCAGCTGGGACGGCACATGTCGGGCTGGAGCATCTTAGAAATGGCGGGTATCAGACACGGAAGCAGGCCCGCACAGCGTTTATGAAGCGAGTTGGGGTAAGTTTGTTCCTGGTAGCTTGAATACACTATTCAGTTATTAACACGGATGAATAGCTCCTCTATAAGTATAACTGCGAGCTGGATCAGATGGTTCTCACGCAGTCGCTGCTACTCATCACTTCATGGCAAGACGCCTCTGACGAGCACGGCAAGACATGGTTCTGGATTGATGCCGCAGTTTCCCACGCCTTCGCAGCCGGACTGCATCTGGAACCCTCAGTAAACAAGCCCAACCTATCAAAGCGAAAGCAAAGACTACGCCGCCGAGTATGGTGGTGCTGCTTCATCCGCGACCGGCTGCTCTCTCTAGGCATGAAGCGCCTACCGCGAATCAAAGACGGCGACTTCCACGTATCAATGCTCGAAGAGGCCGACTTCCAGCCTGAGCAGATCCGCAGCGACGACGACCACGCCAAGTTCGAGGCCATGTGCGTCTACGTCAAGAGCCGCAAGAAGCGCGCCGAGCTGGCCCGCATGTGCGTCGCGCAGGCAACTTTATGCCGGTCCATGAGCTTCTTATCCAGCAGCATGTACGTGGCGCCTCACGACAACTTTTCCAACTTCTCCGAGGCCCGCAAGATGACGCCAGACGGCGAACAGAAATTCACCACGTACATCCGAGACCTGCTGGAGTGGAGAGACGGCTTGCCGGAGAGCGTCTCGTATCGCCCCATCTCGAGTAATGACATTGGCAAGGACGGTAACACGAGCATTTCGATGGACCGTGCGGTGCTGCATATGATTTACAACACGGCTGTGCTGTGCCTTTACCGCTCGCGGTTCATGGTGTTGCTGAACGAGCCGACTGCGTCCACGATGGAGAAGGAGATGTGCAAGATTTACATGCAGCACTCGGCAAAGAGGATAGAGGAAATATCCAAGAACATTTATGACCACGGTCTTGATCGATTACTTCCTAGTATGGCGGCAAATATCGCTGTGTCAACTGCCAGCGTCTATCTATTAGAGCTAAAGGGCCATCTTCAGGGCTGTGCAACCGAGAATAGCTATCGGCAAAGCAGAAAGCTCATGCAGTCTATGCATGACATTTATGCAGGCGCTGATTTGTCGAGAGAATCCATTGAATGGGACAAGGAGGACAGCTCGGAAGAGGCCCCTGAGATGGCGGAAGATTATCTCATAGCGGACCAGGATTGGCTCAAGGACTTGGAGGCTGCGACATGCTGGTTGGTGGCTGAGCCGTTCAGGGCAGACAGCTTTCTACAGAATCCTGGAGAGGGATTGGACGTGTTTAATGAGTTTTTTGTTTGTTAAATGATCATAGAGTACTGGCTCGAGAGTCACTGCTCATACTGGCGTATTTTTGGATTTGGGGATTATGAATCATTGGATATTGATGTTGCAACGGCCTCTAGATTAGGAAATACCCAAGGTATAATACATGGGAGCTGAATCCCCATGTTTTTCTTGTTGCAATCATCTTCTTGGCTCTACTGTGAATTCATTATACGTAGCACGTATCCATCATCTTCGATTCCCTTCTATCTTGTCAACTCTTAATTGCGATATCGTGTCTGTTAACCGGTCATTTGATCTTACTCATACTCCATAATCTCAAAATCCCCATAGAAGCCAAGAGATATCGACGCGTTACCCCGTAAACAGGACCGCGTACCTCTCACAAAGTGGAGTATCGGACATTTCCCACGCAAAACTCATCCATCCAAACAAGAAAACGCGAAGCCCTGCCCCATCACCCTTTCTCAGAAAATTGCCTAATGCGGTATGTGGCGATCCAGCTTGTTCCCTATTATACAAATCGAGTGAAGTCGCATCTGCTAACCCTTCCCAAAGCTCTTTTTAGCTCCCGCCGCACTAAACCTTGGAACAAAGATCAATGCTTGGGATTCCAATTCGTGTTGCATCGAGTGGGCGCCGCTACCCCACAGAATGTAAAGGTCGTTTCGGCGAGATGAACCGACTTCATTGGCTGAGGAACGTCTCGGTCCGCATCACCAATGGTCGGGCTTGCGGTCCGCTCGAGCATTTTGCAAGGCGGAAACGTTTTTGATCTGGGGTAAAATCGAGGCTGAGTGAGGGGCCAATAGTTTCCGGTTTGGGAAGCATACGGAGAACGTGATGTTTTGGGTCGGCGATTAGTGGTGAATTTGCAAGCAAAGAGGAGGAGCAAGAGGAGATGATGCGTATGTCCGTGTACTCGTAATGGCAAGCCACGCTCAATTCAGTAGCCGGCCTTTTTGTGTTACGGACCGCATTCTAGCCTTCTGCGGGGGGAGGAGGATTGGCAGCCAAGATTCGGTTGATTGGCACGATACAACTCAATATATGTAAGGGGGCTTTGTGGCTGGTGTTGCATAAATTGGCTTGTTGGTAACCCAACAGAGATTCGAGTCCAGCCCGAATTCCCCTCTCCAAGATTTTCTCTTTTCCTTTCCTTTTCCCTATTCTTATTCCTTGACAGCAAGCGTTCATATTCTTTATCAATATTCACAATGGCACCCTCAGCTACCGAGCCTAGCACCAATCCCCTGGACTTCCAGAGCGGCTTTGTCCAGATCATCAACGGCAAAAGCTCGCCCACGGCAACTACCCGCCATGGCATCAACCCAGCAACTCTCAAGGCGAAGCCTGAGGTTCCCCTAGCCACCAAGGAAGACCTTGACAGTGCGGTTGCTGCTGCAAAGGAGGCTTTCAAGAAATGGTCCAAGGTTCCCTATGAGGAACGCAAAGCCGCTGTGCTAGCATTTGCAGATGCTATTGACAAGCAGCGGGTCGAGTTCCGCGACCTGTTAATCTCAGAACAAGGAAAGCCTGTAAGAAACTTTTCAAAAACTTGTGATATAGTTTGAACATTTTGTACTGATCCGTTGCTAGATTCCCCAAGCAGATGGCGAAACCAATGCGGCTATCGAGTGGATCAGGGGCATGGCCAACATCAAAATCCCCGAAGATGTCATCGAAGACAACGAGAGACACACCGTCATCACAAGATACATGCCCCTGGGTGTTGTCGCTGCCATTGTCCCCTGGAACTTCCCCCTCTTGCTGGCAACGGGAAAGATTGCCCCTGCTCTGCTCACAGGAAACGTCATCATCGTCAAGCCATCGTAAGTTTCACCCTTAAAAAGAACCAATTCGTTCAATGGACTCCCATCTGACAATTTACAATTAGACCCTTCACACCTTACTGTGGCCTTAAGATCGTCGAGTTGGCACAACAGTTCTTCCCACCTGGTGTTGTCCAGTCTCTCAGTGGAGATGACAACCTTGGCCCGTGGCTTACAAGCCACCCGGGCATCGACAAAATCAGCTTTACTGGCTCAACACAGACCGGAAAGCTGGTTATGCAGAGTGCATCCAAGACTCTGAAGAGAGTAACTCTTGAGCTGTATGGCTTCCTTCTTTGGCCTATATCATATTGAGAATTCATCTAACAGCGTGATAGTGGTGGCAATGACCCGGCCATCGTCTTCCCAGACGTAGACGTCGACAAGGTCGCCGAAAAGGTAACATCCCATGTATCACATACTCCAAGTCAGATGTAGATATACTAACAACAAATAGGTCGCCCTATACGCCTTCCTCAACTCCGGCCAAGTCTGCCTGAACCTCAAGCGCATCTACATCCACGAGTCCATCTACGAAGAATTCCGCGACGCCATGGTCAAGCACATCAAGGCCTACACCCTCGGCAACGGCGCCGACGCCGGCGTCAGCCACGGCCCGCTCCAAAACTCCATGCAGTACGACCGCGTCAAGACCTTCTTCGACGACATCGAGAAGCAAGGGTGGAAGGTCGCCGTCGGCGGCAAGATTGAGCCCCCGACCAACGGGTTCTACATTGCCCCTACGGTCATTGACCGACCACCTGAGAATTCCCGCATTGTCGTTGAGGAGCCTTTTGGTAAGGATACTCTGCTGCAGTAAGAAGTAGTGAAGCATGCTAACTTATATTGCTCTTTAGGTCCCATCGTCCCTCTTCTCTCATGGAGTACTGAAGAAGAAGTCATTGCCCGCGCCAACAACACAACCATGGGCCTCGGTGCCTCAATCTGGTCCAACGACATTGAAAAGGCGGCTAAAATTGGTCGTGAAATGGAGGCCGGCACTGTCTGGATCAACACACACTTTGAAATCTCCCCCATTGTGCCCTTTGGTGGACACAAGGAGAGTGGCATCGGCGCCGAGTGGGGACTCAACGGACTCAAGAGCTTCTGCAATGTTCAGTCAATGTTTGTAAGCAAGCAGGTCGTAAGCTAGAGATTCTGCAAACCAGAAAGATACCAAGAATAATATACCTTGTTGATAATAATAATGGGGCAGAGTGCGTGGCGGAGACGACTTTGCTTCATGTTCCTTCAGCAAACACTTGCTTAGCATCTACGATTGACAATGTATCCCAGCACAGTAAAGATAGGGTTGCAGAAGAGGCATATCGCAATGAGTGAGCGTCAACAGACGCCCTCGTGTATTAAATAGCATATAATTCTCATCTCAAGGTGCGCCAAACATGCGAAACTACCTAGTTGCCGATTTTTCCAAATTGATATGTGCATAAGTCATACTGCTGAATCCAAAAAAGGGCTATAACATCATTTTCACCGTTTGTCATATATCGCAATAAAACAAAAGCCGTTTTTCATAGAGGCACGCTGCCGTTACCAAGGAAAGCAACGTTAGGATCGGAGTTCGCATCGGGCGCCATGCCCGTGAAGCCATCGCTATTCTCCATATTCATCTGAGAATCAAGCGGGCTTAGAAACGTATCAGTGGATAGAGGGGGCGGTGTCAATGCATTTTCGTTGAGCGCGGACATGGCCACGTAATCGACCATTAGCCATAGAGCAGCTTCCAGTTTTGGATCAACCTCTGAGGTTGTCGGGTCCAAAAGAGCAGAAAGAGAGTGATAGTTGGCGTCGAAGAGCATTAATTGAAGATGCTTAAGTAGCAAGTGGGATGTTAATAATTTGACAAAATCACAAATAAGAGTAGGCCGCGAAGACTCACCATTTTCGAAGCGTGGTCCCACCTTCTTCCCACCCGTTCTAGTATGTGGATAGCCTTTTGGTAATGACTCAACAGTTCTGGGTCCGTGACTTGTCCCTTTTCCTGGTCAATATGGATAGCCAAGGAGAGAATGCCACCGGCAAGAATTGAGGCATATGCGTAGAAGGAGGATTGCACGTGGCAGCCAGAGGTAATGGCGTCCTCCACAACGGAAGATATTGCTCGCGCATGGTCACAGCTGACTTCAAAAGAGCGGGTCAAGAATTTTGGCGGTACTTTACAGTTGCCTTTCTGGAGCCTCATTCGGAGAAGGAATGGGTGATTGAGGAGACAGTGGGCGGTGTGGAAAGTGATACGAGCAAACACAACGTGTTCAAGAGATTGGAAATCCAGTGTGCCGTCGGGTTTGCGATACTGCTGCACGATCTGAGGGATAGGGGTGGTTTCTACTTGAAGGTGATGGTCGATGAGCAGCAAGAAGGTATTTAGTAATGTGAAATCAGACCTGGGATCCCACGGCGGCATCTCGTCAATTTCGCGCCCGTGCAGGACATATCGTACGCATCGTCCAAGAGCCGTGGCGGCAAGTATCGTTTGAGTAAAAGTACTGTTGACCGCTGAGTCTCCCTCAGACTTCCAGTTGATGAGCTGATGGAGTGTTGGTGTTTTCTTCCAGACGCCCCTTCTGAAAGTCTCTTCGTCAACTGGTAACTGGACATGTATGTCCTCCTCAGAAATGGCTGGTGGACGACTTTGGCCGACTGAGACCAGCTTGTCGAGCAGATATATTGACCAGAAAGCTCGGCGGTGCTCTTCCTGTTCAATCGGGCTCAATGTGCTCTTCGGTTCCTTCATTAGCTGCAAGTCTTGAGCAATGCGGACGGCAAGACCAATCTTGAGCCACCCTGAGCTGGTGCGACCACCTGAAGGGAATTCATGGTTAACGAAAACACTAACTTTTCATCCTTTTTCAGAAGATGACTTACATGTGAAGTCGACCACTCCAAGAATATTACTAGCCTGTGCGACTTGTAATGTAGGGTTGTTCTCGACGGTTAGGTGATCATTGAGGAGAGCCAGCCAAGCCTCCCTAGCATATGCCTCGGTGGCCTCGCGCCTACAACCTGCAAAGTAGTCGGAATCTGAGAATTTGAGGGCTGACGCTAAAATGCCAAAGAGTAAACATTTTGGGACGAGACCGTAATTTAGTCTCTCCCGAAAGCTTTGCTCGTGGAAATATGTGTATGGCTGATTATGAACATGAAGGAAGTAAGTATCGATGAGGTGAGCCATGACAGGGGGAGGCGGCGCGGTGGTAAATCTCCTGCTGCGGAGTTAGCAAGCTCCGTTGTATATTCCCGGCATAGGCAGGATAGTATATAAACGCACATTGCATTCGCAATATCGGACACGGGGTGCTCTGTTGTTTCGGGGACGGACGGTTGGAATTGCTGCTGAGGTGGTGATGGTTCTGTGAATTCTGGAGAGAGATCCTGGTAGGTGGTGGATGCTGCCAGGTCGGGGAAAGTAACCTGTCCATTTCGATTTTCGCCGTTTCTTGAATACTATTAGCAAATGATGGACTCTCAGCTCTATCGACGCAAGGTTGACGCACAGGAAGCCTATTAAGCCCTGGCTGTGCAGCTGGGCCAGTTGCGATTCGATGGTGTTGATTCTGTTGAGCAGCTCGGGCTATATCGATAGTCAGAATGCGAATGCAGATTCAGGACGGATGATGCTCACATCGACGACGCCGGTGCGAGGGAAGAGGGTTGACGTTGTAGTGGGAGCGGACGGCGATCGACCCTTGACGGAGCCATTGCTGGGCGCAGCGTTGGGAGGGTTGGTGGCGGAGTAGGGCTCGTAGTGACAGACGCGATCGACTCGGCGACAGTTCATGCATCGGGGCCGCTCGCCGGAGCATCTGGTTTTGCGATGCCTGCAGGGTTTGATTCGCACACGTTAGCTACAGTGGTTTCGCAGCATTCACATTCACATTCACAGCTCCCCAGGCCGGAGAAGGCCAGCCATTAAGCTCCGCTCGGCAGCTGAGGCGGCGTTTCCCGACCTGTGCCAGCGGCTGCAAGTAAGAGCAAGACACGGAGAAAGAGGCGAGTTCGCGCACCGACAATTCGTGCAGGCCTGGCGGATGCGGCGGATGGTGTTGACAGTCGGCGCCGGCCGGGCTCGCGCATCGGACCGCTCCCAGCTGGAAGCATCGGCTGCTTGTTCGGACATGGTGCTACCGCATGCCTGTGCGACGGATGCGAAAAAACCATCGATCACGATGTTCGATTGAGATGCAGCAGAAGACGCTGAATAAACGATGAGCGGGGTTGCACATATAGCGATAGCGTGCCTGCATAACTTAAAGCTTGCACAACTCCGGGTCCCACGAAAAGTAACCGGTACCCGACGCTGGCAGCGGGGGAACCTGACAGAACCTGACCAGGGCAGCCTGTCAGGCCCCTGCCCTGGTCAGGCCCGCGCTTTTTGAGTTTTGCAGCGTGATGCAATTGGCGAGTCAGCGGCTGACCAACAACTCAGCGCACCCGGCAGGTACCGTTGGCGCTAGAAAGTGTACCCGGTACCTCTGCTAGTGGCTGATCACTAATACTGTGCAATGCTCCTTTACAGCAGTAGCGGCTCTTTAGTGATTGATGGCCTCTGGGGGATCTTCCATGTTCTCCTTTCATGGGCGGTCGGGCAGTTTTGAGGTTTGGTGTTCGGTGCCCGTTGCACCATCTTCACGTCGTGTCTTGGTAGTGAAAGCTTCCCACTCATTCTCTGCTTCAGCCCTTAATCCGAGTTAGATTTCAGCCAAGGCTGCGGTTACAGCCCATCGCGAGCTGCTCTCCAACAATCATCTGAGATTCTGACACTGAGATTCTGACTTCCTCCGTGGCCGATCCGGTGGTCGCGGCTGACAAACTGCCTAACCATGCGTAAAAAGGCCATCGAGAGCGTAATATTCCGATTGCACTCGTCAGGCGGCTGAAGCCAGACCTCGGCAAGTTGCCTTAATGCAGAGACAAGCCATTTCCCCCTCTTTTCCAAGTAGGACTCGCACCATTCGTATCCTCTTCAAGAAGGGGAAACTCCCCGAGATGCATAGAGGAACCGAATCTCCCGTCGTTTGTCGGGATTTCACACTCTCTGTCAACTGTGCCATCAACTAGACTGCCTTCCATTGCTTTTCAAAATCCGTTTGTCGATTGAACCGTAGTGCCCATGTTGATTGTCCAGTGACTTGAACTCGAAGCGGGCGCCAGGCATTCCAGCCAGAAGTAGTGCTCTGCATCGGCTCTCATTATGCAGCAGAGGGTGTGGTGTCGGCCTGTCGGCGCCGAAGCGTGCTCGGGACTAGAGGCCCGATGGAAATCACAGTTCCGACATATCGTATCGTTCGTTGTCCCAGTCTTGGGGGCGTTCTGCTATCCGAATCTTGGTCCTGCCAACATCTCGCCCTGCATGATGACTCAACTTCTATGATGCCTTAAGAGAGATTAGCTTACATCCTTATGAAGATGGAGATAGCAGACGGCACCGATATCCCAAACGGAGTAGTAGTGCCGGCTACCGCTTACCTTTCGCCAAGCGTGACTTGAGAGTCGAAATTGGAGTTGAGCATGGTCGAGATCACAAAGAATCGGCGGTATTCCGCTCATCGCAAGCTCAAAGAGAGGCGAAACGCCGCGGCTATCCGGGCGCTTGGGCGGCGATCATCCGGGAGGCCTAGCGAGTTCATCCCCGACGACAATCGGCCGCCAGACGCGTCTCTTCCCCCCGGGACGCGACCTCGCGCGTAGATCCCTGGAGATTCATCCGGCAGACGACTTCGGCAGAGACGCTTGATGTTAAATTTGGCTTTGCAGACGATGCAGAGCCGGTGATGCGATTATACTAGGTTGATACCGACCCCTCCATTTCTGGGCATGGTGGACCGGTCCGCAGAGCGGTCCGCGTGGGGCAGCACTCCGCCTGTTTGCTTGCAGTTAAGTTTGACAGCAGCTGAACATATTAAGCTTGAAGCATCATGTGATGAGAGGAATTGACAGAAGAGCATAGTTAATAATAAGAAAAAAAACCCATATTGATGCAGTTTGGGTGGCTTGTTATAACGTTGTATCCAAACAGCCCGCTGCAAACACATGACTCGGATACATGTATACAGGTATGTATGAGCACTTACATCCAACATAAAGTGGTCAAGATAGATGGAGCATGTACATTTGCAGCAGAAACAAGAAGCTACAACAGTTATCTATATGTCTTATGCATAGGTAAGTTCTACCACTGTAAGTGACGCGTATCTTTGGCTGTGATACCATCAATGCTCACTTTTTTGCGGCAGGGAGGACAGTCCGGAGATCTAATAGTTCATACGACTGAATCGCTCATCTTGTAGCCTTTTTCTCTATTATCTGCGACCCCATATATCCGATGGATACGCCCTCTGCATCAGAAGCTATGAGGGCTGCCTCCTCCTTCGCCTCCTCATCCCTTATCCTGACTCCTTCATTAATTCTTAAACGATCAGTAGTACGTTGTCTAATTTGGCAGCATCTGGGCACCGCAAGGATCCTTTTACTGGTGAATTCCTTCCAATCCACCGCAAATGGGAGGCACGCGTTTGCATATTCGCCTTCGTCTTCGTCCATCTCAATGATGTTTATTTGGAGCACTTCGGGATCTGCATCCCCAGGTGGGACCAAGTGATTGAATATAACGCCGTAGTAGTCTATTTGACTAAGACCAATTGCAATGAGAATTGCCGTTAGTCACGATCGAGCGAACAGGGCCAAGCAAATTCTCTATGCATCTGGGCCTGGAACTCACTCTATAGTTTCTCTGATCCAGCCGAGATACTCGCCACGCACGACGAGGTCATTTTCGATATCGGGGTGAGCGGCAGAGCCGTATATAGCTCGGTGCGCAGCTTCGCGAGCGATGGCCCAGATGGCTGTGGTAAGCAGGGGACAGAAAAAGCGAGACTAAGAAGATTTCGAACACCACGAATTAAATCATACGCCTACTTTTGAGGTATCTGCTACTATAGCTATATGTCGCCAATATTTACTACTGTATCTACATTTCTCTAGTAGCTACCATTATATCTATATTTTTCTAGTAACTGCTATTATATTGATACTTTCTCTAGTAAATGCTATCGTAGATATATTGTAAAACTTAGGTGCTGGCTGAATATTGGGCATTCCCCTACAAAAGCACCACTTAATGAGCTAGTCGGGTGCTTATATTACTGAATATATGCACTTATTCACTTTGTAGTCTCGCTTTTTCTGTCCCCTGCTTGTGTGGTAAGGCGGAAGAAATTCATTAAAATGCCACGGCTCGTTTGGAAGAAGCTGTTGTGTAGACACAAGCGGCCCCTCAATCTGGATGCGAAGCGGCTTGTCCGGCGGGGGCGGATGATGGGCGTGGATTGACGACCGGATGCAACTTGGGATATGAAGCTGAAGAGCCATAGCTGGTATTACGCAGCTTTGAAGATCATAGGACCTGAGCCAAGGCTGCAGAATCAAGAAAAGGATATTTGATAATTCTCTCGCCGAAAAGAGGAGATAGGAGAAGAGACGGATGGTGGGTTAGGAATGGATAGAAAACTAGTCGGTGCCCCAGGCTTTTTCAAGGATGTCAATTACCTTCAATCGCCAATGATCCCAACTTTCCTGTGTTGAAAGAGGCTCAGGCCACGTTGTTGCCAATGGAATGGGAGCATCCTTCAACTCGGCCGGGTAGAGCGCATTTTGGATCGCTTGCCACGTCAATCCAGAAGACACATCAGCGATGTTATAGAGGTGTCGACAGTCGCCCTCAAATATGATACGCCCCGTCGTCTGCCAGATCTTAGCGACTGGTCTATAAATTTTCTCCCCGTGAATGGGTCCGTCCAATTTATCGAGCCGGAGTTTCCCTTCTTTCCCAGTATATAATTGGTAGAATATTCCTTTCATATTACAATTTTGTTTTCGAGCATCTGCAATAGAGGTAGTGAGATGAAGGTTTTGTAAGGTTTCATCGAACCAAAGTCTCGTCAAAAAAGTATCGGTTCGGCAAAGGTATTCGACAATTTCCAAATCCGAAACAAAAGCTATTGCCACACCCAACGGCGATAGTGGATAAGACGAACTCACATGATACAGAAGTGTATTCTTTAGTGAAATATATCTCAGTCCAAGGGTATCATACATCAATAGACTGATATCCGACTGAGAAGATGAGACGTCGCCTTCCTCATATAGAAGTTTCAAAGGGGAAAACTTCCGAGAGGCTAACGCTGGTAATATTGCTAGTTGAATATGTCCTCTAGGTGATGTCAAATACATGACGCCTAATCGTTGAACAATATCAAGAAATAACTCCAAGTCATGTAAGTTTTCATATATGAGCTCAGCACAGTTATGCGCAATCCTGTGATATAGATAGCGGTTGAACCGATCATATATAGGAGGCTTTGAATTATCCATATTAGCAAGGCTGCTGACACTTAGCCGAAGGAAGTCTGAGAACGTCTGTAGTTTATCCCATCTATGAGTTTCCACCAACCAGAGAAGTGCTTCGTGGAGAAAAAGAAACAGATCTACGTTCGGTGCTGACAATAGGGCGTCCATGGCATCCCATTTGAGCTGAGTATATGCGAGTCTCCATGCCTTGATCAAGTCGGTTGATTCGACTCCCTCAGTGTTTTTTACCGCTGTATTTAACAAAGTAATATTATCAGAGCGTATTGCAACTAATAAAATATCAATGTTCTTGAGGGTCCAGTCTAGCTTTAAATTCATAACTGATAGAAACTTTCGAGGAAATTCTGTATCATCCCGTAATAATGAGGATATTATGAAGCAGTTTTTAGATACTGGATGAAAATCCGGAGAGCGAATTCCGATAGCTTCGAACAACTCTGAGAAAGCTTCAAATGTATCGCAGAGCCAGTAGATCAATATCCAATTACAGTGGTGTACTTGCATCCAAAACATTCGATCAGAATCCGTTGGAAACCCCCCAGAACACCGTTTGATGTATTCAACAATGCGATCAACAATTTGTTGAAGAATAGAAGATGTATGCGTTGTCGGTTGAATCTGAAGTTCTTGTCTAGATCGAGTCAAGGTCTCGATGTCCTCATTTGTGGTACTAGATTGAAAGGTACGGTCAAGGAGAGACTTTCTAGCACCAATACAGGTATGTAGAAGTGCGGCTGAATATATCATGGATGCGTCCATGGGAAGCGGGTTTGGGGAATGTTGAAACAAAAGCAGAGAGTTTAAAATGCAATCCAAGAACCGCTTATCTATGTCTAATGTATTAACATGTTATACTTTCCGAAAAGAATTGATGAATACTAACCTTGATCTGCAAAAAACTTGATTGGAAGATCTTTCGTATCCGAGGAGTCGTTGCACGCATTAGACGTTGCTATCAGAGGTACAATATAAGTAGCTTTCCTAACAGCATAAAGAAGGCGCTAAGCTTACATCGGCGCTTATAAATGTCTTGTCCTAAGGAGTTTTGCACAATCAAATTTAATGAGAGTGCATTCATAAATTGCTCGCTCGGCATCACAATGATCACTACACACTCGACTGGCGGATCACGCTCGTCGTCTTGGTACTCGGCAAATCTGTGAACTTCTGCTTAGCAGTTGATCATCAAGTATTTCTGGCAGCCCTACTTTTGGAATAATATTTCTCCATTGCGTGTTTGCCATTTTAGCTCAGGCTGATCGCCTGTGTTGCGACGACGGGGGGTGAGAGCCGTAGACGGGGGCAGATTCCAAATATCCAAATTGCATGTCAAGAGATCCTTCAGCTGGAAGTTAATTCTGGAAAGGGTATTGAGTTTAGATGTTGCTCCCTTAATAAATTTCAATTAGTAAAAAATGACTTAGACGTATCATTTTATTATACTTGCTTGAGTAAGACGCTGAATGTGATACGCGCGACGGTCATTCGATGAGCCCATGTGAGTCCGCTGGGGATGTATGGCAATCATGTCGGTCAATATCCAACATGCTTTCAATAGATTTATGAACCCTTGATTATATGTACCATTGTATTCGTTAGATTCTGGAGCGGCCCCCAGTTGTGACTCTGCCTACTCTCTCATTAGTGATGAGTATATTTTGGCAGAATACTTTTACACTTCACCTTCATGAGCCACCATTGACCTATTTGAAGCCAGCTATCAATGCCAATCGATGCCCAAGGACGATTGTCAAATTCTGCCTTCTGTAGAAATGCGTCTGTCAACTCCATCAAAGCATTTGTGTCCAAAGGAGCTGTAAGCATCGGTCGATCCCGCGGAGCGCGATCAGACACGAGAAGCTGTCGCAGCTCATCTAGCTTTTTGTCGGTCTGTGTATTTTGTTTCTCTATGCGTTCCAAAGATGAACTTTTGACCATTAGATCACTTTATTTAGATATCTTTTGGTAGAAGGCACTCACTTTTGAGCACCCTGCAAAGTAAGGGTGAGTTGAGAGTTATGAAGCATTATCTATGATCATTTAGCACATGGCGTTTTTTTCGAAGCTGATAAGAAGCTCCCTCACTTTGGCGCGTAGATCATTGATAGTGTGAAGCTCCTGTGAGTACTTTAATCGATCCCAATAAATGCGCGGATTGAGTCGTTTTTCTCGTCCCTTAATTGGCGCTTGGAGCTCTGCATAACGCTTGGATAGCTGCTGCATCTTTTTGAGTGTTTCTTCTGATTGCGACATGACGCGATTAACAAGGTTGACCCGAACATCTCCAGAGTGTTTCAACACTGAGTCTTCGTCTTTGAGCTCTTCGATGAGCAACTGGATGGTGTTGTGGAGGTTTCCGAGCTCTTGGTTAAGTCCACGGAGCTCTTCGGGTGCATCTCTAGAAACTTTGTATACTTGTGAGTAGAGCTTCCAGCAAAGCTCCCCCGCAGCGATAAAATCGCCTATTCCGAAACCGAAAGACATGATGCTTTTTGCGGGATGTGTGAGGCAAAGACCAAGATCCAAAGAACAAGGTACGGTCTTAGGCATCAACGGATAAGTACTACCTACCTAGGATATATATATAGATGGAGTGGGTCTCATAAATACCAATGCCCAATCCGAGTGCGAGCCTCTGTTATTGGTGGTTGCTGGCGGTTACACGAGGCTGGGCGATTTCGTTGGCCAACAGGCATAGCACAAGGCAGATCTGTCAAAGTAATAAGCCTTTGACTGCGCACCCCGCACATTACAGCTAGACCTCGCGAACCATGGGTAAGAAATTCCTTTGGCAAATATAAAAATGTCGTGAGCGCTCGGACAATGACGATGTCGCGCCAAAAACCCTCCGCTATGTCTTATCACTATACAAATAAAGTGATGGATTCGCTAGTACTTCGATAAAGTCATAACTGAACACGAATCATCGCATCGTTGCTAAGACGCTGTCTATCGGAAAATACGGTCTATAAATATGTGGATGATTTGATATGCAATCGCAACTCCATCAGACCTTGAACTTTCGTGGATCCAAGCTGGCAACATTGGCACTTTTGGCCTCGCCATCAAATATGTACTCAGACATTAGCTTCCCGGTTCCCGGACCATTCTGAATCCCCCAGCAAGTGTGACCGGCAGCAACCCATAGGCCGGGAGTCACTGTTGGCCCTATGAGAGGCCCGCTCTCTTGTCCAAACCGAATGTGTCGAGGCAAGTAGCAGGCTTGTTTGGCCTTGATAGGCGCGGCCGCTAGTACGGGACTCACTGTTGCGAAATAAGAGATGATATCGTCACAGTAGGCCTCATCGAATTGAACCAGGTCGGCCGTTTCTGGCAGCAGCACGACGCTGTCTGGCTCACCTGAAGTAACAATCAACACATTTTCGTCTTCAGGCGGCAGTCTTCCCTTTCAATTCACTTACCACAAGCATATGCCTCACCAAAGGGTCTGGCGTAGATCTCGGGATCTACTCTACCCTTGTGTTGTCTCTTCTGTCCCAACTTTGCCCGATGCTCGGGGATAAAGTCTGGCGGCAGTTCAATATCTGTGAACACGGCATACGCACTGACGTTGACATCATAGACGACGCTATGCGCCCTCAAGCCTTCGACCTTGGATCGGGGAAGCACTCGACCAGTCCACGGACCAGCTGCGACAATGATATCGGTGACATCTGTAATCTTGCCAGCTTCATTGGTTGTCCGGTCCAGAATCTCGACTCCTTCGACGCTAGTTTTTGTGGTGATGAGTGTTGTCACCTTTATATTCGTCTTAATGGTAGCACCCCCCTTCTGAGCCAGCTCTGCAATTGACGTTGTGAAGTGATACGGATGAACCTGAGCAGTCTCTGTAGCTCCCGGAGACCCCATCTCAGCCCACCCCCGGACCACTTCTCTGTCTATCCAGTCCAAGTCTGCGGGCATTTCTTCGTCCTGGAGCAGCTCCATGGCGGCCTCATCCTGCTTTGGAAGCTTCTCCCATTCTTTGCCATGTTCATCTGCAGATTTCTGGAGCTCGCCAAGCTTCTTTTTCGTAACTACGGCCTCGATGCTGCCGCATTTCAGCTTACGGTAGCCCCAGCGGCTGGCTCCATCGTGTTCAGCGGCAAGCTCTGCATGAAGCCCGTAGGACAGCGGAACAAGAGACGCCGGGTAGGCCCAGAGCCCAAGAAGGCCGCCTGCCTTGCCCGAAGCACCAGTTGCCACAGACGGAGCGGCTTCTAGAAGGGTGATGGTGTGCAGAGCAGGGTTGAACTTTGGGTGGCGGGTCAGATAGTAGGCGGTTGTACAGCCGATGATGCCGCCTCCTAGAGCATTGGATCGTTCGTTAGCGATTTAGCGCTGCAAGCCTCACTAAAACTAAACGTCTGTGCGGGATTGTTGGAATGATCCTTTAAGCGTGGGCGTTGAAGGCGTATGTTTATTTTAATTGTAACGTGCAACTTCAACAGTAGTGCGATAATTGCCCATCTAGGTTGGGGGATGGACGGATAAGGAGACACATACCGACAATGACTATGTTTCTCTTTTCTTCCATGGCTAGCTACGGGTTTCTACTTGCACGGATGCAGATGCAAACGCAAGGGGAACGTTCAAGTTGAATGCTTGAGCTGCTCAGGGCGGTGGGTCTTGAAGTCATGGAGCAATGACGTAAGCTAGCTCTACCCTCAACTTCTGGGAGTAGATGTGAGAGCTCCAAAGATAGAAGCAGGCGGCTGTAACAGATAGGTACGAGTACACAACTACGCCATTTATAAATTACTGGTTCAGATGTTGTCCTTGTGAATTATTCGAGTTTGGATGTTTGGTTTACTCTCTGCCCGGAGAACCACCCGCGATGCAGCTCACTGACAAAACTGTTGTTGCAATACTAGCATGTGATTAATCCCAAAAGCAACATCGATTCCATATTTGAGGTCAGCACTCTGTCTATTAGAAGACTAGCTTAACCACCATCAAACTAACATCTTCGAGAGAAAAGGGAGATCCATACACTACCCAGTAGCAATGCTTGGCAATTTCTACCCGTACTACTCTTTTACAGTATCTAAGGAACGCACCCCCACAGGCATGAGCTTACTTTGTGGTGCTACAAAAACGCCTCTTCATTGTCCACTGCTGATCGCCACTGTCATACGGACTTGAGTGTGCCTGGCTAAAGCGCTAACGAGGACCCTGTGGAACTCCTATTTCCATTGAGCATTCTTTAGCCTTCCCGGCAATTCAAAAGGCTACGTCAGGTGGCTGCCCTTTGTATCAGACAGGATGATTTGCCACGACTCGCCGAAAGTCTGCACCGCAACGATGCCTAGAACTTGCTAGATTAATAAACCAAAACGAAAAATCAAGTTCAAATCACACCAGCACCAGGTGCGGGGTTATCAATCTTAATAGCGGACAAACTCAGTGTTCCGATCCGGCAGGTATTTGAGATTGCGTCTTGAAAAACCCTTTGTCCAGCTCTCCACCGTGGGGCCATGCCGAGGCTGAAAATGCTAGTTGATGAACTCATGGCCCTCGCTCCAGCATATGCATTCGTCGGACCTCCGCAAGGCTGAGGGCAAACAATAACAGCATCACCTGTCTTTGCTTAATTCAAATTAAACGATTGGCTCTGTGACTTCCCGCGGGACACGGAAAATGTCCCATTTCGCAAATTCCAAATTGACTTCCCGCGTGCTGAGGCGGACACCGCTGGGCCCGAAACCCCGGAGCTGCGACACAGGCCGTTTTGAAGCAATACGCCGAGCGCCACTAGCAGCAAGACGTCACCAGTGGACTGACTTGAGGAGTTTCTCTTTATATTCTGGCGCGGTCCGGCCTGCAGCCTCGACTTCGATCTTGCATCAACATCGCGTCCAGTCTCATCCCGCAGCCTCTCGCAACAGACTCTCTTCCACAATGTCTTCTGCTACCAACTTCTTCGACTTCACGGTGCTCGACGGTAAGCTTTCGACATTTTCCCTCCAAAGCCCCTCCATTCCCATCCATCGCCCGCACGCATCTAAGCCGATAGCTACCGCCCCGCTATTGCGCCAGATTACGATCGATCTGCTTACAAGCCCGTTGAACAACTTTTCCCGCTAACGAGTGTGCCTTTTTTTTCTTACAGCCGCCGACACCGAAGTCCCTCTGGCCAACTACAAGGGCAAGGTCGTCTTGGTCGTCAACACGGCGTCCAAGTGCGGCTTCACCTACCAGTACAAGAACCTCGAGTCCGTCTACCAGGCCCTCAAGAAGGAGTACCCCGACGACTTCACCGTCATCGGCTTCCCCTGCAACCAGTTCGGCGGCCAGGAGCCCGGCAGCAACGAGGAGATCCAGAACTTTTGCTCGCTGGAGCAGAAGACGACGTTCCCCGTCATGGCCAAGATCAACGTCAACGGCAACGATGCGCACCCCCTGTATCAGTGGCTGAAGAAGGAGAAGCCTGGTCTGCTTGGTCTCGAGAGGATCAAGTGGAACTTTGAGAAGTTCTTGATCGGCCGTGACGGCAAGGTTATCGACCGCTGGGCCAGCACTACCGAGCCCGAGAAGTTCCAGAACAAGATCGTTGAGGCCATCAAGGCGCCCGCCCCTCAATAATCGATGAGGCTTGAGGAAGAGGAATGAGAAAAGGAGAAAAAAAAGAACGAATAGATTGTAAATAACGAGCATGTAATATTTGACGATTCAATGATACCTCCTCTACCTAGGTATAGAACGGCCTTTGTGAAAGTTTCATTCAGGTCGCATACTAGATGCTACATGCGCATCCAGTAAATATACCCGCATGAAATCGCCTTTTCAATTACAAACATGAAAATACTTCTTTAATTCAGACTTTAAAACCTGTGAAATAAATTTCACCCCGTCAAAGAAATCACGGCGCTCATTCACAATTCTGGCGCAATCCCGCGACTCAAATCAGGCATAGCAGCTCCATCCATCCTTATCGATAAGACCCGATACCAAAAAATTTGGGCGGCGTCCATCCAACCTCTCCATCACCCAAGCCGAACGTCAAAACGACAACAACACTCCCTAAATCCTCCAGTCAAGTCACATTCCCATTACACCGTAGCAATGGGTCGCGAACTCCAGAAGAAGAAGCGCCGCTCCGGCCGCGCGCCCGTCCGCCAGTCAAACACCACGAAAAAGATTCTCAATCCCCGCGGCAACTCCGTCATTGCGAAAAACTGGTACGCCTTCCACTCCCCTTTGTCTCATCTCATAAAAACTACGAAAGAAGGATTTCATTGACTAATTGCTTTTTTATTTGAATTGTAGGGACAAGAAGGAAACGCTGGCGCAAAACTACCGCCGACTGGGCCTCCTCGCACGACTAAAAACTCCCACCGGCGGCACTGAGAAGAAGCTCGCCTCCGCATCATCATCAGACGCTGCTGCCCCCAAAACCTCAAGATCCGACCCTTTTGCCATCGCAGCCGCCGAAAAGGGCGTCCTTTCAGAGGCGAAAGTCGAGCGCGACGCTCAGGGCAACATTATCCGCGTGCTAGGCCGCAAGGCGAACCCCCTCAACGACCCTCTCAACGAGATTGATTCGTCCGGCGAGGAAGACAACGGCGACGACCACGAAGAATGGGGCGGTATCAATGACGATGGCGTCGGCACGACAGATGTAGTCAAGTCGCTCATTGAGGAGGCGAAGAACCCGGCGCCGCCCAAAGTCAGATACTTGAGCGAGCGCGAGACGGAGTGGCTGGAGAAACTGGTGGCCAAGTACGGAGACGACACGAGGGCCATGGCGAGGGATCCTAAGCTCAACCCCATGCAGCAGACGGCGGCGGATATCGCGAAGCGATTGAAGAAGTTGAAGGCATCGGCATAAAAAAGATGGATGTGGGATGATTCATATTACTGGGTTGTTTTTTTCTCTTATTTCCAGCAAATGTATATGGGCTGCAAAGACCAAGACGGTGCATTATTAAATCACGGCGTTGGGAGGATGTTTATTTGAATATCAAGACAAAAGGCTTTACTTTTCTTCATCTCTTCCGAAATGGAATCCCAGCTACGGTAATTTTCCTTGATAATTTGAAGATTTCAAACAGAAAAAGAAGTGCAAAATGAAGAGAAAAAAAAAAAAAAAAATACAAATTACATTTCGTGTGCAGTTTCCGGCCGTTCTATATACACCTGGTATCTCATCAACGTTTCATCATGTTACAGATGTCCAAACAAGAGGAAAAAAAAATCGGGATGCCCTCAACGCCGTAGAGATATTCTACCCCAAGCAAGCATAAGCATCCAGGCCCACCAGAGACCCCTCCTCCCGGTTTATGTAGTTTGGTTTGTGTGTGTCCAAGTCATTGATAGTGCCCGCTACCGTCATCATATATCCTTGTCTTTGTGCCTGCCAATGTGCTTTCCTCCTTTGCCCTATATCTTCCCCTCTTTAATGTTCTATCCGATCATAGTCGGCGGACGGGAACTGCACCGGGCCATCAGCATAGGTGTCTGAGTGTCTGCCGCTGTAGGGGCCGGGCGAGGGTGTCTTGTGTGTGCCGAAATCGGTGCTGAGGTTGCTGCCGAGATTGCTGCCGTGGTACTCAGTCTCGCTGTCGAAAAGGGGGCCGCTGTTGCTTCGAGGGGGGAGAGCGCCGTAGCGGTTGGGATCGTCAAAGTCGTCGGCGTTGTAGGGAGTGTTGTCACCGTAGCGGCTGTTCATGGTGGTGTGGTGGTCGTCGTAGCCTGGAGCATCATGATCGTCCATGTTGACCCGCTCGTAAGCCTCCTCGTCGTGAGGTGCCATGGAAAAGGCAGCCTTGTCAGGGTCGATGTTGTCGCTACCGCCAATCTTGCGGCTGTCGTAGCCAGGAAGGGCGCCGTGGAAGTTGTAGTACTGCAGGGTGTAGGCACTGAGGAAGGCCGTTCCAATCCAAAGGAGACTATAGTCATAGGAAGCATGGGTTAGCCTGGTGGCGCAAATAGTTGACATAGGGATGAATATATACATACGTAACAAACACTCCGACAGCAACAATAGCCTTGCTGATGCCACAGCTGCCACCGCATTGGCCAGAGCTGTTATAGGCTGCTTGGGTGGAAAAGGCAGAGAGCCACAGGACGATGAACAGGCCATCGACACCGAGCATGACGTATGGGTTGGCGAATCTACGAGTACGCTCGAATCGAGGGGTCATGATAAGATAGATCCATCCGGGGATGGAGAGGAAGCACTGCAAAAAGGGGAGGGGCAAAAAAGTCAGCGACCGAGTCCTTTTTGCCATGTGACGACAAAAACTTGTGTGCGCAAACTCACCACTGCAAAGGTCCATCCGTTCAAGCCCACAATCCTCGAAGTATCACCGCGGAAGACGGCAATCTCCAAGCACCACGCCAAAAAGCCCAGAATGATCTGAAACGAGTGCAGGCCCAGCTTCAGGTTCGGGAGAAGCTGGGGGTCAATCTCGAAGAGCGCCATGGTGCCGACGTCAGCGATCGAGAGTCGTCGTCGACAGAGGGGTTGGTTATGCGAGTAATGTCAAGTGGCGGGCGATGATGGTTCGACAGAGGCGTTAAAAAATTTAAGGATAACCACAGAGAGATGTATGTGAGACGGAGAGAGAGAGAGGCGGCGTCTCTTTTGTTTTCTGTGCCCGCAACCCGGGAGATCTGCGAAGCGAAAAAAGGTCGAAGAGCCTGGCCCTGAAGCTAGCAAGACTGAGGCTGAGCGGGATGGCGGTTGGCCGTCCGTCAGCGGCTATCGAGTTGGGTAAAGTAGGGCCGGTAAGCTGATAATGGCGGGACTTTAAATAACAGGACCTCGTCTGCAATTTCGAATTTATTTACCAAAAAAAAAAAAAAAAACGAAACGGAAACGACGGGTATGAAAGGGGAGGGGGGAAACAAATAATAAACAAGGCTCTAAATGGAGCTGAGCAGGATTATGAAAGAAAGAGAAAATACTTGCATTGTTTACCGACCAGGCGAATAGAAGAGCGATCGATAGCAAGCAGGATGGAGGGGGAGGGTCTGGCCTGGGTCAGCTTCTGGGAGCCACGCGTTGCGGCATGGCAACCGGCTGGAGACTTGCGCTGAACCGGACTGCTGTTCTGTTGATTTGATTCGAGCCTGAGAGCCTGAGCCACAGCCACAGCCGCGCGGGCTTACTTTGGGATGGGATGGGGCGCGTGCGGTTGGGGCTGCGCCACCCGCCAAGGCACTTTGGGAAACTTTCGCTTTCGGTTCCTGTAGATGATGATGCTCATGACGATGATGATTTGGAAGTATGTACCTTATGCATACTTGGCATTTTAGGAATTATGCATCTATTCTTTCTTTTTTATTCACTCAAAACTCTTAATTCCACCTCGTTACTATTACGAAACAAAGGGGCATATACTGTAAGCGTCAACGAAAATTCAACCAGCTTGTTGTGGCTCCGCCCTATTCCGGCGGGTCTCGGCAATGCGTCCCGCAGTCGGTACATGCTACTGTAGAGGCTATTGTTTACAGCACAGCACTGGGCTATTTCAATCGCTGAGTGTTTTGCATTTGATCGGGCTTTGTAACCGCTACGTCATTGGCCCATGACCTCTGAAATGAGACACTTATTCCAGACATGACCTGATACGGCTCCATTATCCGAGTAAAGCCAATATATCATGCAAAAACAGGCATCTCTTTTTTTTTTTTTTTTTTTTGCTTCGTACTTATTACTACTTGTAGGCAATACCTGATACCTTAGTACTTTGGCATCCAAAGTAAGCCATTACCTGAGGTAGACTATACATAGTAAAGGGTACTCCATACAATGCTCGTACTAACCCAGCAAGTGCCTCGTAACCTAAACGACCTCGAAATCTCCTCAACCCCGTATTATCCAGAATCATTTACAGGCTTCTCCTCGTATTTCTAAACGGAGCAGCTTCCCCCATGATCCAACCCTGCCTATTCAGCTGCCTCAGCACACGAGGCATCTCCTCAACGTCTAGACAAACCCACGTCGCCCAGCCAATCTCGTCTTCGCTGGCAACCGGGCCTCGCCGCTGCGGCAGCAACACAATCTTGCCCTCCTCCTTGTCATCCGCGCATGGCAGGAATGCCTCCGCATAGCCTCTCGTGTACGGCGTTCCGATCACCTGGTTCTGGTAGCTAGAGTAGCCGCTCCAGTCCTCGAATACCATGCCGGTCCTGTGGCGGTCGATGCCCCGGTTGTATGCCGCCAAGTCGAGGCTGGGGTGCAGGGTCTTCTTGGCGCCCATGAGACGCCGCACGTAGGTGCCGTCCACCTTGTTGATTGCATAGTGAATTGCTTTAGCCGCATCAGCGAGCCCTCTGACGGTGTATTTAGGCTCGATCTCGCCCTGGAAACCATGGGATCCGTCGTCGCTGGCGAAGTAGAGTAGACGAGGAACGCTGAGCTGGGCCACAGTGGGCACCGTCGAGTTGCCAAAGTAATTCCAGTCATACGCCTCCCCTCGTGTTGCGTTCGGCTGTCCAGGAAGTAGGATGTTGAGCCTTGCAGTGTCCCAAGCCCCGATCCTGTCTTTCAAAATCCGCGCATGTACAATTGTAACCCACAGCATGGCAACAACGGAGTATTCGTCCTTGCATCCAGGAGCGGAGTTACCTACCTCCTGTCGAATACGTCCAATCAGATCCGTCACGAAGGCCTTTTTGAATTCAATAAGCCGACAAACCAGTCTGTCCTTTGGCGTGATCAGAGGCAGTGGCTCTAAGCGCCAGTTGTAAAAACAAAACATATTTCGGTCGATATCGGCCGATGGAACAAACGTCGTCCGGTCCCAAATATGGCCGTTGTTGTCACCGCGATGCCACGTAAAGTCAATCAGCCGGGAAAAGAACCGACCAATAAACTCTCCGTCAAAGACGGCTTCGTAGAAAGAAAATCCCACCACAAGGCAGCGGCTCAGAAGAGAAAGCTTGATCATCACTGTTGGCATCCCTGTGGTGAGACTCAATCCCGCTTCCGAGCGAAAGAAATCAGCGCCCAAGGAATTTGAATCCAGCTGTGAACGCATCTCTTCGAATCTAGGGTCGATTCTGGTACGACCATGGGCATCAAGCAGCTCAGATTGCGCATCCTTAATAATCATGGCTGGCGTGCCCAGCAGTGTCAACTTCCCATCTTTATCCGCTCCAACACTGCAGCAAAGGAATGGCCACGCCTCTGTGGCTTCCCTGAAGGCCTCTAGAATCTCCCACTGAACCGTCTGAGTCTCCCTATCATAGTCATGTTCCGTTAGAAGTAGACGAAGAATAATGGCGATACGTTTGTACTGTCTCATGCCGTTTTGTTCGATCGGCGTCAGCTCATAGCCGGAAGCGTACTTCGACATGGCAATAATATTATGATGAATAGATGAATTAAGCAAGAATCCTGTTTCTTTCTGGTTTCGAACACTACTATAATATCTCTTAGAGCTAGGGCAAGAGCGACCGTTTTATATCTATATCGTGCTCGTCAAAGGCAAGAACGGGTCAGTGAACGAGTGAGCATTGAACAATAAGCCAGTAGTACCAAATGTTCAACCAATACACGTATATGTCCGTTCTGAGAAAGTTGCTGCTTCGAGTTGCTCTTTACTCCCAATATGTGAATGCCTGCCTGTTTGCGAAACCATATATCCAATTCTATCGAATGTAGTAGTTGTTGAATGAATCCTGGTTCCATAGTATCACAGCTGGCAAGCGCCAAAGAGCCCAAAGAGCCCAAAGAGCTATCTACTAGCGCTTGGCAAGCATATTCTTATTTTCCGTCAAATGTGGCAGCCTGTCACGCTCATCGCCTAGAGAGAGTTTCGTGGAGTGTGTGCTGTCTCATGAGCGATACGCAGATGAGAGCACCAATGGCCAAGGTGAGCATTGTTAACCAGACGCCCCTAAACGCCTCCATAAACGACTTCAACACCCCATCATGCCATCCTAATGGCAGGTGTTTCAAGAAGTTCAGGTCATCACGGATCTTTTGAATGATCTCGGCAGCATGCGGCTCATCACCGAATCGCTGCCACAAGCGAGCGTTGAGCACGTTCTGATAGACAGCTGAGCTGGCTGTGATGCCAATCGTACCACCCAGACTTCGGGCAAGATCTATACCAGTTAGCATTTCATCATTTGATCTATGGGGAGGGACAGAACGCACAGGTCGCTGATGTGATGACAGCCTGTTGTGAGTGATCAACCGCCGCAATGCATGCTAGCAGAGTTGTTGTCAACATGGCACCATAACCTCCGCCCACCAGGAAGAAAGCCACCATCGTCACCCATCCTGGGCTGGTTTCGTTCTGCGACGCGAAGAACAGAATTCCAGCAATGACCATTAGCATGCTGCTAATGCCCAGCCGGATGTACCGACCAGTCTTCTTCATAATGTAACCGGCTCCGACAGAGCAAATGGAGATACCAACAGGCGAAGGCAGCAATTTCAGGCCTGCAACTGTTGGTGAGTCGCCACGAACCTGGAGGTATAGAGGAACATAGAAGATGCCTGACAAGGTAACCATGGTAGCAAGAAAGTTGCACAAGCAGGCAGACAATAAGGTACGGTCGAGGAGGAGCCTAACTGGGATGATGGGCTGCATCGCTCTGCTCTCCCACCAGATGAAGCCAACAAACGCCACAATGGAAAGCGGGATCGTCGTAAGAGGCAGGGGATGGATCCAAGGCACGAGATTTCCGCCAGCATTGACGCCGAGCAGTAGGAGAACCAGGAAGGACACCGTGAAGAAGACGCCGCCAAAGTCGATTCGTGCAAGGTAAGACTTGTTGGACTGCTTTGGTGGCACCCTGACGAGGATAGCCACGGCTATGGCGGAGAGAATCGCGGGAGGGACTTGAATGAGGAAAGCCAGCCTCCAGCCCATTTTGGTGTGGTCGTTCATCAGTCCGCCAAAGATGCCTCCCATCATGGCCCCTGAGCCGTAGGATATGTTTCCAATGCCTTGGACAACACCACGATTGCGCAAGGGAACCAAGTCGGATCCCAGAAAGGTCGAGATGCTCATCAGGCCGCCACCACCGATACCCGCGATGACACGACCGAAAATCATGACACTGGAGTTCTGGGCTAATCCGCAGATGAGATTGCCAGCTGCAAAGAACAAGTTGCTAACGACTAAGCCCGGGCCTCGGCCAAAGATGTCTGTCAGACGACCCGAGATGGGCTGGCACGCCGCATTGGAGATGAGATACGCAGTTGCAAGCCATGAGAGCAGACTGAGGGACTGGAATTCACTCGAGATGGGCGCCGAGAGCGTGGCGATGATGGACGAATCGATTGCCCCGAGGAAGACGCCTAGGTAGGCGGTTCCCATGATGAGGCATAGCTTGGCGAAGGACACTTCCTCGGCCACGGCCGTCGTCTCCTCCTCCTGGCCATTGCCACTGTCGCCATCATCATCGTCGTCGTTGCCGGCCAGCAGCCGCTCATTCTCGCTCTCACTGCGCTGATGCCGTCTCAGAATCGCCGCCGCTGCCGCCGCCGCCCCCGTCAATCCACTGCCGTCTGTGCGTGACTCTGACGCGCCGGATCCCAACAACGGCGTGCGCTCCGAAGCCGATGCAACCGACTCGGCCGGGGCCTGGCGCCCGCTTGGTTCTACAGTCATGGTTCGACTTCTCGAGCTCGTGGGCCAGCAATTGGCACAGCACTCCTGCAGCAGTGGGTTTTAGGGAAGTGGGAATTGTGAGAGTTTAGCCAGCTAATGGATGATGATGATTGGCATTGGCAGAGATCAGGCAGCTGGAGAAAGGCGGTGGACGTTGCCTGGCATTACGCCTTGCCACTTTGGACGCTGGATTTCGATTGAGATGAGCCTGCGACGGAGCACGTAATATTTGGTGCTGACAGATCGGCTACAGTGGGTGATGAACTGTGGCTAGTGGTTCGGCTGGTGTACTCGTATGTGGCTTGCCTATCAGTGCACGGTCAACGTATCTCCAGCCCCTGACCTTCCGCCTTCACGATCCAGGTTCAGGGTTCATGTTCTAGACCTTTTTGTTTCCAGCACAGCTCAGGGATATCTTTCGGCACATTGTTTTGTGGCTTTTGCCCAGGCGCGTACGGAGGTTTTACTCGGCATTTGATTTTGACAGCGCTTAATCGCGATACCACTTCAGGTCAGGAGTATCGGCGCATATCTTGTACCCCAGCCACTACAGCGGTAGTTGCCATAGCCGGACACAGAGAACAGACATGAGTATTTTCGCCATCTGATACCATGTAATTATATGTAGTTATCAACAAGTATTTAGACTATCATACTCTCTAGAACCACAGGTGCTAGTGGCCAATTCGGGTGCTGGTTGCGACGCCGCTCCTTATATCCTATCCCTTGACCCTTAGTGCCAAGATAACAGGGGGTTTGCAACACGGAGCATACGATGGGCAACAATTGATGGGCAAGCGATTGATATTATCTCGCCATGAGCACCCCTTCACGTGTTGATCACTGGCATAAAATATACCAGAATCTATGGCTATACACCGTAATGGCATGGACATAAGGGATAATAGGTAGGCGTAAGCCAACGTTCCAGCGTTGTAGCTGTGTATTCTTCTATCGTATATAGTTTGAAGTATTTGATATAGGAAATAACCATGAAAGTCTCGCAAAGATGATTGCTCATTCTTTGAGACTAGCATCGAATATTAGATACTATTGAGTGATAAAGGAGATGAAAGAGAAGACGAGAAATCCAAAAATTTTCGGCAACACACCACCGGTGGTGCCAGCGCCTCGGCCGTTAGTATAGTAGTAGACAAGAAATTTTAAAGCTTTTTTGGAAAGGGTATCATGGCCGTCCGAAGCAGCCTCGTCGTTGCATCCGGTCATAGTCCATCTAGTTACCCCAACCATCGTTCTTGCTGTCAGAATCGCTGACAGAGCGGCTGTCGTTGGTCACCGTCACACGCGTGGTACGAGTGATGGCAGGGCCATGTGAGCCATGGTGCAGATGCTCTGTCGACTCTGAAAGGTTCTTCATGTTCATTCCCTCCTCCTCCAGCTGATAGTAATCCTTGTTCGCGGATACGGATGTCTTGGTGGTGCCACCGCCGCGAGCATAGCCGCTTGAAACTTGGTTGGATCTGCCGCCAGAGTGTAGCATGCCCGTTCCCTTCTTGATGGCGGGGATAATACCAGCTTCTTGGATGATCTTGGGGATACAAGGCACGCAAAGAATGAAGAAACCGCATGTCATTTCGGCCGAGGCCCAAAACACAATCGGGCCGAGGGTATAGATAGAGTCGGGGGAGTTACCGTGCACCACTGTCACATCGAGTCGGAAAGATGCCGCAACAATAGCACTAGAAAGAACACGAAAGAATGTGAGCTGCTTGATGTCTCAAATGTGAAGAAATCGCATCCACCAAGTGCGATTTCCATCAGGAGATAGGCTCTACTCACAGTACACCCATGCCAAAGATGGCAGCAACACCAAGTCTCTTCTGCCACGTCATCTGCAGGGTCCAGATAGTGTGCTGCGGCAGACAGAACATGGCGACATCAGATCCAAGCTGAATACTTGCAGAAATGACTTGCAGCGTATACAGATTCCAGCACGTACCAGGGACTGTAAAGTCCCAGATGCGCTCGTGCGGAGTACACTGAAGATTAAGAGCAATGATGATGGCGATACCAGCCCCGATCTGGACAATCGAAATCACGACGGCCCCCCAAAAGAAGAAGCTTTTGGTTTTTGAGGTGGGAACAAACAATCGAACCCATTCGACCATGATAGCTACCTTAAGCAGCGGAAGGACGAGAGAGTAAAAGACACCGAAAAGAAACACCCACTGCATGATGTGTGTTGCATGTCAGTTCTCTGGAGTTGCGAGGACGAAATATCAAAAGGCGACTACTTACGTAGGTAGTTGGAATGACATCTTTGAGTCGGACATTCCATGCGTGAACAAGGTAGCCAGGATGCTTGAGCATCTCGAACGTAGGAATCATGGCGCCCCAATAGCAACCCTATCCAATAATCAATCTCAAGGTTAGCCACGACACACTCCTCGTTTTTTGTACAGGTAACATAATGGTTCACGAACATAAGCCGCTATAGCCATAACTATAGTGCAAAGACGTAGTCAGTAAGTGCATACACGGCACGACGGTTGACAATGATGATTGAACTGTCACCATGAATCGGAAATCGAGTAAACTTACTTTCTTCCGCCTGGAACTTCTTCGCCAAAAGGACTCGACCGTAAATTCGAAGGAGAAAGCATAGTGTCGCAACCACGCAAGTGAATACCTGAACGCCCAAAGCAAGTCCATTGTTATTCGGAGGGTTGTCCAGTATCGAGGTCTCGCCAGGAGGCGCCGGAATGGCGGGGCCGTTGAGATCCATGATGAGATGGGGTTCAAGTTTGTCAAGACAGCGTGTTGGGAGAAAAAAGTACAAATGATTTCCGTCAACCAAGGATAAGATGTCTGTTGGGCTTTGGATGGACGACGTCCCAATACAAGACTAGCTACTGCGCGCTGCGCTCTGGTCAGTCTGCAAACACTCTTCGTCTGTTTAACCTCTCCTCGTCAAAAAGGTGGGACTTTGTCCAAGATAAAGTTGTTGGATGAAGATGGCCAGTTGAGCATCAGGAGAAGGAACTTTGCATCTAGCCGAGTCCCTTTCACAAATCAGAAGACGGGAGCTGAGGCTCGTACTATTGCGGCCAATGCGTAATCTGGTATCGTCCCAGGATTCGAAACGAACACGACCAGGTTCACCATGCTGCTTACTGGCACCTGTGTGCACATTTCCAGACGAGAATACTGAGCCGCTACACTTGGTCCAAGTCGCGGTGTTGCCGGTGATCTTACTGAAAACTCTTCATGGACTACTTTACCCATTTGCATTAGCTTCATTTCTGTACCTGATTCCCCTCAGTGATGTGTCAGAAAATATTTCCCAAAAAGAATTGTAGATCATCCTCGTTCGCCGGTCCTCCAATGTCAACTACCATCCCCTGATCATCTTCGGCTGGAGGAAAGCAAAGCAAAGCAGGGCCGGCTTCTGACATGGACCACCCTGGCTCAAATTGTCGCGACTCGGCATCATCCACATTTCAGCCATTCTAGGTTAATGCCGCCCGCTCCGGAAGCGGACCGCGAGGGCTAAGAGGCCAAAACCCTGACTAGAAAGACCGGCATGAAAATCCCATCGCTTCCAATTGACGACGGTGCCGGGATCACCAAAGCTAGCGCACGGGATGAAGTCCCCTAGGCCTTGAGCTTTGTTCTCACATTGCTCTTCCGCGCAGATGATGAACCGTGCTAAATAGTGTGGAGCGTAGATGTCGATAGTGTTGAATCCGTGCGACAGCCGAGTGTGTGTTCCAACACCGCCGAGAACATTGATACTACAGTACCACTCATGTAACCCCCACGTTGGTGGTATAATACACATACTCACGGTGAATCCTAAACGGGCTATATACAAACTTCGTTGTGATTGATAGGTAGTGTACTCCGTATGCACATGTGCGGAGATGCAGGCACACCTGGTAGCAAACAGGTGCGAGTACAAAAGGTGCTACACTCTCACTGTACAGTATGTAGGGCTCGTACGAGCAGCATTTCTTCCCCTGAATTCTCCACTAGAGCTACAATTGCCATCGGGTTTCCCGGTTTTGGCCAGGTCATGAAGTCTACAAGGATCTCGTTGGAGGAATACCGCTTCTTAGTCTCCACGGTAGCATTCAACGGCGTCCTTCAGGTACAATGCAGAGGGGTTTGGGGGGAACGGGGATATCTTGGAATCTATCATTTCCGACTACGTTAGTTTCAAGGCCTGGCTCATATGTCGCATTAACTGACCTGAATGCATGTATCGAATCCAAGTTAGTGTCTTCGCTTGAAATGATAGCGCTGCTCGCGAGGAGGGGGGAGAAAACACGCCGTAAAGATACTCAGTCTTGATGCTACGACTGGCATATTTAAAGACATTTAAGGGGAAGCAATAAAGTTCGAAATGAAAGCAAATTGAGAGCAAGCCAAGAACTCTATACCCAACCAAATAACATTGTTTTCCAACACTGAGCTTCACCCCTTATTCCATAGCTTAGTTTTCTCTTTTCTCACTTCCCTTCACACCATCAGCCGAGATCATGGCACCCAAACAAGAAGTATTCAATATTCGTCCATTCGGATGGGAGAATGGTCCTGAAGAGCAGAGATTCAAAGTTTCTACTCTGGACTACCTCTCAGTCATCTCCTACAACAATTATGCACTATTCTTCAAGATTGACGACGCGGCCAAGCCTCAAGCCGTCGAAATCATGAAAGAAGGCCTTGCGAGGACTCTCGGTCAGGCAAGGCATCTATGTGGCACTATTGAAAAGGATCCCGGTGGTGGCCACTCGTACGTTAGCAAGAAGGATAGCACCACCCGCTTGTTCGTACAGTGGCTGGATGCCCCTGAAGATGCTGACAAGTACCCGTCTATCGATGATATCGAGAAGGCAAACTTCAGCGCGGTGCCTCTTGGTGACCTCAAACTCTGGAGTGTCGATCCAATGACCTATGGCGAGAAGCCCGAGGCTCATCCCGACGCTAGCCCTGTCGTGGCTGCGTTCAAGATGAACTTTGTCAGGGGCGGGTTGGTCTTCAACATGCATCACCATCACTACTCTAACGATGTCATGGGCTGGGCCGGTTATACTCGTCAACTGGCGGAAAACTGTTACGCGGCCTTAAACAAGACGCCGTTCCCTGCTTGGGATCCCAAGAACCAGGATCTCTCGCCCTTTGTCAAGACCGAGCCACCGGAAGATCAGAAGGTCGATGGACCTCCGGCACCTGAACGCCATCCCGGTCACATTCAGGGAGTGTCTCTGCTCTTCCACTTGCCCAAGAGCAAAGCGGCTGAACTGAAGAAGCTGGCCACGCCAACAGAGGGATCATGGATCTCTACCTATGATGCCTTCTCTGCTTTTATATGGCGTACGGTAACTCGCGTCCGTGCCCCTATCTTCAACCCAGATCCGGCGTCAAAACTCTTCTGGGCGGAGGCCATCGACATGCGCAGGCGTTGGCACAGCCCCAAGGTCGCTCCGCGAATTCGGGGCAATGTCATGTTCGCAGCTCTGTCCACGACCGCCCCTGTCGAGCAGCCAACAGTAGCCGAGGTCATTTCAGAGTGGCCGCTGTCCAAGATAGCCCAGTACGTGCGCCAGATGACGGACAGTGTCACTCAGGAGGCCCTTGACAAGACGTTGGACATGGTGGCCACTGTTCGCGACAAGACAAGCCTCAACATTCGCATCGACTCCCTGCCACCCATGTCGATTCTTCAGACCGACCACCGTGATGCTAGCATGGCCTCGACTGACTTTGGCTTCGCAAAGGCCATTACCTATCGCCACCTTACAGATCGTATTACTGAGGGTGTCATCATCGTTTACCCACCCCGCAGCAATGACCCAGAGTCAGATGAGGGCCCAGAAATGTCCTTCTTCTATGAGAAGAGGTTGGCACAGGATCTCATTGAGGACCCTGAATGGAACAAGTTCTTCGAATTCAGAGGTGTTGATGCTGAGGATGCTACTGCTGCAGCGGTTCTCAACTAGTTGGAGCCAACGGCGAGCAAAAGTTCCCAGCTGTTGGTTCCTACTTGTGTTTGTTTGTGTTGTTGTTGTGTGCTTGTGTGTCTACCCCTGGACTTTTATTTTAGGATATACTCGTAAGAGCACCATGGAGGTGGAGTCTGGTGCCAAGAACCACACATATGGATTGAACCGAGCAAAGGTTGACCTACTTACCTTATCTACATGGATGGAATACAAATACATACTGAGTCACTTAGTAATGATCAAGAAGAAGAATAAAGTCACCTAGATACTCCAAGGCGCCAAGTCCTTTTCATCGTCTTCAAAATGTTGATACGAAGTGATTGTTCATAATAATGATACGAAGTGATTGTTAGTGACAAAATGTTGATACGAAGTGATTGTTCATACGTAGTAATACGAGTAGTGTAGCAACTCATGCAAGAGTCGCATGATTTCAGCATCTTGGCCAGTTCTTTGTAACCAACCATATTTTTATCACAAGCTAGTAAAGATTAGGCAAGTGCTGTACGCAGTACATATCCATACAAAGTCCTCTGTAGAGTAGTGATTCTATCATGGATGGTTGACAAAGGCAAGGGTTGCGTGATCCCTGGTCCGAAAATATTACACGTCAATACCTCTAACAACGACGGCTACCTTGGCTCAAATTAAATACTGCCTGTTTTTGCGGGATTGCGGCAGGCTCCAGCAATTGTAACCAGGGGGGCCATGGCCGGCAAAATGCCCGCCTTGGAAATGCTGGGGGAGGGATTATTCCGGCATTGACATCAAATTTCTGTCATTGAATGTAATTAATTCCGATGGGTCGGAATCGGACGACGTTACGGATTATTACCAAGAACCCAATGCTTGGCATGCGCATACATGTTGTTGAAACAGAAGCCTCAACAGTCTCCTGGAGTTTAATCTTTTTGTTTTCAACACATGTATACAGCATTCCTTGCTCATGATATTAAATGGTAATGGCCATTTGTATATGGGTAGTCTTCTATGAGATATTTGATGGACTTTATCCACACTTGCACAACAATGAACAGGGGTTCTCGGGCATACTAGTAGTGAAGATCTGTCCCAGTCGTAGCCCGTCGGAGCGGACTCCGTGTTCTTGTAGCGTAACATTATCAATAACGGGGATAGCACAAGGGTACTGACCGGCTTCTTGTTGTTTTCTTTGCTTCTGCGCATGTTTCACGTCGACGTTCAAAGTTTAGCTCAATGCTACGTGCTTCAACTCTATCGCTAAGCCTCTGTCGATCGCTTTTAGCACCGGCGTCCTGTCTAGGCCCCGTTATGGAGCCGTGAATCCCCACAGGGCGAGAACAAAAGGCCATTTCCTATGGCGGGAATTTGAATCCTCGGTCATGGTACTGTACGTAGGAACCAGGTAACCAAAGAGCCAGGGAGCCAGGAAGCTGCATTTCCAGGATCTCTTGCTCCTTTTATCTGCTCCATCTAGAAATGATCGTCATAGATGCAGGGTACATAGAGGGGCCGATGCAGGGTTACTGTACGATACTTGCATGCAGTGGTTCTGTTTCTACTAGGATCTATCGCCAACAGCTATGACTAACACGACGGCACCAGTAGGAAGTGCTCGGATACGGCTACAAGTGCGTATTACGCAGACCAGCTAGCTACAGGGTCATTTCTTTCCAATAGATCCTCACAAATCTAGTCTTCTGAAGGAACCAATCGCCATCCTTCAGCTTCCACGTCTCGTAATAGTGTCCTCCACCAGTACCATGCACCCCTTTGCTGGCCTCCTTGGTACCGACCAGATAAGTCACGCCGAATATGGCCTTGATCTCGTCTGGAGCCACCAACTCTAGCTCTGGATAGCCAGCAACATGCATCGTTTGGACAGAAGTGAATATTCTGCTGAAATATGCCACCCAGTCTGCCAATGAGGTCCAATGATAGTCGGTATCATTGATGTTGACGATATTATCATCCTCATCGACAGCCGTAAAGGTGAAGTCGGGTAACATGACCTTGTCAGCCAGGGCCCATTCATTGGTGTCGGCGAGACGGCAGTATAGCGCCTTTTTGCGGATAATGATTTCCGCGGCACCGGCCGGAAGAGCGAGAGCCATGGTTTGAAAATGCTGGCTGAATGGATATCCAGAGAGTGTGGAGAACTTGTCTGACGAGGAAGAGACTCTCCGAGGACGCGAGAGCAGCGTATGGAATTACAAGTTGTTCCGTGAAAAGATGAAATGATCTTCACATGCAAACCGTCATCTGCGGGTAATTTGGAATGCTGCCCCTGAGAGAGAATCTGTGTAGAGTTGGAAGAAGCTTCTTTTGGGATACGGATGTACGGATATAGAGCTGGCTATGGTGCTGCCGTTATATGTTTGTATTCATGCTAATGAAGAACCTTGGCAAATGCAGCACACGACTAACAACTTCATTTAGTAACTAAACCCACACGCGTACGCATGAATTACGAGGCAATAGTTGTATGCAATACTCGTATGTTTTCATCCTCCAGCAAAACTCGCTCCTCTATTGACCCCGGTCCTCACAGAGGCAGGGCACAGAAGTAAACGCTTTAGCTGAATTGGTAGGACCAACTCGGCGTCTGGATCCTCGTTGTCGTTCAATAAGCGGGACCTCATATATGAGAGCCAGCACGGCCCATGTTCAAACTGGAGACCGTATGCGGAGCATCTTGCGAAGAGAAATCCAGGGGGTTATATTGTTGACTTGAAGGCTCCAGGAGAAGGTCGCAGAAAAAGACCGACAGCCGAGACGACTCGTCAAACGCGCTAACAGTGTAACACACTCTCAAAACACAGCGCGGCAATATGATAGCTTACAGTAGCCATGCTAAGACGACCGAATGTCGTACAAGCCAATGGAGGTGTAACTTTCTGCGCTTGGGATTTAATACCTGCATGTAACGACAAAAATTAGGCATTCAGCAATTCAACACCATGCGATTTCTTTGTCTCCACGGGCGTGGAACCTCCAGCCAGGTATGTTGGTCGAATCTTCGCCTCTAAACAGACATGGTGCTTTGCTGGCTGCTGACGTATTTTGGCTAGATTTTCGAGCTGCAGACTGGTGAGGCTATTCTTAGGTCAAAGATGCTGATATACGCGTGTTAACGGATAATTGTGAACTGGCAGCGAGGCTCCGAGAAGAACTCAGCAGCCATGAATTTGTCTTTATAGATGGTGTTGTGTCAACAGAGCCGAGCGAAGGTGAGGCCATCTACAACTCTCTACCCTGGATACCAAAAAAAACTCGGCATAAGCACACACACAAGTCCATCTTATCAATCTCCCCGGCGTCTCTCCCCCTTATTCTGCATTTCTAGTGCAAGAGCTAAAGACTAACTACGTGTCTGCGCCTCAGGGGCTGAAGCTGTTGCTGATGAATTCTTTGGTTGGTTCGACAAACCCATTAGCCAGGCCCAATCGCAAGAACTCCTTCTCGGTCTGGTGGATTTCATCGCCAACAACGGGCCTTTCCAGGGGGTCATGGGCTTCTCAGAAGGCGGTATCGTCGCGGCAATGCTCCTCGCGGAAGACGCTAGACAGGGCTTCGCAGGCTTCCAATGCGGTATCCTTTTAAGCGCCGCGCCGCCATTGGATCCCGCCGGCATTTCTCAAGAGCCGGCGTCGCTCAGATGCCTCAACCCTGCTGTGGACGGGTCCGTGATCTGCGTCCCCACTGCCCATATCATTGGTTCCAACGAGCCGTTTGCCCGCTTAGTAGCGTTGTCGCCCCTGTCTGGCCTCTGGATCAGCAGCGGCATGGGGGATCCGGAGAAGCTGCACCAGTCGCTGTTTCAACTGTGCCATGACGAGCGGGAGCTGGTTTTCCATCAGCTGGGGCATGAGGTGCCCGGAGCGAAGTCGGCTGAGGGACTATCAGGGGCTCTTCGGGCCATTGAGCGTACGATCGAGCGAGCACAGTTGGGATGAGGACACGTTGACGCTCAGGGAGAATTACTTGAAAGCGACGGAGCATATGTGATGATGTCCTTTTCCGCACACCGCGTGATGGTATCAGCATGCAGGACTTGGAGGACGAGTAATTGTCAGCACGGCACTTCATGTGCGTATTAAGAAGAGAATACGCCGGAAAGGACATTATATTCGCACTTTGCTAGGCAGACAAATAATTAACAATTTCTTACATCTTTTATTTTGCTTTGTATGTCAAAGAAGAGTCTATCCGTGCCCAAGTGTGCACTTTCTCCATTGAGTACTCCGTATTTCCCCGAGGCCCTCCATGAACTCGGCAGACAAGTGCCGCTCCAAGCTTTGATCACCGAGAGAACAGCAGCTTGAGAATTTGGACCTAATCCTGATTCCCGTGTCGACGGGTCGGTGCTACCGGTGGAGAAATCCTGAGCTAAACGTCTAAACGTCCCGGGGTAACCTTGCAAGCCGGCCCTACAGTCTTCCACACCGATGTTGCCAGACTTGCTCAACCGCGGACCGAATCGCTCGCGGTCCGCTCAGTACGGAGCAATTGCAAACGTACCAAGTCACTTCCTTGAATTGGAATGATGTTGATGGGATCTTCACTCCTGCTTGCCTTAGTCCCGGGCAATCTTCACAATTGTCAGACTAACAGTTTGACGCTAGACACTTGCAGATGCAAATCTAGAGTACGAGTATGGAAGGGAGGCGGTAGACTGCCAGGGCCGAAATATGGAGCGCCGATGTTACATATCACTCTGGCGGGATTCCGTGAAATTGGTTCGGTATTTGAATTCCGTATATCAGGGACGCGCGGTTGCTCAATCAGGAGACTGGAAAAGAATTCAAGGGTTAGCAAAAATCGAGCTAGTCAGGGACGACCAAACGTTGGTAGTAATTCAAACCGACTTGGTATGATTCCAAAGGGAACTTTGGGTAGGCGTATGAACCAACAGGTGACAAGCGTACTGATCGTTTGTATGAGCAGCGTACTGATCGTTTGTATGAGCATATGGGCCCACGTCTCTCTAGATGACTGGCCATACCTACGATCGCCAAAGCAGTCCTTATTTTCGGATCAGATCAGCCAATGCGGCATATTTACTTGTAGTGGAATAGTGGTAGTGTTTCGACTACACTCACATTCGGCGATCTGGGAAGGATATTCGGTCTGTACTCCTCAATCCGCGTATTGATTCGTTACCAACTCATTGACACAGTCTCACATTCTATCGCCGGTCATTGCCCCCGTCAGGTCCATATCATCCTTTTTGTGGGACGTTCGGTCTAGTTTTGCCAGCCACCCAAGAGGTTGACCCCTAATACTGGGACGGTACGATATGATCGAGACTGTCCGGTTTGCTGGGCCATTTTTGTCATCTTTATCTGCATGAATGTGATGACAGCTGATCTAAACAGCAGTCTGTGCGTCCTAAAATTATAGACTTTGCATGAAGTTCCAAGAGAACCAATATTTGGACACTACTGCAAGTCAACGGCCAACATCTTCTCACAGAACCTTAAACCAACACCAACAATATATAACAACAACAATTTACATGAACTAGTGAGAGTAAACGAGCCCCAGTGAACGAACGAGAGATAGACTGACTGATCTGTTTTACATACTAGTAACAGACTACTCCGAACTCCCTGGTTGTAACCGAGAGACCCATCCGGCCCTCGTCTTCCATCTTCCCCGAAAACAGCAAGTACCTCTCTGCCAAGGAGAACTTTTTCAAGCTTGTCAGCGTCGTTCGGGAGTTACTTTGCGCCGGCTGGGTCCAATAGGGGCTATTTCAGGTTATCGCTTGATCCCATACTAGCAAATCTTGCGATATCTCGGTGGGATAGGAGGGCCCTGAGAATCGCTTCGTGTACTTAGCCTCCTGGGGATGTTTTACAAAAATGGGACGCTCTCTTGAAGACGGACTCGCAAAGTAGAAATAGGGCATCCAGTCCTGCCTTGAGTTCTCCAAAGCAAGCATTCCATACTGCTGCAGGCACTTATCCTCCTTTACTCCCACAAGACTAAACAGCGTTGCTCAACATATTGTTCTTTGTCATTGCCACTTGGTATAAAGCAATCCCATCATCTATTATTACTATCACTACTACATACCTACATCAACATCTTTACTACAATGGCACAAACCACATCCCAAATTCCTGACCAAGGACACGGCGACATCGCCGTCGTCGGATACTCCTTTAGACTCCCACAAGATGTAAACGATGACTTGAGCTTCTGGGATGTCTTGGAGAATCGACGAAATTTGATGACCAGCTGGCCTGAGTCTCGCATGAATGCACAGTCATTCTTGGACACAAAACCAGACAAGGTAAGAAGCTGGTGTATATACTCCCGGGGCTCTCAGGCCTCACGCTGATATCTCGCTGACTTGGCTTGGCAATTGTACAGCCCTTCCCCAAGGGAGCACACTTCATCACAGAGGACATTGCTGGCTTTGACGCACCTTTCTTTTCGGTAACAGCGAAGGAAGCTGCGGCAATGGATCCAATGCAACGATTGACTCTGGAAGCTTCATATCGGGCTTTTGAGAAAGGTAAGAGACACAGATCCAAAAATCTTCGAGAGTGACTCCCGTAGTAGGCAACTGTGATGTTCTCCTGCCTTTGTACTTTCTTATTACAATCGTTTTATTGCCTTTGCCATATCATGTTCGTGACTACATGTTATACTAACGATGACTCTCACAGCCGGATTCCCTACCGAAAGCCTAAAGGGATCACAGACTGCCGTCTTCCATGCCTCCATGTTAGAAGACTATGCGAGACTGACAGCAATGGATCCGGATAACGCAGAGCGAACAGCCATTACTGGTGGTACAGTCTCCTGCGTGATCCCCAACCGTGTCAGTTGGTATTTCGATCTGCGTGGACCGAGCGTTCACGTCAACACGGCATGTTCCAGTAGTTTGGTAGCAGTGGATATGGCGTGTAAGACATTGCGTAGCGGCGATGCATCATGTGTGAGTCAATCAATCAAATCCAACCTCCGATCCCTGTTCATGCCCGCCCCCCTGCAATGGAATGTTCTGAAGAAGCTTCCACGAAGGAATTTCTTGAAAAAGGCAAAACGGCTAAGTCGTATTTTCCTGCATTAATAGGCCCTTGTTACCGGAGCCAACCTGCTGCTGGACCCTGCCATTTTCCATCTGCTGTCGAGCCAGAATTTCCTGTCGCCGGACAGTCGCTGCTACAGCTTTGACCACCGCGCGAGTGGATATGCCAGGGGTGAAGGCATCATTGCCGTCGTTCTTAAGCCAATCGCTGCAGCCGTCCGAGATGGTGACATGATCAGGGCCGTTATCCGCGCTACGGGCTCAAATCAGGATGGATACACTCCGATCTTGACGCAGCCGAGTCAGAACGCGCAACAACAGCTTATTGAGCATGTATACAAGCAAGCCAATCTTCCGCTCACCGAAACGCGATACGTTGAGGCACATGGTAAGCTGGACCTTGAAACGAAGACAAACAAAATAGAGATCGCTGCTTACGCTTAATACAGGAACGGGAACTCCGGTAGGAGATCCGATTGAAGCAAGGGCTATAGGGAGGGTATTCCGAAAATACCGGTCTCAGGAAGAGCCGCTGTACATGTAAGTCATTCATCTTTCCCCCTTTCAGTTTGTGACATTTGTTAGCTGCTTGAATTTCAAGGATGCTGTTTTGCTAACACGGCTCACCGGCAGTGGCTCCGTCAAATCAAACATTGGCCATCTTGAAGGTGCCAGTGGCTTAGCTGGTTTACTGAAAGTCGTTTGTGAGTCGTCATTTGTTTCATGCAAGATATTTTGTCTACTTGATAGCTGACATTTGCTCTCTAGTGAGTTTGGAGAGGGGCGTAATCCCCCCTAATGCACTCTTTGAGAAGATCAACCCTGCTATAGACGCAGACTTCTGGCACATCTCGGTATGTTCTGACTCTTAGTAATAGTCATAAGCAGTGAAGAATTCTAATTCGGCATGTGTTTCAGATCCCAACTGCAAGCGTCTTCTGGCCCAGCCAAGGCCTGCGCAGAGCCTCCGTCAACTCTTTCGGTTTTGGTGGCTCCAACACTCACGTCGTAATCGATGATGCGCTACATTACTTGCGCGAGAGAGATTTACCTGGCAATCACTGCACAGTTACAATTCATAAGAATGTAGCTGGTAGATTGGTATCGCCGCAATCGCCGATTATCGATGGCCCTCTGGAAGACTTTTCCGATTCTGAGCTCTCAGTTGACTCCGAGAAGACCGCAAATACCAAAGCATCTTCACAGTCTTCTACCACAGAACGTCTTCCAAAGCTGCTTGTGTGGTCTGCTGCAGACGAACAGGCAACCAAACGCTCTATACATGACTACGAGCTCTTCTACAATGAGAAAATCGTAGGCGATCGTATCAAGCTCGATCGCCTGGCTTACACGTTGGCCGCTCGCCGGACACATATGCTCTGGAGAAGTTTCTCCATTATTGGAAACGACCAAGATGGCAAAGCGAGCCTTGATACCGCGAAGCCTATGAGAAGCTCAGCAGATGCAACACTGGCGTTTGTGTTTACTGGACAGGGAGCCCAATACACAGGCATGGGATGGGACCTCGTGAAATATCCCGTTTTTGCAGATACCCTCCAGAGGATTGATAAAGTCTACGAGAGCCTTGGATGCACATGGTCTATCTTCGGTAAGAGAACTATTGCTCGGTTTATTGAGACCTACGGTGGAATATGGCTAACAAACTTCTTCGCATTATAGATGAATTGCGTTCCAGTAAGAACATCGACCTGCCACAGTACAGCCAGCCCTTGTCCACAGCAGTTCAAATTGCCCTGTTGGAATTGCTGGCTAGTTTTGGTATTGCTCCCAAGGCTGTAGTCGGCCACTCTTCAGGAGAGATTGCCGCTGCGTACGCCATTGGTGCATTGTCGTTGGAATCTGCCTGCAAAGTCTCCTATTTCAGGGGTCAACTTGCAGGAAAGCTCAGGGCCAACAATGCTTCATCTCCTGGCGCAATGATGTCAATCAATTTGGCCGAGGCGAATGTCCCAGGATATCTCGCTGCAATTGGTGACGAATTTTGCTCTGTTTGTGTAGCTTGCATCAACAGTCCTCTCAACTGCACATTGTCAGGTCCTGAAACGGCCATTGACGCCATCAAGGCACAGGCTGATAAGGATGGAATCTTTGCTCAAAAGCTCAAAACTGGAGTCGCCTACCACTCACCAGCAATGGAAGCCATTGCCGAAGAGTACATTACTAGGATGGGATCACTGGAGGGTGCTTCTCGCCAGGACCTCAAAGTTGCCAGCGCTATTCCCATGGTTTCATCGGTTTCGGGCAAAATTGTCCGCCCGGCTGCTCTGAAGACTGGTCAATATTGGGTCAACAACATGGTCTCCCCAGTTCGTTTCGCAGATGCCGTGCAACTACTCACCCAAGAGCCTTCAAAGGTCAAGATTGGGCTGAGCAACGTCACTGATCTGATTGAGATTGGATCCCATCCGGCGTTGCGACGTGTGGCCCAAGATACTATCCGCCAAACTGGAAACAAGAAGCAGCAAATCCGCTACCATGCTGCTCTACAGCGATCACATCCTCCTATCCAGACGACTCTGGAGCTTGTGGGACAGCTGTTCTGCTTAGGACATAGTGTTTCCATCTCTGCCGTCAATCAGGAGTCGGGTGTCGACTCCAAGGAACAGGCAAGGAAGCCTGCTTTCCTAGTTGATACTCCCGACTACCCGTTCGACAGATCCCAAAAGTACTGGGCCGAGTCTCGCATCAGTCGGGACTACAGGCTTCGAGGCAAGGTAAACGGCGATTTTCTCGGAGCCCGTGCATCTGACTGGAACCCTCTTGCTCCTCGCTGGAGGAATTTCCTGAGTGTCGAGTCCGTTCCGTGGGCTGGTCACCACAAGATCAGTGACACAGCGCTCTATCCCGCAGCTGGTATGCTTGTCATGGCTATTGAGGCTGTCCAACAGATGGTCCCCAGTGATGGTCAAGTTTCAGGCTTCCTGGTCAAACAAGCCGATTTCATTAGCCCTATACTTGTGCAGGAGACGTGGGAGGATAGAACTGAAACCCAAGTTCACCTCCGCTCAGTAGATTTGCAAAAGAACCACAACAAGGATAACTCTCTTGGATTCGAGGTTGATATCTTTTCATATACTCGTGAGAGTTGGGTCAAATGTTTCAGCGCCAGCATTCAGGTTGATTATAATGAATCAACAAGTGCCAGCGAGCGCAGGCAGCTGAGAGATAGCAAGATTCAAAAGCAGTTTAGTCAAGCTGAAGAATCATGCGTCTGGCCAGTTGATCCCGCTGTCTTGTACCGCGATGCCGCAGATGTTGGTTTGCAATACGGCGACTGGTTCCAACTCGTCCAAGATGCACGATGGGATGCAAAGGCCACTGCTGTAGCCTCAGTCGACGTATCCAAGGATAGATATAAAACGAACAGTCTGGTGCACCCTGCTGTGCTTGATCAGGCTTTCCATGTATTGCGTGTCAGCTCTGGTCAGCAGTTTGCTGCCAACGTTCCAATTCGCCTACTGGATGCCTGGTTTGCATCTTCTCCGAAATGGCAGACTCCAGATACCGGCTCTATCCGATGGATCTCGACATCTACTTCGGCTGTAGCTTTTGAAGATGCTCAGGGGCATGGCGAACGCGGAACTCTTGCTGCTCTCGCTGACGATGGCACAGTTCTCTGCACGATTGAGCAGGCCATCACAGCAGCTGTCTCAAACGAGACTGCGTCGAAAGACAAGAAGTTACTGTACAGCACTGAGTGGAAACCTCAAATTAGTCTGCTTGAACCCCAGCAGCTGTCTCTTGTATGCAAAGCAGATCCATCTGAGAGAGACGAGACAACCGTGGTTAGAAATCACGCCAAAATTTGCTCAGCTTTGGATCTCGTCTCCGTTCGCGTACTTCAGAGATTGGATCGTGCTAAGATTCCCGACGCCCTGGCTCGTCACGTTGAGTGGATGGAGCATCATGTCAGCAATATGACTCCCGAAGATAGACTTCTTGGGGAAAATATCAGCGACGAAGACCTTGAAGCTCGGCTTATTGAAGTCGAAGAGGTGTTACCAGCTTGGAAGCTGTACACAACTTGTGCGCGGAAGCTCCCCCAGATTCTCACCGGAGAGATCGACCCGCTTCAAGTCGTCTTTGAATCAGATCAAGCAGAGATCTTTTATGCCGACCTCTTCCAGAAGCTGTGCCAGGACGGCCGTCTGGGTACAATCTTAGATCTAGTCTCCCACGAGACTCCGACACAGCGTATTCTGGAAGTGGGTGCCGGTACTGGTGGTATGACTGGCCACGTTCTGTCTCTTCTGCAGCAGCGTGAGGAGCGAACTGGTGGTTCCAGTTTCGCTGAATACACTTACACTGACATATCTCCGATGTTCTTTGAGAGAGCAGGCGATAGATGGCCCCATCTCAAGGCCCAGGGTCGTTTGACGTTTAAGACCTTTAATCTGGACAAGCCTATTGAGGACCAAGGCTTCCAGACTGGATCCTACGATATCGTTGTTGCCGCCAGTGTGCTCCACGCAACTCCTTATCTGGAGGCAACGGTTCGCAACGTCCGTAGGGCTTTGAAGCCTGGAGGCCGCCTCATCCTTCTCGAGGTCATCAACCCTGATGACATCGCCACGAACTTCATGGCTGGTCTGGTACCTGGCTGGTGGGTAGCTCGAGAGGAATGGAGACCTCATTCTGCAGCAGTCCCTGAGCATCTGTGGGATAAGTGCCTGCGAGATAATGGCTTTTCAGGCAATGATGTGATTCTTCGGGATTTCAAGAGCGATTCGTGCCATATTATGAGCATCCTCATCTCAACTGCGGTCGAAGAGCCCGAGTTGGCCCCTGAGATCAATTCCGGAAAGCTCATCATTGTTGTGGATGAGCAAAAGTCTTACCGACAAACTCGGCTTGCTGAGCTTGTGCAGAAGGAGTTGGATCCCGAAGGCACCAAGGCTTTGAGCATTTGTGCTTTCTCTCTCGATGAGCTTTCCAAGTCTCTTAGCGACTTAACTCCAGACGACGTCGTTGTCTGTATTGCTGAAGTTCATAATCAACCACTGCTCTCTAAGCTCAGCGAAGAAAGCTTCAAGTGTCTCCAGTATCTTGTGGGCAACACTACTAAGCTTCTCTGGGCAACAGCTAGTAGTACTGATAGCGAGGATTATGCCAGCTACGGTATAATGCAAGGCTTCTTCCGCGCTATTCGAGCCGAGCAGGCCGATAGCCATATCATTTCGCTTTCCATCGAAGGCAAGGTGGACTCTCTCAAGACGGCACAGTTCATTGCAAAAACGTTCCGCGCTAGCTTTGAATCCCCGTCGTCTAAGGAGCTCGAATACCTTGTGAGAGACGGACTTTTGATGACTGGCAGAGCAATTGAGGATGTGTCTGGAAACGACAAACTTGCTTCTTTGACATCTCGCCAGCTGCAACATAAAGCGTGGTACGACGGACCTGCTCTACAGCTCTCTATTGGAACCCATGGTGTTCTGGATACACTACGATTTGTACGTGATACAAAGTATGATACTGACTTGGGCCCGAATGAGGTGGAGGTTGACGCCAAAGCCTGGGGTCTCAGCCAAAAGGATCTCCAAAGCGTCATGGACCGTCAGGATTTCCACCATGGCCTTCAACTGGGAGCCGAATGTGCTGGTGTTGTTACTCGTGTTGGACGTGATTGTGATGCCTCTATCAAAATCGGCGATCGTGTCTGTATGGTGGCACCCGGGTGCATGCGACAGTATCCCCGAGGAAACGAAAAGGCCGTCTACAAGATTCCAGAAGCGATGTCGTTTGAGGTAGCAACATCCATGCTCGTCCCATCCATGACGGCTTATCACGCCTTGATCAACGTTGGTCGTTTAGAGAGAGAGGAGAAGGTTATCATTCACAAAGCTGCCAGTACTGTGGGCCAGGCTGCTGTGCGTATTGCCCAGATGCAAGGTGCCGAAATCATTGCTACCTTCTCAACCCCCTTGGAGCGAGACACTCTCACTAAGACCATGGGTCTATCCGAGGACCATATTTTGGACAGTGCCGACATTGATTTCACTCAAGCTGTGATGCAGTTGACTGGCGAGTACGGTGTGGACGTTGTTTTCAACCAGCTTGCCGGCGAGGACGTAGTCCGGGCCTCTTACGAGTGCCTGGCCGCTGGAGGACGATTCCTCGATATCAGTCGCCATACTCGTGATGCCAATAGCGCTCTTTCTATTAGCACCTTTGACAGAAACACCAGCTTCTCCGTCATTGATGTATTTGATTTGAACCCGAGAACGATTGGTACGCTCATGAAGAAATCGATAGAGCTCATGGAGCAAGGGCACATTCAGGCCACGCAGCTTCAATGTTTCAATGCATCAGAAGTTGAAGGAGCTTTCCAAGAACTTCAGAAGAGTGAAATCTCTGGCTGTATCATCATCAAGCCCCAAGCTGAGGATGTAGTTCCGGTAAGTAGATGCCCATTTACAAATGGATAAATGATATCATACTAACAATGGTCAAATAGAAATTCATCCAAGAGCAGCAGTCGTGGAAGTTTGACGCAAACGCGTCCTACATGATTGCTGGAGGATCCGGAGGCCTCGGTCGAGCCATCGCAAAGTGGATGGTTGACAATGGTGCAAAGAATCTCATTATCCCATCTCGATCAGGAGCTGCATCCAAGGCTGCCCAAGAAGTGGTAGAAGAACTGACAGCTCGGGGTGTCAAGATCGTGACGCCTAAATGCGACGTGGCGTCGGAAGCAGATCTTTCAGATGCGCTGGATGAGTGTTGCCGTACCATGCCACCCATCAAGGGCTGTATCAACGCGGCCATGGTTCTTCAAGATGCCGTCTTCCAAAGCAGCATGACTTTTGAGCAGTGGAACTTGACCATGCGCTCTAAGGCTCAAACTTCCTGGAACTTGCACCGCTTCTTGCCCAAGGATCTGGATTTCTTCATCATGCTCTCTTCCATTGCCGGTGTCATTGGCCAGATGGCCAGTGCCAACTACTCTGGAGGGTGCACATACCAAGATGCTCTCGTGAGATATCGTCTCGCACACGGCCAGACTGCGCTTTCTCTTGATATCGGTTGGATGCGTAATGTTGGTATCGTTGCCGAGAACAGCGCGTATCAACGACAGCGTCAATCCCTCGAGGATATGAAGCAGATCGAAGACACCGAGTTGCTCGCCGCCTTGACCATGTACTGCGATCCAGACTCTCCGCTCTCCCAGACAGTGGCTCAGGCCAAGGGCCAAGTCCTCCTGGGACTAAATACTCCCGCTGATCTCCTCGTGAAAGGCCGCAGCCCTCCACAGCTCCTGGACCGGCCGCTGTTTGCCCCCTTCTCCTTCATCGCCGACTCTGGCGCTGCAGCTGCTAACGGCGCAAACAGCAACGGGGAAGCGGCAGCCGGGATTCGTTTCAAACAGACTTCAGACTCAGGAGAGCGCAGCGACATTGTGCTTCGCGCCCTGGCTGCCAGACTGGCGCGTGCCATGTCCATCTCGTCTGATGATGTCGAGTCTAACAAGACGCTGTCGCACTATGGCGTTGATTCTCTCATGTCTGTTGATTTGAGGAACTGGCTTGGACGGGAATTTGGTGCTACGCTTTCTGTTTTTGAAATCATGGGCGGCTCTTCTATTGCGAAGATTGTGGATTTGGTGGTTGAGCGAAGCGTGACTGGTGAAAAATAAAAGTTGGATGACGTGCGTATAAACGCCAGCAATTCTTATCTTATAGATCTTGATAGAATACAAAATACACTTGACACCGAGTTATATCAAAATTATCTTTTTTCTTCTTCGATTACATACCTATATATACATATGCCAATCTCTACAGAGACTTCTCAACCTCCATCGCTTCCTTGATGCCCTCCTCAATGGCCGTCACGCGAGCCTGCTCCAAACGCTTAAGCGGCCGACGGGGGTATCCTCCATATCCATAGAAGCTCTGAATCGCCTGCTTCGTGCCGGCAATGGCCGCCTTTGTCAAAGGCCAGTCGCCACGGCTGAGAATCTTTTGCAGCCTCTCGGCCTCCTCCTTGTTGCCCTCGGCGTACGAGTTCCAGACCTTGACGCACAGCTTGGGCATGACGTTGGCACCGCCGGCGATGATGCCGCTACCGCCGCTGACCAGCGTTTGCAGAGTAAAGTCACACATGCCGCCAAAGGCCATGTATCCTGAGCCCTCCTGGAAGGGAGTCTTGGCGTTGGTGCCGAGAGCAACACGTGTGAGCTTTCCGGTGTTACCACAGGTGAACTTGGTGCCGACAATGTTCTTGTGCTGGGCCAGCTTGATGAGCAGGTCGCTGTCCATGTCGATTCCGGACACGGCACCGGGGTAGTTGTACAGGATGATGGGGATGGGGCTTTCGTCGGCAACGGCAATGAAGTAGTTGTAGATGGACTCTTCGTCGGTCTGGGCGCGGTAGTATGACGGAGGCAGGATCAGAGCAGCCTCAGCTCCGGCTCCGGCTGCGAGCTTGCACAGCTCAATGGTGCCTCTGACGCTGCCCTCGGTGGCTCCAAACAGGACAGGTGTGGACTGGAAGCCGGCGGCATCGAGAGCTTCTCTTGAGGCCTTGACGACGGCAATCTTCTCTTCTCTTGTGCAGTGGACAGCTTCACCGTTGGAACCCATGATGACGAGACCAGCGAGGCCGGCCTTGGCGAGTCGCTCGGCGTGCTTCTTGATGGTGGGGATGTCGAGATCTTCGGTGACGGGGTCAAAGAAGGTCATGGTAGGGGCGTAGATGCCGCATGGCAGCGATTTAGCAGGAGCCCCCATTGTAAGGTTTGGATGTGTAGAGTGAGGCTTTTGGCGAGGGTATCAAAGGAGGAACGCAGACGGAATGGAGAGGAGGATGAACAACACGGAGAGGGGAAAGGATGGAGAAGCACGTTTATGGAGGAGACAAGGAGACAAGAAGGAGATTATTGGATTTGTATTCCTAAAAGGATGGATCCAATCTTTATAAACCAATACAAGCACGAGTTGCGTGTTCGGGCACAAATTATAGCCGTCTATAGCCACAGACATGACACTCTCCTACTCATGGGCACATGTTTCGGAGGGGCAGCCACCGAAGGGCTCCGATATCCATGCTGTAGCTCGGCCGACCGACCCCGACTCCAAGAGCTGCTATCCGAAGACGGCGATGGAATGGGTGAGACTTAGTGAGCTGGAGCCGTGGCGAGCGGCAGCATTGGATCAATATTGCAACGGCTCTTGGTAGTGGATATATAAGGCAACTTGTTCCGGTCGAGTCGATGGAGATGCTGGGGAAGAGGATTCATGTACAATGGAGATGGCGGCATGGGCGTGAATGCTTCATCTGATTGGTGGATATTTCAATTTTGAGCATTTCCCACCATTCAGGAATAGATGTGAGAAGCCAAACCCGCTCCGCCGTACCTGTACTTGGTTAGTTTGATCCATCCGTCGGTAGTACGGCTATATAATTTTTTGTTGTTTTTGGAGATGTCGAAACATGTCCGTCGGGTTTATTCAGGCCGATTTTAGGAGCACGGACAGCTGGCTGACAGGAAAATGATGGAGGAGAAGTAGTTCAGGCAGTGGGATACTATAAGGGATACCCTTGACTACTTGTCTGGGCATTGGGTGCTGACTTGAACTCAATGCAATGCTCTGTATCCTGGACTTTTTCTCCAAGACTGCGGGGTCGTTGATGCAGCGCGGGGTAGTGAATCCCGAGACTTAGTACATGGAGATGCTTCAATTGTATAAGTCAAGCGTGGATCATCATGCTTCAAGCAAGCACAAACCCCTGACAACAATAAGCTATTTCGCTTTGCATCATGTATCTGCATCCATCAAGGTAACACAATGTAGGCAATTAAATGGCACATTTTGAACTAAAGCAAATCCCACGAAAATGAGGGTCCAAAAGAGCAACTGAATGCTGCTCCACGGCCTTTATTTATCCCTCCAATTGCTGCCCCGCCAATGCCCCTCAATTCCTCCGTCAGCATGTCACCAACTCGGAAGCTGGCATGAGAAACGCGACTCGGCAAGGCTGTAGATGATCTTTTTCTTTTCGAGTCTTTAAAATCTCGATGCTGTAATATTCTTCTTCTCTTCTCACTTCGTCTTCATAACCCTTCTCGTCATTGCAGCGTGTCTCTGTTCTCTCCATCTCACAAAGATACCCCACCTCCTTCACGAATATCGAGACATTTTGAAGACACTCTACTCACAATGGCGACCCCTCTCAATGTGTTGATGGTGAGTCCCGGCTGGAAACTTGTTACAAAACATGTCTCTGTACTGAGTGACCGACTGTAAAATCTAGATCGGTACCGGCGAGTATACCACCGGCTTCGTTGGCGGTGGCGCCTCCGGATCCGACAAGAAGGTGGGCGTTGTCGGCCTCACCCTCTTCGACCTGCGACGACGAGGCAAAGTCGGCCAGCTGGGCATGGTCGGCGTCAATGGCACCAAGTTTCCCGCAATCCGTACGTACAAGCTCATTGAAGATGCTCCCGGGCCAAAGTTGAGACTGACTGTGAACTCGCCGCATTGTAGGAGAGCACCTCAACAAGAACATCACCCAAGTCTACAACAACCTGGACACCTCGTTCGACTCATTCCCAGCCAACGACAAGGTCGATGCCGACGCCTACAAGGCCGCCATTGACCAGCTCAAGCCCGGCGATGCCATCACCATCTTCACCCCCGATCCTACCCACTTCCCCATTGCGCTGTACGCCATCGAGCGCGGCATCCACGTCCTCATCACTAAGCCCGCCGTGAAGCTGCTGGAGCACCACCTGGAGCTGGCCCAAAAGGCCGCCGAAAAGGGCGTCTACGTCTTCATCGAGCACCACAAGCGCTTCGACCCCGCCTACTCAGACGCCCGCTTCAAGGCGCAGACCCTGGGCGACTGGAACTACTTTTACTCATACATGTCGCAACCCAAGTCGCAGCTTGAGACGTTCAAGTCCTGGGCCGGCAAGGAGTCCGACATCTCCTACTACCTCAACAGCCACCACGTCGACATCTGCGACTCCATGGTCCAGCAGCGCGGCTACCTGCCCACCAAGGTCTCGGCCACCTCCTCCAAGGGTGTCGCCACCAGCCTGGGCTGCGTCGACGAGACCGAGGACACAATCTCCCTGCTGGTCACCTGGGAGCGCAAGGACGAGCCCAACAAGCGCGCCATTGCCGTCTACACCTCCTCGTGGACAGCGCCTCAGCGAGCCGGCATTCACACCAACCAGTACTTCCACTACCTGGCCAAGGAGGGCGAGATCCGCGTCGACCAGGCCCACCGAGGCTACGACGTCGCCGACGACCGCGCAGGCCAGCTGCAGTGGTTCAACCCGTTCTACATGCGCTACGCCCCTGACGAGGACGGCAACTTCAACGGCCAGACGGGCTACGGCTACATTTCTATTGAGAAGTTTGTTGATGGCTGCCGCGCGGTCAACGAGGGGAGGGCCACACCAGCTGACCTGGACGCCAAGGGTCTGCCTACTCTGAACAACACGATTGCGACGACAGCCATTCTGGAGGCTGGACGACGGAGTATCGACGAGGGCCGTGAGATTAAGATTGTGGTTGAGAATGGCCAGTGGAAGCTGGTGTAGAGACATGAGTTGTATGCCAACCAAAATAATGAATAGATGAAATGAAAGTTATAAAAAAAGTAAAATAAATATTTAAAATGATATAAAAACAATTTTCTTCACTGTATCTGAATGCTGTTGTGCTTTTTCGCTGCCAATTACATGATTCATAGCGCAAGGTGGGTACTTGTACACATGTGAAGATGCTAAGAAAAAATCATGAGCCCACCACTAGCAGCAAATTGTGTATACCAAAACTCAATATCAAACTCACAATACTTTTTCTCTTTCACTCTTCCTTCTCCCTACTATCCCAACCTCTTTAAATAATAAACGAATAACCAAAAAATGTCTTCAGAAGACATCTTCTCCAACCAGCCCTCCATCTCCAGCCTCCTCACCCAACTCCGCCGCAGCACCCTCACGCCTCACAACCGCCTCAAGTCCATCCACGCCGACGCCGCATTCGTCGCCCAGGTAGCCTCTTCATTCCCAGCCTATTTTTCTCATTCAGAGTCCGATTCAGCTTCCGGTTTAGAGAAGCGCAAGAGAAAAAAGAGGCCGCTGGTGGCGAATGAGCGATGTGGCAGCTGGTATATCCCGCCGGACAGGAAAGACGGCAGCGCATACTTTAAGAGCACGGATGGACATGAGCGGGCGTGGAAGTTTAGCACTAGGAGGCTGAATCTGCATCTTATTGACATGATTGAGAAGAATGATGGGTGTGTTTCTTTCTTCTTTCCAACTCTCAAATGGCTATGATTTACGTCTCATGCTAACATCAATGTCAAAAGAATCATCATTGTAGACTCTACTCGCCGCGGCAAACGCAAGTTCTCCTATCCCCCTTGAGAAATCTCCTATCTCATTCATTATCAAACTCATACATCATACTAACCCTTCAAATCCAGGCATGCCCGATGCCCTCTCAACCACCATCCCCATCTGGTGCACCGTTCTCAACATTGCCCTCCTCCCAGACAACCCCCTTTCTTCCAACCTCTTCCTCCCCCCTTACCTCCCCGCATCCACACACTCCCAAATCACCGCTCTCATACCCACGTTCCTATCTTCTCTCAAAGAACTCAACCTCACCTTCCCGACATCTCTCACAAAACCTCTTCGTCCCCTCTGGATCACACAGGATTCCTCTCTCCCTCCTCCGCCAGACTCAGATGACGACGATGAAGACCAAGACCAAGACCAAGGGGTCATATTCCAGGAATACCGACCCGTCATCTGCTGTACAGCCAGTAGAAGAGTCGTCGGTAGCGAAGTCGATGAAGGAGGCTACATCCAAGGCGCAGGAGACGACACCGAGAACTGGGCCCTAGGCCTCACCCCAGACGTCTTCTGGGCCAACATCACAACTTTTCTCTCCGCCGCAGAAGCCGACGTCCCAGACCTCATCATCAAACTAGTAGAAGAAGCCAAAGCACAACGCCAGTCTGCCCCTTCCGGCGACGCAAACCCAGCTACCCTCCCCCGAAAGCAACTTACACCACATCTCTCCGTCCGCGCCATATCACCACTCGATCTCTCATCGCCAACGCCCCCTCCATCACAACAGCAACAGCCAAACGAATGCCTCATCCTTCTCACCGAAACACCCACCCCGAAAGAAACATGGCTCCTCTCCCCAACGCTCCTCCGCGTCGGCCTTGGCAAACATAAAACCGCCAGCCGCAACCTCCGCCTGGCTCTCACCGAAATATGCTGCTCCTTCGCAACCCGTTTCCTCCAGAACCACCAGCAAACCAACGCAGCAGATGCAGCAAGTACCGTTCAGCCGCCTCAAATCATCGTAGCTTGCGACTCGGGCAGGGACCTCTCCGTAGGCGTTGCCCTGGCGCTATCATGCTATCTCTTTGACGACGAGGGCCGCTTCCGCGTGCCTGACGACAAGGTGGCGTTTACCAAGACGTTGGTCAAGATGAGGCTCGGAACTATCATGACGGTGTATCCGGAGGCGAATCCGAGCAGAAGCACACTACAGAGCGTGAACAGCTTTCTGATGGACTGGAGGAATTAGCAAGGGGGTGGATTTGTAGCGAACATTCGTATAATTGGAATACATGACATGACATAAACCAAACAAGTATCCATGTGCTTTTGAATCGCTTTATATTTTCAGAAAGCGTCAATTCGTTCCGTCATATCTAATCATATCTAGCCTGCCACGTTGGTGTCTCTGTCTTAGTCTCCTGTATGAACCAAGCCAACAAGCAAAAGAACCCAAATTCCACGCCTTCTCAAAAAGGCAAAACCCCATAATGCAAGAATAAACAAAAAGAAAAGAACAAAGCCAGTTTCAAACCTCGCCCTTCTCAATCTTGGCCAAAGCAGCCGGGAACTCGCTCCAATCGCGCATAATCACCACGGCGCCCGCATTTCGCAACACGCCCTCCATCTCCTCCTTCTTGTCATCGGCATACGGGCCAACATACCCAATAGTCCTGATGCCCGCTCTCGTAGCACTCAGGGTACCACTCTTGCTGTCCTCCACCGCAACGCTCTCAACAGCAGCCTTGCCCAACACCTTGAGCGCATGCAAGTAAACAGCAGGATCAGGCTTGCTCGTCGGCTTCTCCAACGACGTCGCCGCCGAAAACACCACGTCCCCAGGAAAGTACTTGTCCTGCCCAACCTTTTCAATGCTCGCGCGCACCCTCCTGAGCGCCGACGACGACACCACGGCCAGCTGGTACTTGCCGCTCTGCTCCAGCGTCTCGAGCTGCTCGTCGACGCCGACGCAGGGCCTCAGCGCCGCCTTGAGCTTGGCGATGACGGCGTCCTCCTCGGCCAGCACGTACTTTTCGAGGTCGTCGGGCGCGATGTCGATGCCGTGCGTCTTCTGCAGCGTCGTGAGCATGCCGCGGAAGTTTTGGCCGACGAATTCCTGGATGAGGGTCTCGCCGGTGAATTTCACGTGGACGTTGCGCTCGGCGCAGATTTGGTTGATGAGGTCTGCGCAGGCTTCGAAGGCGAGCTCCTCGGAGAGGACGAGGGTGTTGTCGCAGTCGAAGAGGATGGCTTTGATCTAGAGAGACAGGAGATTAGCTGCTGCAGAAGCGAGGGATTAGTAGAATCTGGAGGAGAGTTGGCTTACTTCAGGCATCTTGATCAAATGGTCTGGGTATTATATCCAAGAGAGGAGAAGAGAGAAGCAGAAGAAAAAGGAAGAAGAGAAATAGAGTACAATGAAGCGTTTACTAGGCAAATGTATAATGTATAAAGAAGAAGAAAAGGAGGAAGGAAACAATGAGAGAATTCGGGAACGGCTTCAAGTATATAAGGCACGAAAGATCACCCAAGTCAGAGTAAGCCAGGCCAATTAAGCTCTCCACATGGCAGGCCGCTTAAAAACAGGCACAGGTACGCATGAAAGGCTGTTACAATTACCTCATGTGAAACCCCGAGTCAAAAAGGGCATCCAGACGTGTCAAAACACATTGCAGCAAGTGGATATCCCTCTGCTAAATCTTGTTTCTTGGCGCGATGCCGATATGGATTTCAGCAGTCAGCCCCGTCTCACCAGAAAGTGCCAGACGCACAATTGAATCATCATTACTTGGTTTCCTTCACATGCCAAAACGAGTAACTCAGCCCATTTACAGTAACACGTCCTTAGTATTCTCCCCTACTGTCAATATTCCTCCTAATAACTCTCTTTCCTCCCCCATTCCAACATTGATCCAAAACAATCAAAATCCCCCCCTTGTCTAGCCCTCTCCTCTCCCCAATCACCACTCCCCAATTATTCCCATCAAATCCCAGCCTTGCTTCGTCTCGTTCCCTTTTCCCGTTTTTTTACCCCTCCCCCTCCACGGGTCATCAGTGTCGTCATCGCCCCTCCTTGAACCAATGTTAGCAGCCCCCCAATTCCCCCATGCTAAAATGATTCGTCGCTCCGTACGGATAAAACAAACCGCCAGGCTCACATTGTCACTTTATTGCCGATATTAAACGCGCATCATGTTATATCCTTTGTCCCCGATATCATAAACGCGCATCATGTTAATATCGATGTCAGCAACGGCCCCGGTCGAAGCCAATGAATAAAAATTATTTAGTCAATTCGCTTCGCTGGAATTCTCGTCATGCTTTTTGGCTGCTCGTGACCACGTCTTGGAACGCGACCTGGAGACGGCGCCTCGGGTGGCTGAGACCGAGACACAGCATGTTAATTACTTCTGAACAGCTCAACGCCCAAATCATCAAGGCAGTCTTGAACGAAGTTATGCACTCACAAGTGTTAATTAATCTACGAGGGCTACATCGTCAAAAAAGGCGCTGGATTTTCAACAGCTACCTATTAGTAACTATAGAATAATACATGTATACAGAAACTACCTTTAGGTAAGACGCAATTATTGGTGCCAAAAGCAATGCAATTCTTTTCAACCGCTATCAATCAAGTGTTGTGTCGCTACATCGACCAACTTAAACATAATGTATAAATCTCCCGCAATTCCTCAATCACAAAGGCCTGGATGCTATCGTCTTACTCGTGCCAACAAAAAAATCCTCCGCGTGCTTAAACTCTGCCAGAAATTCATCCCTAAAACGCCTCTACTCCTTGTCAATTCCTCTTGACATTACAAAGGTGGCCAAAGAAAAAACATAAAGAGAAGAAGAAAAAAACACGCCAGCTCCTCATTGTCGTCGTCCGCGGCATGTATGCTTGACAGACGGGACTGTGCCTGACTGCGCGGACATTCATTCCCAGCCTTCTCAAAAGGATCATGCGACTTGGTTTCTCTGAGGTCCTGTTCATGTCCCGCATACCAAGCCCTCTGTCGTTATGTGTGGTAATTTCTTTTTCCCTTTTTTTCTTTTTTTAATTGTTTCAAGCCTTGCTGGAAGGAAGCGCCTGTAGATTGTCTAATTCCAATCTTACAAAATTTCCTTTAGCTGCGTCTTTTGCTCTGGCGTCAAGGTTGACGGAAAGTTGACCCTGTAGCGGACAATGAAATCGCCTCGTTGCCCGGGCTTCTTTGTCATGGGCATGCCCAATCCAGGGTACCGATCCTCGCTTCCGGGTTGCGTTGGGCCGCCCTTGTCTATGCTGATCTGCTTGCCGTCGATTGTAGCAACTACCCGCTTCCATCCAGTCAAAGCCTCCTTGAGGTCCAAGGTGACGGTGTGCACAATGTCGTTATCCTCTCGCTTGAATAAGGGATGCTCTTTCTGCAAAGCTGGTTAGCATTCATATTCAGAAAGCGGTCAAATAGTTGAGAGGGGGTTGTGTAAGTGAATTGCTTAGCTTACCTCTTCGACAATAAAGTGCAAATCTTGTCTACCGCCCTCCACCTGGTCGCCAACTCCATTAAACTTGATTTTGGAACCCTTCTTGAGCCCTGGCTTGATGGGTACCTCCAAGATCTGATCCGTTTGCACGCGCTTGCCTGATTTATCAAATGTCTTGCGCTTAATCTTCATCTTCTTCGTCGTTCCATTGTACAGCTCCTCGAGAGTGAGAGCTAATGGCCGCTCAACGGTGGTAATCTCGGGCGTCGGCTCGCGATTCCTCTGTGGTGGCTCAGCGAAGCCGGATCTTGTCCTTGTCCGACCTGATCGCGGACCGCCAGCACCGCCAAAGGAAGAAAAGAAGTTAAAGTCATCATCGTCGTGGCCGCCGCCACCGCCGTGCATTCCTCCGCTGCGCTGAAACTCTGCAAACAGATCCTCAGGGTTCATGAAGTTGTACCCCTTGGTGCCGCCTGTGCTGAAGTGGAAAGTTCTAGCACCGCCTCCTCCCGGCATGCCTCCGAAATCGAAGCCGCTGAAGCCTCCAGGCATGCCGCCTGCTCCCGCGTATGGATTGGCCCCTGGACCGCCTTCGGGTGGAGGGGCACCACCCCGCAGCAGGAACTCGAGGCCATACTGGTCGTAGATCTTGCGCTTCTCCGGGTCGGACAGGATTTCGTAGGCTTGCGAACACTCTTTGAACTTTTCCGAGGCGTTGGGGTTGTCCTTGTTCTTGTCAGGGTGCCACTTCAAAGCAGCTTTTCTGTTGTACGCATTGTGGTTAGCTTCTCTTCTTTTCACTTTTTTGCATGGGTTTCGAATTGGCTGGTTGGGCGGCAAAGCTGTGTGGGGAGTAGCATGCGAATGGTCGTCGGCGGCCAATTGCCACCCGCCAGCCTAGCTTTACCCAAGTATGACGACAAAGGATGGGAGTAAAAAGCCGGGCGCGAGAGAAAGGAAATCAATGAGCGAAATAGATGGTTACATACCTGTATCCTTTTTTAATCTCGTCTTGCGATGCCTCGGGCTTGATACCCAAGGTATCGTAGAGCTTGGTCTCTTTGACCATGATGACGAACTGGTCGGGCGTGCGTGCTCTCTAGCAGTGGTGGGGGCCAGCGGCAGCTGCTGCCACGGCAGATTCACAGTATTTGATGCGACGAATCGACTGTAAGACGAGAGCCTCACGAGACGTAACGCTGGTGCTGAGAATCGTAAATTGGATAAAGAGGCGAAGCAGACAACAAATGATGCTATCGCAGTCGGGGGGTCGAATTGTAAAGGTAGGGAGAGAAATGGGTAAAGGTATGGAAGATGAAAAGAAGAAGAAAGATCGGTCAAGGAATTCTGGTATGGAGGGGAAACTGGGAGAGAAGTGAGCGTGAGCGTGAGAGCAAGCCTCGCTGCTACTAATATTCAGGCCTGGTCAGGTTACCACAGCACAAAGGTGAGCCGGTTGTGGGGCTGGCCTTTTTTGCTGGGACCTTGTAGAAGCTTCCCTTCCCGCTACCGGCTATGACGCACGAGAGCTGGGGGGAGATCAAGTACATACAAGTATCAGACGGCAGCGGTTGAATTTGATCGACACAGCCAGGGCGGACAAAGGCCTGAATGCTGGTTTGATCTGATGCTAGGCTGCCAATGGACAACGGTCGGCGAGGTGAAGAATAGGTAGCCGTGGTGATAGTTGAGATTAAGAGGTAGAAGTGAGTAGACCAGCTGCACGAGGGGTCTGTCTGGTGCTATATAAGCCGTGCTGGTACGATAACGTCTGCAGCAGACAACCTCTAGCAGTCGATATGGATGTCTTAGTGCCTGCACACGTCTGAATTGTAAAGCCGTCGAGCCAATAAACGTATTAAAGCAAGTAAAAAGAGGGGGGTTTGTCATGTAAGATGAATGTGATGTGATGCGGAAACGCTGCAGCTGCAGATGCATCAACCTACGGCAGGCCAACGCACACAACAGGTGCTAATGCCAGATACTGGAGCCAAACAGGGAGAAGAAGAAGAAAGGGTCCAAGAGGGAAGAAGAAAGAGAGAGACAGAGGCAGAGATGGCATATATCGATCTCCTTTTTGTCTCTGGGCCTGGTACATGAAGCAGAGCGGAATCTATTGGCAGCAGGTGACTTGCTCAGGTCGCCTCTTGCAAGCGGTCCGGGGTTGGGCAGGTGATGCTCTCTTTTTGTGTCATGCCATGAGATGATGGGTTAGAACAAGCTCCCGAGCTTCTTTTTCTTTTCCCTTTTCTATTCGTATTTTTGCCTCAGGTACCATTCCTTTGTTTCATCCCCTCGTATATCATCTTGTCTCTCACCAGGTACACGCTGCATCCATTAATCCATCCATCCTTCCACATCAACACCTTCATCCTCCCTCTCCGCCAAAAAAACGTCAACCTGGAACCTAAATCAACCTTGAGCACCACCCGCTTCGCCCCACGCTGCAGGGATCAATCACGCCCACTAAACATGGGCCCTAAACAGCTCGCTGGCAGCACTAAGCTCCAGTTGGCAATGACCCGTCAACCTCCATCAAACCCAACTCCCTGATGCGCTGGTCTATCAAATCCAATGAGGCCTCAATCCCAGCCACGCCCAGCCATCCCACATCAAAGGGAATGAATTGTATGGATTCCATCTTCTTTTCTGCCCCTGCATCCTCCATTCGTCTGCTACAGTACATGAAATCCCTGGGTGCATGGGCCTTTCATGATCCCTGCGTGTAGCTACTAGTATACAGGACGTTACGTCAGGCCCAAATATGTAGATACATGCTGCAGCACTTGATGCCCTACTGTACTCGGTAACAACCTGAGAAACTCGGAACAGCAAAAAGAGAAACAACAAACATTGCACTAAAGCAGCTAACCGAAACACCAAGGCAAGCAATATCTGTACAGTAGAGCTACAGCTTTGAATCATTCCATGTGCAAGCTTGTGGCCGGCCAAAAATGTCCGTCTCGTGGAAGCTTCTAGAAGCTTCCACGTCTAAACTGGCTATGCCCAACTTGCGAATGCTCGCGAGATCAAGCATTGCAACACCAAGCTCTTAGAATTGGACAACCCCACGATTAATATTCTCGGGGATAGCATCAGAATGAAAATTAAGATAGAGGTTAATCGTAAAATAACAAGACTGGCTACTAATAGTTATCTTTCACTTCGCCGCTGTAACCGAGTTCTGAGTCTAAATCTCACTTAAAAGTGAGAATCTCAGCGCCAAAAGTCCAACAATGCCATTCAAAAATCTTGCGCTATCGTGCCCACTGAAAGTGGTGCATTGCAGTCCGCGATTAGCTCCCTATACAAACGACCTCGCCACCAGTCCGTGACCTCTTCCCATCGTTGATTCTTCCCCGAAAGCCTTTAAGACAAACTTGTCCTCCTTGCCTCTCTTCCGTCTTCTTCTTCTTCTTCTTCATTTGGCAGGCAAATCATGACGTGCCCATGTAATTATGCCTTCTAAGTCCCCTTTTCTAGACATCTATTCCTGGATATCGGATATCTCCATGTCCATACTTAGATCTCTCCCAGTGTCGTTCCCCAAAGGTGGTCGTATCAGTGACGGCGGCCGAACTCGCTCTTGCATTTCCGGGCTCTTAGCCACCTGAGCCTCAGCCATCTTGTTCACTACGTCGTCTGTCTGGCTGTCTTCAGAAGGAGTTGGCCTATGTGCTTCACCCTTGTTTGCCGCTAGCGTATCTGGCGTAAGAGTTGCAGATTCAATCGTAATCTGAGCTGGATCACGATTAAGTGTGGTCGGTGGGATTTCGAGAGGCCCGAATTTATCCTCAGCGTCAGAGCCCCTGACATACTCCGACTTGCCCCCCGACATGTCCGCCATCTCCATTTCTGCCTGTTCTACCTGCTCGTCAAATGCATTTTCAAACGGACTTCTATCTTCGCTGCCGATAGACGCTCGGTTGGTGTCCATAGAGTCCATGCTATCTCGATGCTTTCGCTTGGAAGGTGAGATTGGGTCGACAGAAGTATGCCTCCTTTCCTCAACGCTGTCAGCCACAGGCCGCTTCAGCTCTTGCCGGAACGCCTTATTATCCGATCTAACAAACATATTCAGGGCATCTGACAATGGGGCCCTGGGCGTGGAGATTGCTTCTTCAGTCGCATATACGAGCAGTGGCGTCTTTGTCTCGAGCCATACGTCTCTAAAGATTCGCTCAACTTCTACCTTCTATCAAAAGGGAACAGGCGTTAGCGTTGCTTTTGGTTAAAGGGGAAAAAAAGAAGCGTAGCATGTTACTGTACCTCGGATCTAACCAGTTGGTCTTCGTTGGGAGAGTACTCTAGCCGCCACCACTGATCGACCGGTGATTTCGGGTCTTCTGATTCCACAGATTCCGGATAGAGGCGCTGGCAGACGTAAACAATGTCTCTATCAGTAGCCACGCCCCGGAGAAGATACTTCTTGCACGTCATTGGCTTTGGCCGGCCTGGCTTGTCTGGAACAGTCAAGAGTTTGCCGAGGAAGCGTTGTTTGGCTTGAATCTGTTCTAGCTGAACGCGGAGGTCTAAGATGGCTCATTAGCACGGCTTGTTCACTCCTTATCCTTGGTTATGATTTGACAAATCTTCTCACCTTCGGTCTTTGCTTCCATATCATGCAGTATCCGTTCGGTCAAAAGAAGTACTTCGTCCACCTGTTCAGAGTGTTTGGCCTGCACTTCGGTCATTTGACATGGGGCGTCCCGGTAATTGGGGTACTTGTTCGTGTCGAACCCCGAAGCCTCCATCGCCTGAAACCGACCAGCGCTCTCAAGATAATCTGAAAACGCCTTCCACTGCTCCGTAGCATTGCGGATCATGTCCGTCTTGTTAAACGTCAGCTGGTTCCAGTCATCTTGCCATTCTTGTAGACGTCGCTCTTCAGTTGTTACGCTATCGAGTGCATTCTTGGTTTCCAGTAAAGCAGATGCTATCCGTCTGGCCTCCTTCTTACGGCTTTCCAGATATCGTTCAGGATATAGCACTTCCGGAATTTCAAAAGAGTCAAGTGGCCCATCGTTTCCGACTTTGATGGTTAGAACTTCGCCCATCTTCTTAAACATGGCGATTCTAGACCTGTCGTCGGCATCATGCCACGATAATAGGTCTCCCCACATCAAATAATCGAGGGCTTCGTAGAGAGTTTTGATGTGTGCATACTCAAGCCCTGAGTGGTCGAATTCAAGCAATCCAAATCTCGCATGTTGGATCTCGCTGTCCTCGTTAGTGCCAACGCTTGCCAGTATCGCTTCTTGATGCAAGGGCTCCAGCAACTCCCCATCATTGGTGTCGCCGAGTTGGGCATAGAATTGCTTCTCTATATCACTTGTTGTATCTTGCATCAAATTCGTAAGCGTATTGACTGTTCCATAACTCCTCTCTGTCGAATCGAGAAACGCCATGAGCCGATGGATTTCCTCTTCAAAGTTTGGCCTCGCAGCATTGTCGTAGCCCCACCCCGATTCTTCTGGCTGCATTTGACGTAAAGCCTCTGGGGGTAGGATTTCTTGTCCATTCCACCATTCGTTATTAAAGCCGTAGGATGCCGCAGGAGAGCCGCACCGTAAGAGAACATTCCTCGCTAAGGGAATTTGACTGAAAATCGTGAGCAAACCACCCAAGGTGTGGTGTCTCGCTGAGCCGGATCCTTGGATCAAGAATGCTGGAGTTTCGGGAGATCGCTTTCTCTGGGCTGGCGATGGGGCGTTATCCAGCCTTGTCTTGAGCGGCCCAACAGGAACCATGGCCCAGTTGTCCTGGTCGTATTCGGTACGGTTCGCCGGGCCAAAGTACGGCGTTGAAGTCGACTGGCTTATGACGCCTGACTCTTGTGGAGGGATCGATAGCCCCGCTTCTTGTGCTGATTCGCGCAGCGCCCTTTGCATATCCTCGTCCTCTTGGGATTGCATGGTATTTCCTCCTATCAGCCGTGTTAGAATAGTTTATTCCATAGGTACGGGGGAGTGCAGAGCACTACCAGCTGTGTCCCCCGAGGCCCAGTCGACCATCCTACCTAGTGGGGACCTGACGTTGGACCGCGAAGGAGGCCTTGATGGAGCTCCGTAGCCAGGCGGAGGAGGCGTCACCCCTTGTATGATATCGTTGCCGTTTAATGATTCGATGTGAAATGCTGCTCAGAATGTCAGCTACCAGATGGTACTCTCCCCATTGGTGTGGATAGCTCCCCCTTCATACATCTGACACCATCGGTACCGGCTGCACCGTCTCTATCGGCTGAAAACATGGACTCGTTCCATAGCGAAGTATATTTTTGTCGGAACTACAGCCACACAGATCAGTATATTGCTACTCGGTCATAGAATCCTAAGCGACTTGGGGTATAGGAGTCGTGCGTACACTCTCAGCGTTGTCAAAGTATTGCATAACGACCGTTTCGACATTTCGATTATTATTCTGTGTCGTATTAGCTGCCACAGTAACCTGGCGCTCCAGTGTAATGCAAACGAACTCTGAGGGCGTTTATGACCAAGTTACGGTCATCGACTGGGTTGAGGCCCGCAAAGTCAATGACCTGCGAGATGTCATCTTCGGACGGCTCCATCGAGGCCATGGCGAATGGCGGCCACTAGTAGCTCTATTCGGAACAATGGCGAGATTGTTGTAGCTGTAACAGTAAGAATACCGAGATTAAAATACAGTTTGCGTTTCCGGGACACCAGCCAGGGCCTGGTTCACGCCCTGTCTCTCCCTCTTTCTCGCCTCGTTTGACAGGCACAGGAAGGACAGGACAGGACAGGACAAGACAGGACAGGTGACCCTAGCTCCAGAAACGGAACAAAGCTATCGAAGATGCAAACCAGGGCGTGGCGTCTGCGGGCATAAAGAAGCAAAAATGAGCGAGAGGCCAATTTAAGCAATGAAAGAGGCGGAAGAGCGTCGCCAGCAAGCGACGCAAGCTGTTCGTTGTTGGTGCGAGCCCTGGCCGTTTGATGGGATGAGCACCTTGGGAGGTGAAAGGCGGTTGCGGGCAAAACGTCAGTGAAGGAGGGACCTGAGTTCATGCCGATAAGATAAGCTGCGGCTATGCGGCCAGCATGTTAGCCTGAGTTAGCTGAGTTAGGTACCTGGACAGAGCACTGAGGGAGGGGCTGCTGGAAGTAATCTGGCAAGCAGATGACAGAAAAACCAAGGCCGACAAGAATTCGAACACCCACGAGTTAAATCATACGCCTACAAGGGGAGTAGCTGCTATATCTACATTTCCCTAATAACTGCTACTATATTTATACTTCTCTAATAACTACCTATTACTATATGTATATTTCTCCAGTAACTGCTGCTCTATTTATATAATAAAATATATATGCTGGCTAAATACTAGTAGGCGTTCTTCTGCTATATAAAAGTACTACCTACTTAATCAGTTGATGAGGTGCTTAAATTGCTAAATGTATGTACTTATTTACTTTGCGGTCTCGCTTTTTCTGACCTCCGCTTGCCTGGCAAGCCTGGAACCGCTGCAAAGCATAACCGCTGCAGGGCCACGTACGAATTACGCAGCTCTTCTGGTCAAATGATGGATCATATGTACTAGATACGTACGTATGCATACCTATGGCAGCCCAAATACATTTCCTACTAAGCTAGGCCTATAAATTGCCACTTAATATTTACTAGATATGTGTGCTCAGTTTAGTATTAAGATCCTTGGTGATCAACCATTTCGTCTCCAGGGTTAGATAGATGTCATCGGCTTCAACTGATGAGATGGACTTTCTAGCCTTTTTCAACCCAAACAGCTTATTCAGTCACTTTCTCATGCCAAAGGAACACACTGTAGCCTTTTCTTCTTCTTAAATAAAAGTGTATGTATATGTGCTTGGTGTATCAACGCGTCTATGCGCTTCTGCCTTCTATGTAACTTGGCTGCCCTCAGACTCGAGCTACAAAAACGATAAAACCCCGCTAATATGAGAAATGCATGTAATGACCCAAACCGGCAAACGCAAAGCAAAAGCAGTAGTGTAAAACAAGAAAACCGCAAAAAAAAAAAAAAAAAAAAAAAAAAAAAAAAAAAAAAAAAAAAAAAAAAAAAAAAAAATCAAATGTAATCCTTCCGTGGTCCAAGAGTAGAGATGCCACGCCATGACACCGGACCCTCTCCCAGTCCGTTCCATGCAAACGTAGGTAAGAAGCCGCCAAACGCCATCAAAACGGATCCGCTAGTTGAGTAGGTGAAGTAAGCCGTCGATTTTGGCGTGCCGGGACAAGCCAGCCAACCGGCCATTTGCTCTTTCGCGGGGGAAACAGCGCATTTTCCAAAGGTCATGTTGCGTTCAGATGGGATGCTCATTTGTCATCCTCATCCTCTTCCTCCTCTTCGTCATCGAAGTCGTCCATATCTTCTTCGCTATCGCTTCCTCCAAAGTCTTCCTCCTCATCTGACATATTCCAGAAGTCTGCGTCGTCATCGACCGGCTTGACCGGTACTGGAGTCAATTCCTCCATGCTGGGCATCTTCATACCCTCCGGGATGTTTTTCTTGGTCGCGGCTACCGTAGCCTTGGCCAAAGTATTATACTCGGGACGGTTATCTCGGTAGAGAACGCTGGCATCGACGTTGGCTGCTGAATTAATCTCGGGGTCGTCCATGAGAAGAAGAACGGATCTGAGAACAGATTCAACTCCGTGTAGAACATTCCATCGCTCGCTCGCCAGTTCGCCGGACTGCTCGTCCTCGCCAGGCTTGTGGAGAATGGAAATGCAGAGGTTTCCGTCGGAATACACGTTGGGGTGGATGATGTTGGGGGTGAGGAACTTGAAGGCCGGTGGCTGATAGGGATAGTCGGATGGAAATCTCATCTCGGCCTAAAGCACCTTGTCAGTTTCTCATCGGTTCTAGCCAAGGCAAAGTGACTGTGAGAGAGAGCATAGTAGGCGGGCTTGGCTTACCTTGAGGAACGCTCCATGCCAAACGCTATCAGGATTGACAACCCAGAGGCCAATCCTCCACTTAAGAAGATTGGTCTCGTCCGTCTATATATGGTGAGCAAGAGACTCGTTGCTGAGTCTAGTCGATTCGGGTGAACTTACTGTAATCTCTACCCACTTCTCCTTCTGGAGAGACCGCAGCTCCTGCATAAGGCGCTTCTGAGCCATGACGCTAGTAGGAGGAGTAGAACTGTTATAGGGGAAAATGAATTAGAAGAGGAGTCCCCGAGTCGTCGTTGTCCTCTTTGCTCTGCGAACTCGACGCACAGAGCAGTGGCTTCTGGCCGAGTGTCGGCAGCAATCGGGAGAGTCTAGGGGGCGGATGGACGGGTAAGGCAGATGGGCACCACCGATGACTCGATGCTATCGTCCGAGGATATTCGCTGGGGCGTGAAAAGAGACGCGTATGAGAACACAGATCAAAAAGAGGGAAGATGCAAGTAAGAGAAAGATCCCCGGGCCGCAAAGGGTTGGCGAAGGTAGAAGCGCTCGTCGAGGAATTTCCGAAACTCAGCCGGGCCGGCTACGGCACCACAGATGTGACGGCATCAGGTGGCTGCGACAGGTGACTGCCGCAAGTCCCGGGCGGTGAAGCCTCCAAGGGCCTCTAAGGGCGCCTGTTAGTCGCAGCTAGACTGCCAAAAAGCGCTGCTGCCCCTCCCCCAGGCGCCCCCGCCTGCAGGGGTCCTCGCTTGGGCTTTAGGGGTGCATTCCGAGTCCGAGGGCTGCTATCATCGGCAGGGACTGCCAAGTATTGCTCCCGTGGCGCTGGTCATCGGCGCTACTTGGGCGGTACGAGCTGGGCAATAGGCGGTACTCGTATTAGCCGCCACGTGAATTGGCTGAGACGAGGGGGGAAAGGAGTTTGACATCTGTCATGAGAGCTGAATATCGAATTGAATTCCCTCAGAAGAGAGACAAGAAGTCAGTTGCCAATAGTAATAAATGGGCATCCAGCTGCACGGTACGACAACATACGATGGAACCCAATTCATGCATTGTTTCAATACCAAGTCATTCCATATTAGAGCCCTGCTGCAGGTCTCAATTTTAGAGAACCACTCTAATGTTCACTAAGATTCGGTACGGAGTACAAGGCAAGACTATGGCCACCCACTACGGAGTAACCCGAGTCCTAACAAGCGTGCTCTAACTGGAATTATCAAGCCATCGATCTAATACCGAGATCTGCGCCGTCATCCTCAAGCCACGCCACCGGAAGAAAAATTCATTTTTGCTAGCATGAAGCTGAACTTTCTATTGTAATGTAGGGGTAAGAAATTAAAACTAGCGGCTTCCATAAGATTCCATTCAGCTCGTTTGAGCGCACCTTATCATTGCTTATTCTCGCTTCATCGGTGGCCAATGGCATCCAGTGAAATGGTTCATTCAGCCGTCTGGATGTTGTGTGGCGCACATGCATTTGGCCCGACGGCTTCCATGTTAGGCACCAAGTGAACCACATCGAGAGACTATAAGTGATTATTATGAGCTATACCCAACTCTTGGATAAAAGTAAAACTGGATAAATAACATCTGTCCATCTACTGCGTATATATCACGGGAATAGTCCAATGCTACCTACAAATCATCGTCAAAATATACATCGCTTTGACTTATATGCACAGATCCCCCCTTGCTCAACTACATCCTTCAACCAGATAAATCGTAGTACATGCATGTCCCTGATCGGAAGTTGTACAAGAACGAATGCTTCGAGCCACCCTTCTTTTCATACTTGTACCTCCAAGTGTCGAGTTGATCATGAATTTCACGGACGTTCTTCTTCTCCGACGTTGCCACGCCATGTTCAGCCCTCCGCCAGCTTTCAGGGTCCGACAAGGTTGTGCTCTGTACAAGCTCCATTAGGTGGTCACTAGTTTCAATGGCCAAAATAGGGCCTTCGAGGAATGAGTTCATCAGCGAGGCTGCGGTGACCTGTGCTTGTTCCACTACTGTACGCCGATTGAACTTTTTGCTCTTGGTTTGGGCAACCAAAATCTTGACTTCCTGCTCGTGATCTTTCTCGCCTTGCGTTGCAGGCTCGGGCGTCCCGCGGAACTTTGCTGCGGCTTTGCTGTCTCGGTCTCGTATCTCAGGTCTTAGCCAAGAAAGGAGCTGTGCCATGGGTATATCCACATCCGGCACATCCTTCTTTCCAACAGTTTTAATTTTCAGCATAGAATCTTGCTTGATGATGATGATCCAACAATAGCTCTCATCCCGGTGTTTTGACATGAGATCTTCTGGAGACCTCGCATCTCTAGCAAGTTCTGCACTGATATCGTGTGACCAGAGTAGCCGCAACACCTCAATACCAGACGATCGAAGGGTTGCTGCGTCAAAGCTTGCCACCAGAATATCGCACTGCAACTTTGGTCTTAGCCGGGCACCTCAGATTGTCGCATCATTGATGGGTACTTACACGTTTACTGCTGAATATGCTGCTCACGTCTTCTTCACTCTTCTTCAAGAACGAATAGCCGCCTGATTTTGGCGTCTTTGCCAACCTTTCCCAAGCCAGACTGAATCCGACAGCATGGCGTTTCTCAAACTGTCCTCCAATCTTGGGGCGTTGCTCGTTGATCAAGTGATCATACCGGCCACCGGCGGCAAACACATCTTTGGCTTTCTTATCGTAGATGCAAGAGAACAGGATGCCACCGATATAAAAGCTTTCCTTGAGACTGTTGAGAGGGTTTATATAAATTTTAGTAGTGATGCCCAATCGTTTGGTATACTCAACCACCTCCTTGAGATGCGCTATTGTCGACGCGGCCCGCTGGTACATATCGCTGCCTTCAAAAACGAGCTTGAGTTTTGCAAACGCTTTGTTTGGTGTATCTGTGTCACACAGTTAGCGGTGATACAACTCTCTTGGCTGTGCGTAGAATTCGTACCTCGGAAATCGAAACGCTGAAGTTCGTCAATACTAGTGGCTGATATACCCACAGCAGGAGATCGAAGCTCCATCCTAATCTTCTGCCATGTATGGTTGTGAATATTCAACCGAGACAAGACATCTGCTGCTGCCCTTCTAGAAGAAGTTGGAATCCCACAATGCTCAAAAATGAGCTGAAGGATGTCGGAGTGTCCGATGTGGAAGCACATCTGTGATGCAGACAAGGATGGAAATGTATGAAGAATCTCATCCAGGACCTTCAATACCTCGGCCTCTTTTAATGCCAGATCCAGCGTGTCGATTGTGACAATGTCAAAATCCACCTCACCAAACATCTGAGGCTGTCCCGTATCTTGCTTATCTCTAAAGACGCTGCCAAACGTAAAGGTGCGCTGCAGCGGAGGAGTTTGCGAGTGTTTTGCCAACATTCGAGCGTGTCCCATCGTAAGATCATAAGGAAGTTGGAGAACAGTGCCGTTAGAGTCAAGGAGTCGGACAGCGTTGTCAGCCTGGTGCACCGTCTTGGGATATATCGAAGTTCGTGTTGCTTCGAGGGCTCCGTGGCGGCGAAAAATGGCCACCAACGCATTCTTGACAATGCTTTGGTTCAGAAGCTCGGCAGAACTAGGTGTGGTGCCATTCATGTCCCACGCGAAATTCTTAGCCGCCTCCACGGGCCGTGCAAACAGCGTCGACAACATTTTCTGGTAATACGGCGAATTAGGGTCCGCCAGTCCGGCCAAAGTCCTCCTGATGGTCTCGCTCTCCATCTGAACTGGCAGTTTACCACTCTTGAGCAGATCAGCACTGGATGGTCGTTCCTTTGGGTTGTGGTTGACCAGCGAGAGCACAATTTCCGTTTGTGTCTTTTCAGGGGGGCGGAAATCTGAGGGGAGAACAGGGACAGGACGTCGAAGCTGCCCAAGGACATCGGCTTTTTGCATGCCCATCATAGGCAGATAGCACATTTCAAAGAAAATGATTCCGAGAGAATACATCTGCAAGTACGTCAGTTTTCACGTAAAGAGATATCAATAGAGAAACATACGTCGACCTTAGTGCTATACATCCCATTGGATGCAGATCTCACTTCTGGGGCAGAGTAATAAGCTGTTCCAATACTTCTCGTCATGTCATCTGCCTCATAGCCGTTGGCAGTGGTTCGATCCACAGAAAATTGGCCGCTAGTTGCCAAACCAAAGTCGCCAATCTTGACATTATCCACACCGTCGGCACTGCTTGCAATGAATATGTTCTCTGGCTTGAGATCGCGGTGAACAATACTTAACGAATGGATGTGCGCCAGGCCCTCCAGAATCTGTCTGAATAGTCGCCACACTTCTGGCGTATTTTTATACAGCTTGCGCGCGATAAGATCTCTCAAAGTCTAAGGTTTGAAGTCAGTAGTTGCTTAAGAGAGGCTAATCAATCCTTCATACGTACTCGCTTCTCGCAGTACTCCATGGAAATGTAGAGCACAGTTCGATAAGATCGGTGCATTCGAGCGCGCCGCTGCAGGACAGCTAGCCTCTCCTTCTCATGAAGCTTTTCTCGATGACCAACGGAGTCCACAATAGAGCTTTGATCATCGTCTTCTTCTTCATCAGAAGGATCTTGGTCGTCCTCATCATCCTCGTCTTCGTCAGAATCGTAATCAAATTCCACTCCAGCATTGGACGAAATAAAATCCAGGCCACCAGTGCTTGTAGCAAATTGGATATCAATGCCAGCAGATTCGTTGCCGGTGTCTCGGGTATCCTCTGTGTAATCATCGGTTGACGTTTCACCCTCGGTGTCTGTTGAATCAGGTATTTCTTCAACCCAGGTGTTGTAATACCGTACGACGGCAGGATGGCTAAGCTGTGAGAGTAGTCGGACTTCCTTGAGAATTTCCGTAAGGCTTGTCTGTGAACGCTGTGTGATTTTTTTGATGGCATATATTTGCCCATCCAGCTTTTTCCTAGCTTTGACGACTTCACCAAACCCGCCCTTACCAAGTCTTCCCTCTTCCACAAAGTCTTCCGTGTACCGAGACACGGCTGCTGATCTATTCATTGAATCTCGCCTGAGCCTCACGGGAAGGGCTTGCAAAGAACTGATGGACGGGGTGTGGGACAACATGGCAGAACTGTCTTCAAACAGGACAGGAGCATCTGTCGCAAGAAACTCACTAGCACCAAGTTCAAATGCTCTCGGCCTTTTCTGCCTATCGTCTTTGAAGAAACGGCTGACTAGCTCTTGGAGGGGTTGGGAGAGCATCAACGATTCCATCAGATTTTTAGGAGAGGAATACTTGCGAAGCACATCCAACCCAAAAACCATCTGTACAAAAACAATACCAAAGTCCCATATATCAGCCTTGGATGTATACTGAGGTTTGGTAGCCGCTGCAATCTCAGGTGGCAGCCAGTACGCAGATTTTGCGGTGGTGAGCCCAATGGGGCCTTGTTTCTTAGAGGTTAGATTATGAATCTCTCTCTGATATGAGGCATCAGATATCTTTGGTACGATTTCGCCAGTAGATTCCCTAAAGAGAAGGATGTTCCCCGGGTGGATGTCTTGATGCGCTATGTTCTTGTTGTGGAGAAAGTTCAGCGCATCCAAGAGATCTCTTGTCCAAGATCGAACCTTTGCTATCTCTAGATGGCCTGCTAGCTCTAGCAATTCCTCCAGTGAGCCTCTCTCAGCCAACGGGGTTAGAACTCTCACCGTCCACGTGTTGGACGCGGTGCGATCAGCGGCTGCACCACTCTCGACCTTGAAATCAAGAATGTCGACGAGATGTCGGTGGTGAATCTTGTTCCCAATTTTGAGATCTTGTAGCCGAGATTCTAAAGACTGCAGCTGTTTCTTGAATTCTTTCTGATCTTTGCCACTTGGACGCAAGACAGCCTCCTTCAAGGCTAATAACTGGTTTCCTTGGCCATTGGAGAGAACTGGACGCACGGTATAAACGGTGGAAGCCTCTCCGCTACGAGGGTCAGATTTGCCCGTGACAGATCTGAACGTCAAAGTATTTCCCATGCGATCAGTTAAGGTGCAGAATTGATCAAACTCAATCGTCTCGCCATCCGAGATCGAGGATGAGGATGGCCGGTGGGGGCTCAAGCCATTTGAGCGTCGGCTGAACTTTGACTCTCTCGCCTTTTGCTTCTGTCGCTGAAGTTCTTGTTGTAATTCTTCAGCAGCAGCCTTCTCCTTTTCTTTCATCTCCTCTTCTTCAAGGCGCTTCTCCTTCTCCTTTTGCGCCAGCGCCAGCTTTGCCAAGGCTGCTTCATGTCTATCACGCTCTTCTTCCAGCGACGGCAGCTGTTTACCGGACGCCTTTGCCTGTGCAGCATCCTCAAGGATATCTTGAATACCCTCAACAATCTTGTAGACCATCTCTTCTGCTTCCTTGGCGAAAATCTTCGGTTGCGTTTCCAAAAACTTCTGAATCTTGAACAAGGTGACCTCTCGGAGGTAGTTCTGGCCCTTGAGGGTCAAAAGCGGCGGTGTCTTTGGATACGTCGCCGTAATAGTAAAGCCAACAGTAACAGCAAATTCTTCATCACTCGGGGCTTTTATTCGTATGTCGAAAGACGGGTCGGACTTCTAAATGCATGTGTAAGTCGACATGCGCCAGCAAGGTTGAGAAACTAGACTAGGGAGGAATACCTTCCAGGCGCTATGCGCCGCCGTATGCTGAATAAAATCATCTCCATAAATGGCTTCTAAGGCAAAAATCTCGTTCCTCTGGAGCTCTTCGTACTCAATCTTGGTCGTCGCATCCGGACCGGGGGGCTTGAGGCCCGGAAAGCTTGAGTCATCCTTGGAGTTTGTCGACGGCGACGTCAGTATCCTGGGTGTTTTCCACGCCATGGTCGCGTGATACCTAGGTAAGAGCCACAGCTAAAGCCGTGACGCTTTACACAGAAGAAGCCATAGTGAAGACGGCTAGAGACGAGGGATAGTAAGGCTGGTGTGGTATGAAGGAGGAGGATTGTCGACAAGAGCCAGTAGCGCCTCGATGAAGCTATACCTGGTGGCGGGGCAGTTTCATCACCTGGTTCGTCTAGCGATCCCATCAATGGTCAGCACGAGCCAAATAGCTGCCTGAGCCGCTAATTCTATACCTGTACAGGGCTGAGCCAGGACCTGTCCAGTTGGGCTACAGCGGCTGGGTGGCGATCGATCCTCTGCCAGATTGCGGGAACCCGCTAGCTCACTACAGGGTCCTGGTAACCACTAAGTTGCCTGGAACTCTATCGCCGCCGCGGCTTGCGCTGATAAGGGAAAAAAGCATTTCGTCACTGGCCAACACACCGACGGGCAAGTAAACAAACACACCCTCGCAACCCTCAACCACGGACCCTGCAGACACAACAACGCTCCAACTTCTTCACCCGCAAGCTCATTGCAAATACGCTATTACAAAATCACGTCAAGCTTGTGCCGATTTTAACCAGGATTACAATTGTTTGAGCCACTCTATCCAACATGCTGGGCTGGATGCTGGGGCGCGGGGACAACGCGCCGGACGCGGCTGACACCGGAGGTATGTAAAATGGTTTCCATGATAGCAATATGATCGTGTTGGATATATCCTAATGATCTCTTTTTAACGATTAGACACCGCACTTCTCGATCAGCCAGACACTCCCGCTCCTGTTTTTGCTGCTAGATCATTCAAAAGTGCTCTCTTCGGCACTCCTATCCGAGAGTCGCACCGAGTGTTACGGGACAGGGCCAAAGCAGCAAAATCGACAACCATGCCGGCGGACAATACGTTAGATACTCCATTGAAACCCCAAGGTATCTTGCTGACCCCTGGTACGGGGACCTCGAGGCCAAAGCGCGTGTCATTCAACCATGACCTTGCGACAACGAAGACCATTTCGCCGAACAATGAGGGGGCCGCAGTCAGCAAAAGAACCCGTCTATCTGACGTGCTTGACAAAGCGAGACGCAAAAGCACCACAAACGTTTCCAAGGTGGCCGAACCCCGTATTATCAAGGACGAGTCGGATGAGGACGAATGGGAGGAAGACGAACTTGACGAAAATGGCGATTATTACGCACATGATACCACGGTAGACCTCAACGAGCCACACTCCCAATCGGGCAAATATTGGAAAGAAGAGTTCGAAAAGTACCATCGTGAGGCACGAGCGGAGATGGAGAAGCTCCTCAAGTACAAGAAACATCTCAAATCTTACGCGGAGGAGAAGGACTTGGAGGCTATTCATCTGGCTCAGAGGCTCAAGGAGGAACAAGAAAAGGTGGTCACCATGGAAAAGATGATTGCAGAAAATGCAAGCCATATGGTATCGAAACAGAAAGGAGCCTCCAGCGACGAAACTACGGAGTTATTGGCAACACTTACAAAGCAAACAGCTCTCGCAGCCCAATACCGACATAGGGTTCAGGAATTGGAAAGCCAGCTTGAAGAGCTGCACCAATGGCGAGAAGAGGACGACGACGAAGAGAGAGAGCGCATACGGCTACAGGGAACGACTTCGCCGAATACGGCAAGAACTCTAGTCGAAACCCAGCGAGAACTTCGACGATCTCGCGCACAACTCAAGGAGTTGGACGCCCTAAGAGATCAAGTGTCCTCTCTCAAGGCTCAGCTAAAAGCTGCTGATCAACGAACGTCTGTAGATCACTCAGCTCCCGATGAGATCACCGATACGGTCAAGGTGAGAGCGCTCAAAGCTCAACTTAAACAAGCAAGGGAAGAATCATCCAGGAAGGACGATGAACTTGGCCAACTGAAGAAGGAATTCGACTTGTTCAAGAAAGAGAGAGAAGCCCATGATTCGGATACCAAGGCCGTACTTGAACGTGCCCAAACCAAGATTACTGACCTCAAAAAGGAGGTCAAAGCACTGAAGGCCAAAGATGCAGGCCGGATTCATAAAGCAGAGGAAAACAAGTTGGCAAGGGACACCGAGGATGAGGAAATTTTACCGAGGCTCTCCGCGGCAACAAACGGCACTCGCAGGAGCATCGATGTGGCAGATCTTGAGAGACCCCGACATCTTGAAGGAGTCAATGCCAAGTCTCGAACATTACGAGACAAATTTCAAACCGATGCTACGCCGGGCCAGTCTCGAGCAACAGCAAAGTCAAAGGGCACAGCTGAGGCCTCCAAATGGCCGCCCTCTGCGTCAAGAACACCCAGAGAGGTCGTGTCAAAACGTAACCGGTCAGGGAGCGACGCGGGAGAGGACAACATTGCAATTTCCAGTATGCCCGTGCTCGCGAAATCCATGGCTCAGTCTAAGAAAGCGGCATCCATTGACGATACGGACGTCGAGATCGACCTTTTGCAGGACCGCTTTGCTCGTCTCGGCGGCGGTGACGCAGGTCAAGACAGAATAAAGGATGTTCCCAAGACCGGCAACAGCAAGGCGTCATTGCCACCAGAGCGACGAGCGGCTGCTCTAGCTCGGATTGAGAAGAGAATGGCCGAGAAGAGGGCCCAGCGACGAGATGGAACGGACAAGGAAAACGTACGGCCATGAAGAGGCGACGTTGGTCTGAGCAATCTACGATAATACCTGTTTTTTTTTTTTTCATTTAGGGATCAGCGTTGGTGTTATTACAGGGAAAATGGAGGGTGGTTATCAACATGATTTATTATGAGCGAGACCGAGTGTACGGCAAGCTGGAAGCTCTTGCTGCTTGGATTGACATTTTTTTTTCTTGTTCTTTTTCTTTTTGGTTTTCAATCTGTCCATGTTTATACCTATTTGTAACTATTGCCGGACAATGTTGGCGTGTATCGTATCAATCGCGATATCACACGGTCTAATACGGAACGGATGACGAGAGACAATGCAATTCAATTTTTAAACTTTACATACACATGTGCCAAAATGACAGCGCAGAATGAGATTCAAATCCAAGATGAAATTGCCCAGCTTGAGAGTCGCTTGCAAGAGGCAAAAGCCCGTCTGAGCGCTCTCGGCGCATCAAACCCTACCATCCCGTGTAAGTCAAAGAAGAGTCCATCGTCTATTGATCCCGTTTACTCACGCAAATAGCAACACCAGTCCGGCCTGCCCCAGCGCCATCACCATCTTCATCAACGCATTTCCTCCTCTTGCTCTCTGATTCCGCCCTTCCTATCGGATCATTCGCCTTCAGCAGCGGCTTGGAGTCCTTCGCGGCGCATAATGCCCGCGCCTCCTTCGGGGCCTTCCTCCCCCTCTCTCTGTCATCCTATGCCTCCACGACGCTGCCGTTCGTCCTAGCAGCGCATCGCCAGCCCGCGGATCTCGCGTCCTTGGACGACCAGCTCGATGCCGCCGTCATCTGCACCGTCGGCCGGCGTGCCAGCGTCGCCCAGGGCCGAGCGCTACTAAGCATCTGGGAGCGCTCATTCAAGACGACGATTCTCCCCAGCAGCGCCACAGACGCCCTCGTCCTCAAAGACTTCTCGGCGCTGCTTCGTCGAGAGAGCACCAAGGCCGGCGGCGAGGCTCCTCTCGTCTCAGCGCACCTCGGTCCGCTGTTCGGCGCGATTTGCGCCATCGTGGGGCTGACGCTTAGACAGACGGCGTATGTCTTCATGTTGAGCCACGTCAAGGCGCTGATTTCGGCGGCCGTGAGGGCGAACATGTTCGGGCCGTATCAAGCACAGAAGCTACTTGCGAGTGAAAACGTACAGGAATTGATTAACGTGGTGGTGGAGAGGGAATGGCACACGTCTGTTGAGGAGGCAGGGCAGAGCGTACCGGTTATGGATCTATGGGTTGGACGACATGAGCTGCTTTACTCGAGAATCTTCAACAGCTAAGTAGGATACTCTAGTATTCTTTTTCTCTTTAATATTAATATGGTATCATTATGAATGCTGTGCATGACACGAATCCTGTACCCAGTCTACAGTTATAGATAAATCCCAAGCCAAATACCACCAAAAACGCCCTATTTACTCATCGCTGTCGCTATCATACCCCACGAGAGGCCCCGTAGATGCAGGCGCCGTTGGCTTCGATGCCACTGCAACCTTTGCTCTGCCCAGAGCTGCCAAAGTGCTACTGGAGAATACACCTGCGCTCTGCGCCGGTTGTTGTTGATTTGCTTCTTCTTGTGCTGCTGTTTCTGTCTCCCCAGCCGTTCCATCTTCAAGCAGAGGCCGTTCTTGATATTCCACCTCGTATCCTCGTCTTCCAGCCGGATTGACTGCGTTAGGGCCTTGTGCGAAGTGGACTTCGTCTGGGGCCTCGTAGCCTTCCAATCCATAGCTGCTCTCTAGCTTTCTTCTTTTTCTGGCCTCTGGATCTTTGCCCTCGATTTCGGCGATGAACTCCGCTGGCAGCGCCCTTCGGATAGCCTCGGCGGCTTGTTCTTCGATTCGTCGCGCTTCTCGAGCTCGTGCCATGGGGTTAGGGTCGGCTGTAGCCCATCTAACGTTCAGTACCTCGTCGTGATCAAGAGATCTAGTGCTGGTCAGTGGATGTTGAAATGTGAGAAGATGTGGTAATACGTACTGATGCGCCATGGCTTCCTTGGCGAATTCCGCATTTGCTTCGTTGACATAGGTGACAAAAGCAACACCCCGAGAATTCAACACGCGAACTGGAGAACAATGGTCAGTCAAGCCCAAAGCAAAGGCAGTGTAATTGTAGTTGGTGATGGCACTCACTCCGTTCAATCGGGCCCCATTCAGCAAAGTGTCGCGCCACAATCTCCTCAATGTCGTCTGTTACGTGTATGCGGCCGATGTATATTGTTCTGTTCTGGCGCATAAAACTTCCAACACCGCCCATGTCATCTCTGTAATCGGAGAATTTATCTCTACCGAAGCAATCGACATTCGGTGCCGAGAGGTCGTACGGGCCGGGGAGTCGGTGTAGATACATGCAGTCTGCTCCTCGCGGACACAATCCTCTTGCAAAGAACAGGCAGAAATAGCTTCCCGAAACGCCGTCGGCTTTCGTGTATCCGCTGTCGCGAGCGACGTTGCAGCGGCCCTTCGATTTCGTCTGCTGGTATGCCTCGTGGTCGCCACCCGCCCATTTGTTATACCTGGCTGGTATCAGCTGCCGTTCTACCACAGAATTGGGGGGTTCGCAATGCCTCATTACTCACCAAATGTTAAAGGTCGTACCCGTCTGCGGTGGAGGCTCGTTGGTAAAGAAATCCGGGTCGACTTGCGGCCTAGCTGGCCTCCTCTTCCTGCGGATGATCTTCTTGACGACCTTTTTCTCAGTAGGAGCCGCGACCTCGCTGTTCGTCGTTGCAACAGCCATGTTCTGAGTCTCTTCATCGACTAACGGAGCCATTGCGACACCGTCTTCTTGTTGATCCGCCATGATTCGGTAAAATGAAGGACGGAGGGTGATTTTGTTGCGATGACAAGTTGAAGCTTGATGCAAGCAATTTTGTCCAGGTCGACGCGCCGGCAAGGCTGTAGAAGGACAGTGGCGAAAATGGCAGGCGGTGAGGCTAGTGCAATCCCAATTCAAAAGCTAAAAGGCCCCTCCTAAACCTTTTGCTGCAATTGCCAGAGCCCCGCCATCTCAAATCTCAAGTCAGAACTTCAAAGCTGCTCTTCTAAGGGCTTGACCATACGTCTTCAAGTAGACCGATACCCCCTTTTTCTTTCCCTTTACTGTTATATATAAGAAGACGGTATTGCCGTCTATAAAGAACTGGTGTCAACATGGTGAACATTACAGAGAAGATCAAGGAGTGAGTAGGGCTGGTTACGTTATGAGAGGCCACGGCTGATGACTTATTCAGGATTGAGGAGGAGATGAGAAAAACACAGAGTAAGTAAACCTATGGAATATTTGTTACAATTTCAGTGTCTTTGCCATCCCCTGAGTACCCCGAGAACCCCTATAGCGCACCTTGGCCTCATGAGGCTACCGTATAAGTGGCTGCGATTCCATTCGGCATTACGCATACATATCTCCTTTCACCTGCGGAAAGCGTTGTGTGCCGTGAAGATGGTATTCTCAAGAAGACGATTGATGTACTCGACAGGCTAGTCATTATGAGTTTGGGATGGGCCATTTGATACATGTAATCGCAATGCATGTATTCGAATCTCATCCCCGTTGGCCTGTCGAGTATCTCATCGCTTGTGTAAACGGACAACGCTTCCCTACAACCTGCTTGGTTACCATATAATACACGCCAATACACTTTTTATCAAGTTTGTCATACAGTCTAGCTAACCATGAACATAGAAAACAAGGCGACTGGTACGTATTTGAATGATTCCCATTAATCGACCACGGCTGACAAAAGGTCAGAATACCATTTGGGTCTCTTGAAAGGGTAAGTCAAGTCAAGTCTGTCTTTCTGCTTAAACCACCCCTAACTTGACCAGAAAGCTCGCACGTCTCCGAGCGCAATTACTAGAGCCAGGGCCTGGAGGCGGTGGTGGTGGTGGCTCTGGATTCGACGTGAGCAAAAGCGGCGATGCCCGAATATCTCTAGTTGGCTTTCCTTCAGTAGGAAAGTCAACGTTTCTATCCAAAGTCACCAAGACCAGATCCGAAGTAGCCTCATATGCATTCACAACCCTCACAGCCATTCCCGGAGTGCTGGAATACGGTGGTGCTGAAATTCAGCTACTCGATCTGCCAGGTATTATCGAAGGTGCTTCCGAGGGCAAGGGACGAGGTCGACAGGTTATTTCGGCTGCCAAGACGAGCGACCTGATTCTCATGATCCTAGACGCAACGAAGCGAGCTGAGCAAAGAGCTCTGCTGGAGGCAGAATTGGAAGCTGTCGGCATCAGGCTGAACCGCGAGCCCCCGTAAGTAGAAAGAGATGTGATTTGAACACCACGTTCTATCGGCTAACAAAAGATGAAGAAATATCTATCTCAAAATCAAAACAGCAGGTGGTATGAAGATTACGTTTCAATCTCCACCCAACAGGCTGGACGAGAAGATGGTCTTCAACATCCTCCGCGACTACAAGATTCTCAACTGCGAAGTGCTCATCCGGGACCCAGAGGCCACCGTTGATGACCTCATCGACATCATCATGAAGGACCACCGCAAGTACATCAAGTGCCTGTACGTCTACAACAAGATTGACAGCGTGTCGCTCGACTTTCTCGACAAGCTCGCTAGAGAAGACCACACCGTCGTCATGAGCTGCGAGCTGGATCTAGGCATCCAAGACGTCATCGACAGGTGCTGGAAGGAGCTCAAGCTGATTCGCATTTACACCAAGCGAAAGGGCACCGATCCGGACTTTGGCGAGGCTCTGATTGTGCGGAGTAACAGCACCATTGAGGACGTGTGCGATAGGATCCATCGCACGCTAAAGGACACATTCAAGTACGCCCTTGTTTGGGGCGCCAGTGCGAGACACATACCTCAGAGGGTGGGATTAGGGCATCCCGTTGCGGATGAAGATGTCGTGTACATTGTGACGGCGTGGAAAGCATAGTACAATAGCACAAAGAGAAACCATACAGTCAACAATGCCGTTCTCTCCCTAATCGGGATGAAGTGTAATCGATGAATTGCTTCCATGAAGTCGCTATACAGCTTCCACTTGGTAGCTGTATTTCTCAATCATGGCAATTAAAAGCATAAAATAAAGATGAAAATGTTCATGTCGACCCTTTCCGGCATCACCACAATAGGGCACGTACTCAATACGTACGTAATCCGGAAAACGCCAAAGCCCCTTAAAAAACCCACAAGTTTCCCGCGATAGCCTCTAACCCTTAGTTCCGAGGTCTTGCCCAACCTAGTTGCTTCCCCCCGTCTCTAATCATGACGAGAGCGTTTGAAAAAAGGAAGCAGTCGTTAATGTACAAAAGAAATAACCCAGACCAAACGAAGCAATATTAAAAATGAATATAAAAGGGACACAAGGCCCCCAGATCAGCGAAGTCGGGAGGTCAGGGTACGCTCGGTCTTGACGCTTCTAGCACCAAGAGGATTGTCGACCTGAGGGGACCTTGTGCCGATGAGGTTCTCGTCGGTGTTGAGTTTCTTAGAGCTCGCCTGGGCGAAGAGAGACTTTGGTTTGGCCCTTGAACACACACAGATTCTGTCAGTATTTTGAATTCATTTTCATCCATGGGGGTTGTGGCGTTGGAGATAAAGTTCGAGGGGCGGACATACTTGGTGACTTGCTTGCTGCGCAGGGCAGAGAGCTTTGCTGTGCAGGGGCTCATGATGGTATCGGAGGGAGAGACATATTGCTTGACTCTGTAAATACAAGAAGATGTTAGCAAAAAAAGATGAAGACGAATAAGTTGAGAGACAGAGACGGGTTGGTGACATACCCATCCTGAGCCATTCTGGATTGGAACACCTGGCGATGGTACTCCATGCTCTTGACGTCCTTGCCGAGAGGCTGCCCATCGGCTAGAGCGGCGTTGACGTCTCTGTCACCGAGGATCTTGTTGCTCGACATTGTAGTTTTGTCTTTGTGTAGTTCAGCAGTGGTGAGGTCGTTGGTTGGTTGTGTGGTTAAGAAGAGCGTTTGCGTTGCAACAAATCAACCGTGAATGTCACACACCGCAGGAACAAAAAAAGGCAGGGGGGCAGCAGCCTTTTTTGTAAACGTTCCAGAAATGCAAGCGTTAGCTATTCCGGCTAGTTTAACAGCATAAACAAGGGGTAAAAGAAAAAAAAGTATGACGTCCGCCCAATTCATTCATGCAATCGGAGTGCAAAAAAAAGTAAACGAATGACGGACGTTGGCTGGGCAACAGAGTTTTGCCACCTTTTGGTTTCCTTGGTATGCATGAAATCCGATGTGGAGTCGGCAACGGCACTTGTTGGCCAACCAGCTGGGAGGAGAGTCTCTTTTAGCTTCAGTTTACCCAGAACTAGAATGGGATTTTGGTATGAGACTGGGGGAGTTGTTTTAAGAGAATGGGTAGAAACAAAGACTTGTTTTCGGGGTTAAACAAGGGATGGTTGGTAGTTTGTGAGTCATGGGTATGTGAATAAAGATGAAGAGAGCTGATGGATTGGTTGATAGGGATGGTGTGTTGGAGACTGATTTTTTGTAGGGCATTTACAAGGTTGGAAGTGAGAAGGAAGACGAGTTGCTAAACCTCTAACCAAAGTGTATCTTATAAGTCAGGTACAGTTGCATTAGACTTCTTTCTTTTATGAAGTGTGTTATCATACTATATACGCTATTTTGCAATGCAACATCTCGAGATTACCCTAGTTCCCGTATTTTACAAACCAATGACAGATCAAAACAAGACAATGTAAACAGACCAGCCATTCTTTCATTACAACTTGGCAGCGTGCTTGATTTTGGTGCCAGGCTCGGCAAGCTCAACGCCGTATCTCTTCAGCAGCTCCGCCGTCTTGGCCTTCTGCCACTTGAGCTTGGCCGCCGTCTCCTTGCCGCGCTTGTTCTCGTTGCGGCCCATCTGCTGCAGATGCACCTCGTCAGGGCCGTCGGCCAGACGAAGCGTTCGGATGCCAGCCCACATGTTGGCCAGGGGAGTCTCCTGAGAGACACCGGCACCACCGTATGCCTGGACGGCGCGGTCAATGACGTTCAGAGCGGTCTGGGGAATGAGGACCTTGGCCTCGGCAATCTCCGTGAGAGCCTTCTTGGGGCCCTCCTGGTCCATCTTGACGGCGGCGTTGAGGACGATGAGGCGTGCTGCATCGATCTCAATGCGCGACTTGGCAATCCATTCGAGGATGACGCCGTGTTCGCGCAGGAGCTTGCCGAAAGGCTTCTTGTTTTCGTCGTTGACGCGTGTGAGCATCCAGTCGAGAGCTTGCTCAGCCTGTGGAAACAATGAATTAGTAAAGGGATTTGACCTGTCGGTAGTAGCAACAACTTACAGCGCCAATGCTGCGCATAGCGTGGTGAATACGTCCAGGTCCCAGTCGGCCCTGAATAATCTCGAATCCGCGGCCCTCACCGAGCACCAGGTTCTTGGCCGGAACGCGCACGTTGTTGAAGGTGATGTGGCCGTGGCCATGGGGAGCGTCGTCGTAGCCGTAGACCTTGAGCATTCTCTTGATGGTGATGCCAGGCAGACCAGCAGGGACCAGGATGACCGACTGCTGCTTGTAAGGATCGGCGTTCTTGGGATCAGTCTTGCCCATGACGATGTAGAGCTTGCATCGAGGGTCGCCGGCACCGCTGGACCACCACTTGGAGCCATTGAGGACGTAGTGGTCGCCGTCGCGAGTGATCTGAAGCTGAATGTTGGTGGCATCCGATGACGCGACCTCGGGCTCAGTCATCAGGAAAGCCGAGCGAATCTTGCCCTCCATCAGGGGCTTCAACCACTCCTCCTTCTGCGCGGCGTTGCCGTACTTGGCCACAACCTCCATGTTGCCCGTGTCGGGAGCAGCGCAGTTGCACGCCTCCGAGGCGCTGCGCGAGCGGCCCAGCCACTCTGCCATGAGGGCATACTCGAGGTTGGTCCAGCCGGGAGACTCTGCGTAGAAGCCCTTGGGCAGGAACATGTTCCACAAGCCCAGCTTGCGTGCCTTGTCCTTGAGCTCCTCGATGATGGACGGGTGGTTCTCCCAGCGGTTATCGCCCTCGCCAACCTGGGCTTCAAGTACGGGATCGGCGCTGTCAACAACTGTTAGATCGTCGGTACAGATGGTATGGGATGTCGAGATTCGTTCGGAGGGCTTACGGGATGCATTCTTCCTCGACAAACTTGGCGACAATGTCAATCTTCTGTCGCGCCGCCTCGCTGACGTGTGCTGAAACCTGTCATGATCGATCGCGATCGGTTAGCCCATGTATTATCCACTGCAATCCAATGCAACCAAAAGATCAAGCAGGAGAGGTTTCGATAGGTAGCTTACAAGAGCTGGGATTCGAGCCGACATGATGGCGAATGATGTACCAAGACAGTACACTAAAGAGAGAGATAGAAAGAAAAAGTATAAGTATAAGGAGAACTTGAATCCAAGACTTCTCCGCAAAAAAACGTGAAGCTGTCAGGTCACCAAAGACGCTGCAATCGTCTGATATTTAAGTCGAGCAATGATGCGGAGCCGAGGCCAAGCAAACGCCGTCGGGCCACGATTCGCGGAGAGATTCTGGGGTAAGCCGCAAGCCGAGGTGCAGAGTGGGGCCTCACCGACACTGATGGCGACTGCCTAGAGCGCTGTATCTCCAGCGATTTAGCGGGTGACTTTTGGCTGCTACAGCGAGACCGTTAGTGGGCAGCAGTACGAAGATAGAGCCCGGCACAGCAACATCGTGTAATTGAATCTACATCTACACAGGCACGATTTGGTCAATGGCTAAAGAGGCAAACGTATAATCAAGTCCCATAGCGTGGGATTGCTCCCAGCTACGCATAGAATCTATAGCCCCATAATCCCTTGACAAGTAGATGTATGAGATGACCGTATCAAAAGCTCTCCTCTTCCCCCTCTCTTCTCTCCCATAGCCGTAAGTCGGAGCCGAGGCTATGGCTTTGCGATCGCACCACCATCTTGAGCAATTGCAAGCGTCTCCCATTCCATCAACCAAAGAAGAAAAAACAAGAAAATCAACCCAGACACAAAAAGAAAAAGAAATAAAAAAAGGGAGAAAATATTACTGTCCGCACAAACACCAACATGGCCTCGTTGTTCCATACTCTACTTCCAGACAAGAAAATGCATCAGCTCGAGGACCGGGTATGCTGTTTCTGGTTGTTCACGCTCATTCTCTGACCAGTCTCGTATCATCCAATTATCTGTCGTCTTTTCTCCGCTTAGCAAGCACAGCCGTCGCGATCGTTGTCGATGTGGATATTGATGGGGTCGTCAAAGTCGCCGCTGTATTCCTCAGACTCTTCTTGAGCCAAAGCATTTCGAGCAATAACTGTCAATTGTTAGCCGAAAGTCTTCTTTTACTTCGTCGTCGCTCCATAGTCTTCCCGTACCCTCAAATGCTTGGTCAATGTTGATGGCCTCCTTTGCACTCGTCTCAAAGTATGGGATGTCGCCCTTGGATTGGCAGAAAGTCATGGCTCGCTTGGTCGAAATCTAGTCTGCATCAGCTACCCATGCTCTGTTATGGATGTGCACAACAGGTATTCCTTACCACTCGTTTGCTCTCCTCCACATCAATCTTGTTTCCAAGAACAACCTGTAGAATAATCAGCCATGGAGTCCAGATTAAGAGCAGCCGCAGCCGTCACACTTACAAAGGGAAAGTTGGGGGGATCTCTCGGAGAGGCTTGGATTAGGAACTCGTCTCGCCAGCTGTCCAGCGCCTCGAAGCTCTTGGAGTTGTTGACATCGTACACCAGAACGCAGCAGTCGGCTCCTCTGTAGAATGCGACGCCCAGAGACTGGAATCGCTCTTGTCCGGCTGTGTCCCAGAGCTGTCCGGATTATTAGCATCCCTTGAACCTATGGCCCTCGTCTATCCTCAAACACCTCATACCTGCATGGTGACTTGTCGGTCGTCTACCAGGACCTCTCGCGTTAAGAAATCAGCGCCGATAGTCGCCTTGTAGCTTGCGCTGAACTTCTTGTTGACCTATTATTCCCAAATATCATTTCGCCCATTAGCCGTCGTGTGCCTCAGCGGTAGATCGGAGTCGTGGCAGGATCACGGCTTACGTATTGGTTCATCAAACTCGTCTTGCCCACACCGCTATCTCCAAGGATGATGACCTATCAAGCAAACCATCTTTAGCATCGTTCTCACGCAGCGCAGCACCGGTGGCGGAGCCTCCATACCTTGAGAAGGACCTTCTTGTTGCGCGAAGACATCTTGACTGGTTATCGTCGTACACTCGGGGCTCCAATGACGTGATAGATATGAGCCAAAAGCACAGCCGCCGCGAGCGAAGAGGCCTTCTCCGGGTGCTTCTGGTGGCGGAAAGACGATGATGGATATCGAAAAAAGTGTGTCCGGGTGTATGATGGAAGAAATCAGCGTCGCAAGCGTCACGAGACCTTGAAATGCTGGCTGCCTATACTTTTGAGGCTTCAATGACGAGGCTGGCTTTTGCTTTGGATTGTTGATGGCGGGCAGCGATTTAGCGCCCACCCAACGGTACCTATTAGTAGGTACCTAGACGCCCAGATATCGGTGTCGCAACCGCGGTAGGCCGTTTGCAGCTTAGCCCCATGCATAAATGTAGCCTCCGCATGATGATGCCCATAATTAAGTCATCCAGATGCTTGCACGTGATGAGGTACCTTTACGCTGTTATTATGAGGCAAAGCTACCTCTAGGTACATGTGCACTCCCTGGCATCCATCTCATATCGCTTGTCACCAAAGAAAGAGGAAGCTTCTCTTCCTCAACATCTGCATTGATCCTGTGCTTCTACACACTGCAATCGCGCTGATGGCCCTGGCGGAGATACCGGCGCTTTGCCATGGCGGATGACGATCTGCTGGAAAAGGTTCACAGCCTCAGCGACTTGGAGCTGGCCGTGCTGCTGTGTCTAGTCAATCGAGAGCACGTCCTGATTAGCACTCCGCCGGCAGCCATTGATGACTTGGTGCAAGAGCTTCAGCTGGTATGCAACTTTTCATACACAGCCTTGTCTCCCCATTGTTCCAGTAGCTGACACTGACACACGTGCAGATAGCAAGCAAGACATACAGTCTCAAATCCGTCGTCGTCAACTGCCACCCGTCCACGACACTCGAGGATTTCGCCTCAGCTCTGCTTCTCCAGCCCCAGCAGACTCCCCTCAACTCCGCCTCGCCGGCAATCTCGCCGTTCACTCGAAACGATTCATACTTTGCGCTCAACTCGCTTTCGAACCACCGATCCTCTACACCGCTCAGCCCCCGTACTTTCCTCTCTCCGCAGATCGCGCACTTTGTCATCGCAAAGAACCTCGACCGTGCTCCACGAGTTGTCCAGATCCAAGCACTTGAATTACTGCGCACACGACGCATCTTCACTCGCACATCGGTACAGGCGGCGCCGAAGCAGTTTGTCTTTATTCCTGTTCTGGGAGCTGCAAGTGGTGGTGAAGCCCATGTGACGGCGCATCTCAACGACTTCTTCTCGGTTGCGCATTGGCACAACCCAGAAGATGGATATGTCAACTTGGATGAAGCTGAAAGTCGCAACAAGGATGACGATGAGACGGCATCCACAGAGAGCGTTGTGAAGAAGGCGTCAAATGACACGACGCCGTCGACGGCCTTGATATCAGATATTGTAAGTCATGGTCACAAACCCCTGAAGTTTGGCATCGTTATTTACAAGCAACCCTCAGGAAATCAGCCAACTCGCAAAGCTAAGCCAGGAAGTCCAAATCGACGTCGATATCCTCCGATACCAAATGAACATTATATCCTTCCTTCGAATGCACCGAGCAGTCGCAGGTGGCATCACGCCTGCGGCAACGAAACATCTCCACCAGCTTGTCAAAAGTCTTGCCCCTTTACATAAGCTTGATTTCGTGACGCCTGCTTTGATCGGCCTAGCCGTGAGAAAAGTCTATCTCCACCGTATACGCATCACCGAGCCTGAAAAGGAGAGAAGTATGCAATGGGGGAGCCAACTCGAGGCGGTAGAAGCGCTGCTCGAAGATGTAGGTCCCGAGGAAGTGATGGAAGAGGTTTTGGAAATGGTTACGGCGCCTCTGTGAAAAAATCTTGTATTTTTGCTCCATGTTGATTCTTTTCAACCCGAGCCAGCTTGTCGCCGAAAGAAAAAGACAAGCACCCTTAGTAATTTCCCAAGTATACATAATATTGGTAGAATCTCGGATTCCAAATGGCATCAACACCACATTAAATATGCTCCTCCCCAAAAGCGTACATGTCATACAATAAATAATATGCTTGACGATGTAAAATAACCGATTCTAGAAGCACATTACAATTAAATATCATGAACCGTTTAATTCATAAAACCGCCGTTTATGAAACCTCCTTGATCTTGCATGACCAGCCCGAGCCAGGAGCCAAAAGCGGCAGACTAAAAAGAGGGAAATCGTTAGCAAAATATACGCCAGCACCGCATTCATCAGAAAAGGCCATAGTCTTACCTAGCTCCAAGACACCAGCCAAGCTCATTACCCTTAATCTTCTTGGCAACCTTGACCTCGCGGTCAATGGGCATCTCATAGCCGGTGTGCAGCAAAGCCATCATAAAGTTCAAATCCAGGCAGTGCTCGGGTCGGTCCTCAAGCTCCTCCAGCGCACCGGGGACGCTGGAAAAGACGTCCCAGGCCTCCTTACCGGCGCAGACCTTTTGAGTGAGGTCGTGCATCTCGCGGAGAGTGAAGGAGTCGGGCATGCCAAGGGGCTTGGTGCGGTCGTAGAAGTATGAGAAGATGTAGACGTCCTCCTTGGCAAAGGTCTTGGCCAGGGCGGGCTGGTGAACACCGTTGAACGAGCAAGGGGCGAGTGTGCAGTCGGCGTCCTTCTTCAAAATCTTCTCAGCAATGTTGCGGCATTGGGCCGGGGAGGGCTGGGAAGGTCCGGTAAAGTTGAAGGAGCGGGCCTCGCCGCCGTTGACCTCGACGTCGATAGCCTTGGTGGTGCCGGGGGCGATGCAGGGGTGCACAATGGGCGAGTTCATCCAGGTCTGATCCTCACCCTTGACCTTGACCAACTCGTCAATCAAAGCGGAGTGGAGAGCCTTGCGAGCAGACATCAAGCCGTAGCCAAGGTGAGAGTGCTGGTACAGGTCGAATTTGTGGCCGCCAAAGTCAAGCTCATACTTGTGATCGCCAGGGGCCAGCTTCTCAGGCATGCCTCCGTCCGGAGCTCCCTTAAAGGTAGGCTCGAAGACAATCTGGGTTGAGCCACCGCCGAGATCGAAGACAGCAGCAGTCTCACTCTTGTCCGGGCCGCCAATCTTGCCGAGGAGGTAGTTGGTGGTGATCCAGGCATACACACCCTCGTCAGAACCGTCCATGATGGCAACTCCGTTTTGCTCAGCAGCCACGACCGGGAAGGGGTAGTCCTGCTCCAGGTGTCGTCTAACCTCGACCAAGATGGCGTCGGCGAGCTCCTTGCCAATCAGACGCAGACCAGCGGTAGCCTTGACAGCGACGGGAGAGCACTTCTTGAGCTGATCGGGGACGTGTTCCATAGCCACGGCCATCAAAGGGTCGAGACTCTTGGCAGCAGCAACGGGATCGTTCTTGAAAGCGCTCAAGCCACCGACGGACTTTTCAGTCATCTTGAACTCCTCCTTCTCGAGCTCGGGGATGGGACCGCAGTTGTTAAACTTGTAGACGTGGATTCGCGAGCCAGTGCTGCCGGCGTCGATCATGAGGACATACTGAACGATGGGCTTGTCCTTGGAGTAGGACTTGGAGCACTTGTCGGTGCCGTAAGAAGAGTCGACGGGAGCCTGGCCGCTATTGGGAGCGCCGTTGCCAGCAGCGGCAGCACCATGGTTGGCGGCGGGAGCAGCGTTAGCAGCAGGAACATTGTTGTTGTTCGAAGAGCCTTCGCCCAGAGGGCTCTTGTTGTAGACCTCGACACCGGTGGGAGACAGCCAGTAGAACAGGATCATCAAGACCAGGACCAGCGCGCCCGTCTTGAGCCACCGCGACTTCTGCGACTGCGACAGCATGGTTTCTTTCATGCTGGAGAAGAGGCCTTGGTTTCGATGACTCGGGTAGTATCGATCTGTCTTTTCGTGGGGGTCGTAGGCAGCGTGCTTGTGCTTGGTGGGCAGCGACACTGAAGTTCTCCTCATCAGGTCGCGGGGCGATCAAAGAAAGACGCCGCAACGCATTAAATAAGGAAGGTAAAGGAAAGACAAGAGTGAGTGAAGAACAGTTGGATTGCGGGACGAACAACGGCACAAGGTTTCATTAATTTAGGTGGAAATGATTGGGATTGGGAAAAAGGAGTCTCAGCCAAACAAACTTCTTCCGGGGGTGTGTGTGGAGGGGGGAACAAGGCAAGGCACCAAGTAACCGGCCGCGGTATTTAGTATGGAGGGGTACTTTGCACATCCACAAGCGGCGACGCTACAGGGTCAAAGAGCCATGGGCATTCGTGGCCAAGATTGACGAGCCATTCGCCACATTCCACAGCCCCTGAAATCGAGCGTCTCGAAGCCATCGCCCCCCTGGATGATGCGTCAGTGGGTCGCCTTAGGCCTGAAGCGCTGGGTTTTAGCGGAGCGCTGCAGGGTAAGTGCCGAGGGCATTTTACAAGGTGGCAGGATGAGAATGTGATGGAGATGATGAAGATCAAGGCAAATCTGAGAAACGCTGATTCAACCTCGAGCGTTCATTCTGTTGGAGTCAGTGAATTATTATTGCGCATCGTGCTTGTCGCCGTCGATTCAGCATCTGCCAGAGATTTCGGATTTAACACAGCGGAGTTTTCTGTGCCAAAGTCCGCTGCTTGGGCTGTACTGTAGCTGGAAGCTTCGTCGATTCGTATGCCATTTGCTGCCTTGATATCCAATAAATATCTGACGTCGGCTCAACCCAACCTTGACCTATAAACTCATACTCATCACCATTCCCGCCGTTACGAGATACTAATTGTATCCTACCCATTCAGAGGTTTCGAGATGCGCCACTTGGAAATTGCAGCTTATCATTTACTCGGCGCTTAATCACCACACTCGCTCAGGCATCAAATACACCAGCCAAAGATGGACGTTCACCTCCTTGTATACGACTTGTCTCAGGGCTTAGCCCGCCAAATGTCCATGGGACTCCTGGGATTCCAGCTCGACGCCATCTATCACACCTCGATCGAGCTCCAGGGCCGTGAATATGTCTACGACGGAGGCATCATCTCTATCGTCCCGGGCTCCTCGCACCTTGGCCAGCCTTTGGAGAGGCTACACCTCGGCAAGACAAACCTCCCCATGGATGTGATTGGAGACTATCTGGAGTCAATACGCTCGATTTTTACGATAGAGGTATGATGACATGTTCAGCTGCAACTCATGTGAACAAGCGGCTGCTTACTCCCAACAATAGGCATACGATCTGTTCCGTCACAACTGCAACAACTTTACAGATGCATTCTCAAACTTCCTCCTCGGCAAGGGTATCCCAAGCCACATCGCACAGATGCCACAGGCAGTTCTTGACTCGCCATTTGGGCGCATGCTCATGCCGCAGCTTACCCAAGGCGTCAATGCCAGTAGACAAAATGGCTCCATCCTGGGACTGCAGCAGAGTTCCCAACCCATTGCACCCGTCAAGGCCGCCTCATCTGTCAAGAATGTGACCAGTCAGTCGGAGCTATCAGCCCTCTTGGATCAAGCGAAGACGTCCTGCGCAGTTGTCTACTTTACTTCTGCGACTTGTGCCCCGTGCAAGATGCTGTATCCCTTGTACGATCAGCTAGCCGAGGAATTCGCCGGCAAAGCAACCTTGATCAAGATTGACATTGCGCAGCCACAGGCCAGTTTGGTTGCTAGTCAATACTCCATCAGCGCAACTCCCACATTCGTTACTTTCCTCAAGGGAGAACAAGAGAATAGATGGTCTGGTGCTGACCAAGCTGCTCTCCGAGGGAATGTCCAGCTGCTGGTACAAATGGCACATCCCAGCCACCCGCATGAGAAGCTACGGCTTCCCACATTTGCCAATCCCAATTCGAAGCCTGTATTATTTGGAAAGGTCCCGCCGATGCAGAAGCTGATGGCTAAGATGGGGGCGGAGATTTCGAACAGGCCCGAAGTTGAGCACCTGAGAAGATTCATCGAAGATCGCACCAAGGGCGAGGCTCTGGATGCGGTGCTGCCAAACATGGGACACATGGCCAGTTTCCTTCAGGAGTCGGTTACCAAGATGCCTATCGACACACTGTTCACCATCGTTGATCTTTTCCGATGTGCCCTTCTGGACCCTCGAGTCAGTGGGTATTTTGCCGAAGAGGCATCACACAGGACAGTCGTGAGCATCCTCAATACTGTCAACGAACAGAGCGAGTGCCCATACGCACTTCGTCTCGTCACTTTGCAGATGGCATGCAATTTCTTCTCCACCCCCTTGTTCCCAGATGAAATCCTGCGGAATGAGCACCTTCGAGCACCAATCACCCGATTAATATCGACCAGCTTCCTCGATGATGGCCACAGCAATACCCGCGTGGCGGCATCATCTCTCTTATTCAATATCGCCCTGACGGACCGCAAATCAAGACTTGGGGAAGCTAAACCAAGCTTACCAGATGAGGATCTAATCGAGCTTGCGGCGTCTGTCGTAGAGGCAATCGCTCAGGAAGAGGCATCGGCGGAAGCTCTTCAGGGCATGCTCTCTGCACTAGGTCACCTGGTCTACTTTACAAATCTTCAAGGAGAGCTAGCTGATCTCCTTCGAGCTTTGGACGCCGAGGGAACAGTATTAGCAAAGAAGAAGGCTTTCCCAAAGGAGGCACTGGTTACAGAGGTGGGAAGTGAACTCCTGGGAAAGGGTCTCAGAGCACCATGAGGATGATTAGAAGGCTGGCGTTTTGATGATGATAACATGATAACCACATACTCTGCGTAAATTCACGATAGATCTCTTTATTAAACTTAATACGATCGAATTCATATAACATACTCTTCATTGAAAATTCTTTTACTCTGAACTCGATATCAACTCCATTGTATATCTGAGCATGCCAATACGTGAGCACTTCCAAGTGGGATACTTTGGTACTTCCATCAATCTCTTCACTGCAAAAAAAACTGCTGAGTCATCCGTACGACTTCCCACTGCCCCACCCTGCCGCAGCCCTTTTAAGCAGCCATCGGCAGCCAATCTTTTGAATTTTTTTTCTTCTTTTCTTTCTTTATCAAAAAGCCAACTGAGCTGCCACGACCCTCACCCAGCTAACCCACGGTGTTGCGTTGCCTTTCCCCTCGTGGGAAACGCTCAGAAGAGTAAAACCCTTGGATATAGGAAGTCTGCCGCTACGTTTTTTAATCAGTGGGCGGTAGACGCCAAGAAGGGGGGACATGCCAGCTTTTCAAAAGCTCGGGAATTTTTCCTTTTTGTGTGCGTTCGTGTAATGCGCCCTTGCTGTAGTGCTAAAGCGCGGCTGAAGAGCTGAAGAGCTGAAGAGGGGCTGTGCAATTTTATCAGTTGCCAAACATGCATTTTGTTGGGTCGATTTTGAAGTCCCTCGGATGTTTTTTGTTCAGCTGGGAAATTGGTTGCCTCGCATCGTGTAGTGCCTTGAGATTCTTTGGGGAATTGTGCTCGTGATGGGTTGAGTGCGAGTGAAGGGCAGAAATGTCTGGTAGCACGGAGGCATCATCTATGACGCAAAAAGTCTCAAATTATCTGTAAAGAGCCTGCATAGTAGCTGCAGGTTTCACTGTATTAAAGCAACAAAAGCAAAAGCTTGATGGCTATTGGTACATGAAGGAAGTCTGCCGAACAGAGAGCGTGGATGAATCCATCACGACTTTCCCTCGCTCAGATTCTCGATGCCGTTGCTTCGATACTGCTCCCTCACGAACTCTTCAATCTGGGTATCATGCTCTGGTCGATTGGGAGGCCCTGGAGGCACCTCTTCATTCTCCTCCACCTTGTTGTCTGAGTTTGATCCGCCGATGAGAGGGGCGACAGCCGGAATGGCATGCGATACTGTCGCGTGCATGTTAGCTTTAGATGTCAGATGTACATCGAGGAGCCATCATCATGTGGCTATTCACACATTCAACTCTTTGTGTTGAGAACAGTAAAAAGAGAGAAAACTCACTCTTGTCGACAATAGTCTTAACTGTCGAGTTCCCTTCGCCCTCGTGCTGGTGAACCCGGCTTTCGATTGCCTCCTTGTCGAGCTGCTCCTTGAAAGTCGGCGGTTCTGCCGCCGGGCTGCCATTGTCGTTCTTCTTGGGGGAGCTCATCATGTAGTTGACTTTGTCGTATTGGTCTCTGAGAACATTAAAGAGAATAAACATCAAATATAGGCCAGAAGTCGTAACGTCAATTGCAACTTTGCCGACCTTGGATTCTTTAAACGATGTCATGGCTGGCGCTTTAGACTTTCGATCTTACAGCGAAATGTGACGTCAAGATTTGAGACTTTGGCTGGGTGTACTGTAGATCAGTGACAACAGTGGAGGAGATACAGAGGACTTGAGCCTGCTGCTGTCGGGAATTATAGCGGCTGGTTTTAGCGCTGCTGCTAAGGCTTTCGGGGGGTCCGTCAACGGCGCTGATAAGATAAGCAATGGAAATCATTCGTTTCCTCTTCCATGTGATGATTGACAAGCCGCGATATTTTTCTCTATGACAACAAACTGGTGATTGAATACTGAATTTCTTTTGCTTCAATTTTGTCTGTTATAAGATTTCATTTGTTTGATTTGATATAGACAAACGGGTTAAATACCTCCTTCAACGATGGGTTCGCAGATCGCCCCAATCCCGATTACCATCGTCACCGGATTCCTGGGCTCTGGCAAGACGACCCTCATCCTCAACCTCATCCCCCAACTCCGCGCGCAGAATCCTTCGTACAAACTCGCCCTCCTAAAGAATGAGTTTGGCGACCTCGCGGTAGACTCCCAGCTGGCCTCCAGCTCAGCCATCTCCGGCGTCCAAGAATTGCTCAACGGATGCATTTGCTGCAATCTCGTAGGCCAGCTGGGCCCCGCGCTTGGAGAACTCGAAAAGACCGTCGCACCAGATCGCATCATCATCGAGACGAGCGGATCTGCGTTTCCGGCGACTCTAGCGCTGGAAGTTAACCGAATCGCGAGAGATACGGGCAAATATGTGCTTGATGGAGTCATCAGCGTCATTGACGTGGAGAATTGGAAGGGCTATGAGGATACAAGCTATACGGCAAAGATTCAGGCGCGATATACCGACTTGATTGTATTTAACAAGTGGGAGACTGCTGGCGAGGACCGATATGACGAGTGCTTGGATAGAGTGGGCGACTTGGACGTCGATGTGGCCCGTGTTAAGAGTGACAAGGGTTTGGTTGACATTGGTGTCGTGTTTGGTATCGATGGAGGCCTGGCAAGGGAATTGACGGAAGTGGACGTCGGCGGAGAGCACAACCACGATCACCAAACGAACGGCGATGATCATAAACACGGTCACAGCCATAGTCACCAAAGCGAGGTCGAAGTGCTCTCAGTCGAGCTCAAAGGCGACAGTGGCGCTGCCGTCTCAACGGATAAGCTGCTCAATTTTCTCAAGTCGGCTCCTAAAGACGAGGCATATCGCATTAAATCCGTCCTTACACTCTCATCCACACCCAAAAACTCCGACCCAGACGTACCGAAGCCCGAGCCCAATCCTCGTGGTCGGTACATCTTGAACTGGGCATTTGGTCGATGGACGTTTACGCCTCTTGCGGAGAGCGCTGAGGAGCATTCTTCGAGCAATGGCGTTGTACTACGGCTAACGATGATATTGGCACGATACGAGAGTAATAAGTGGAAGAAGAGGATAGAGGCTGGTGGTTTGATAGAATTAGAGGGTGAAGTTAAAGGAGAGTTGGTTGTTAAGAGGATATTGTAGAGATGGTTTTGGATATAGACGACGTGATGATTTGAAGAGTTTTAGACGGGCGACTGGGAATGACACGGGATATAAACGTAGTTCATTGGATAAATAGAATATGGAATATATATTAAACATGCTTTCTTTGCCAAATAACTCCTGATATCAATCTATGTGCTGTGCCGTATTATGTAGTGGCAACAACTACTATGATAGCTCTCTCCTTGCACAGTTATTAAGAGCAAAGTTGCCTTCATCTATCGAAGTAATAATCTGCCCAATCGAGATCATATAAACCTAATTGTTCTTTTTCGACTGATGCTCTTCTATTCTGATTCTGATAACTTGCTGGTCCACTCTTATTGGGTCCTGTAATATTTTCGTCTCCTATCATCCAACATAGCGGCACAGACAATGTTGGATCATCGGCAACATCTAGCAATATGGGAGATACTGTGGATTTCCTGTCGTCTGTGGAGCTCGTATCCAGCGAGTACACTGAACCAGAGTATGAACAAAGTGACTTTGAAGCAAGATGCTGGGGAAAGCAGGCAGAGGAATGTAGGATACTCTCGTCATCTTCGTAGAAACTACTAGTTGACATTGTGAATTCTTCTTTGCAGGTGTTGCAGAGGCCGTCGTGGTTGTCTATTGATTGCGAGCGACAGAGGGGGCATGTGAATAGAGCTGGGCTTTGAGAACATACTGTAGAGGATTCTGTTGCTGGACTAGAGGTATATACGATGGGTGATGACACTGGTGACGGAGATGCATCTTGATATAATTGTGAGGTTTTCGTCATGGACTGAGGGTTGTAAGTCGTTCTCGGTAAAAGAATTTGCTGCGATACATATTGAGGTTCTGACAGGATTCTATATCTTCTGCAATCTTCTGCCATCTGGCAACAAGTTGTATTCAACGTCAACTCCGTCTGAATCCCCCGTCTCTGTCTCAGACTCTGATTCTCGTAATTCTCTTGATACTCTCTTCTTTCCACCTCTAGTCGAATCCCGTTCATACACTC